>NC_138775.1:302159229-302191729 GCF_965119305.1 Pelophylax lessonae
AGGGGATGGTACAGGCATATCACAGGTGATGGTACAGGCATGTCACAGGCATGGCACAGATGGTATAGGCATGGCACAGGTGATGGTTCAGGCATGGCACAGGTGATGGTACAGGCATGTCATAGGTCATGGTACAGGCATGGCACAGGGGATGGTACAGGCATATCACAGGTGATGGTACAGGCATGTCACAGGCATGGCACAGATGGTATAGGCATGGCACAGGTGATGGTTCAGGCATGGCACAGGTGATGGTACAGGCATGTCACAGGCATGGCACAGATGGTAGAGGTATGGCACAGGTGATGGTACAGGCATGTCACAGGCATGGCACAGCTGATGGTACAGGCATGGCACAGCTGATGGTACAGGCATAGCACAGGTGATGGTACAGGCATGGCACAGATGATGGAATAGGCATGGCACAGATGGTGTAGGCATGGCACAGGTGATGGAATAGGCATGGCACAGATGGTACAGGCATGGTACAGGTGATGGTACAGGCATGGCACAGGTGATGGAATAGGCATGGCACAGATGGTGTAGGCATGTCACAGGTGATGGAATAGGCATGGCACAGATGGTACAGGCATGGCACAGGTGATGGTACAGGCATGGCACAGGTGATGGTACAGGCATGTCACGGGCATGGCACAGATGGTATAGGCATGGCACAGGTGATGGTACAGGCATGTCACAGGCATGGCACAGGCATGGCACAGATGGTACAGGCATGGTACAGGTGATGGTACAGGCATGGCACAGGTGATGGAATAGGCATGGCACAGGTGATGGTAAGGTCATTGCACAGGTAATGGAATAGGCATGGCACAGATGGTACAGGCATGGCACAGGTAATGGAATGGGCATGGCACAGATGGTACAGGCATGGCACAGGTGATGGAATAGGCATGGCACAGGTGATGGTAAGGTCATTGCACAGGTAATGGAATAGGCATGGCACAGATGGTACAGGCATGGCACAGGTAATGGAATGGGCATGGCACAGATGGTACAGGCATGGCACGGGTGATGGAATAGGCATGGCACAGATGGTACAGGCATGGCACAGGTGATGGAATAGGCATGGCACAGGTGATGGTAAGGTCATGGCACAGGTGATGGAATAGGCATGGCACAGATGGTACAGGCATGGCACAGGTGATGGAATAGGCACAGCACTGATGGTACAGGCATGGCACAGGTGATGGAATAGGCATGGCACAGGTGATGGTAAGGTCATGGCACAGGTGATGGAATAGGCATAGCACTGATGGTACAGGCATGGCACAGGTGATGGAATAGGCATGGCACAGGTCATTGTACACAGGTACAAGCATGTCACAGGCATGTAACACGCCCCCCCCCCCAATCAACGCAGAGAGAGACCAGCTTCAAGGCACCAGACTGTGACAGTGTGCAGGCCGGCCCGTCCCCCGCCCCCCCCGAGGCATCGCTTACCAGCTCGGCGGCTCAGTCTCACTGCTGCAGTCTGTCTGCGGCCTGCGGGACTCGGGAGTAGCGTCTCTGGGCTGGCTCTGCGGAGTCTGCGGACTGTTATCTCGGAAGCTGGAACCCGATATCGACACTGCGGAGGGGGGCCGGGTGGAGAAGAGGAGAGTGCCAAGGGAGCGGTGACGGTGCGTGACTGATGCACGCACCGGCACCGCCCCCATTGCGAGTCAGCGATGTCCTGGATGATGATTGGTCCAGGCTGGAGACTGGACCAATCACAGCCAGGATATCAAGAAGGTGGGGGTGGCTCAGCGCTTTTTGCTGCGCCCAGGTTACGCAACCAGAAGGCAGCCAATCGGCGCCTCTTCTGGGTCGTAAAGCCCACCCCCCCATATCCACCAGGCCGAGTGCATAGGCCTGAGAACCCAATTTTTTTTTCAAACCTAAACTCTGACCCCTAATCCTAACCTGACCTTAACCTGACCCTAACCCTAACCTGACCCTAACTGGACCCTAACCCTCTAACCATAACCCTAACCCTCTAACTCTAACCCCTAACCTCTAAACCTAACCCTAGCCCTTAACCCTAACCTGTAACGCTAACCCTAAACATAAACCTAACCCTAACCTTAACCCATAAACCTAAACTCTAACCCCTAACCCTACTCAAACACTAACCCTCTAACCCTAACCCTAACTGTAACCCTAACCCTAACCCCCTAACCCTAACCTCTAAACCTAACCCTAACCCCTAAACATAAACATAACCCTAACCCTAACCCCTAACCCTCTAACCCCAGCCCCAACCCTAACCCCCTAAACCTCATCTTCACCTTCTGCCTCACCCTAACCCCTAACCCTAACTCTAACCCTCACTCACTATCTATAACCCTAAGCTATAACCCTAAACCCTAAACGTAACCCCTTATCCTAACCCTAAACACTAGCCCTAGCCCTAACCCCCACCCTCACCCTAACCCTCACCCTTACAATAACCTTAAACCTCACCCTCACCCTAAGCCCTCACTTTAACCCTGACCCTAACCATAATCCTCACCCTAACCATCACCCTAACTCTAGCCTAGAACTCTAGCCCTAGCCCTAGACCTAAACCTAACCCTAGCCCTAACCTTAACCCAAACACTGACCCTAACCATAACCCTAGCCCTAATTCTAACCGATAAAAATAACCCCTAACCCCCAATGCTACCCATACCCATACCCCTAACCCTACCGCTATCCCTAACCCTAACCCTAGCCCTATCTAACCCTAACCCTACTCCTAACCCCTAACCTTAACCTACCCTACCCTACCCCTAACCTTATCCCTAACCTTATCCCTCTAAGCCCCTAACCCTCTAAGCCCCTAACCCTTAACCCTAACACTAGCCCTAGCCCTAACCCTACCTTTACCCGTAACCCTAACCCTACCCTTACCCGTAATCCTAATCCTAATGCTAATGCTATCTAACCCTAACCCAAAACCCTAATCCCTAACACAAACCCTAACATTAACCTTAACCCCAAACCCAAAACCTCTAACCCAAAACCCTAACTTATCTCTAACTCCCCTAACCCGAACCCTAACCCCCAACCCTATCCCTAACCCTACCCCCTAATGTTAACCCCAAACCTAACCCTAAACCCTACCCTTAAACCCTATAACTCTAACCCTGATTCTAATCCCTAACCCTATTCCTAACCCTAGCCCTACCACCCTAATGATAACCCCAAATCTAACCGTAAAACATACCCCTAAACCCTGTAACCCTAACCCAAACCCCGAACTTTAACCCCTAACCCTAACAATTCCCTTAACCCTAACCCTATACCCTAACCCGAAGCCTAAACCTAGCCCTAACCCTACCACTAATCCTAACCCCATACCCCAAATCCTACCCTACCCCTTATCTTAACCACCTAACCCTAACCCTCACCCTTACCCTAACCTTAAACCTCACCCTTAAACCTAACCCTAACCCTAAGCCCTAACTTTAACCCTGACCCTAACCATCACCCTAACCCTAACCCTAGCCCAAAACTCTAGCCCTAGCCCTAGACCTAGCCCTAAACCTAACCCTAGCCCTAACCTTAACCCTAACCCAAACACTGACCCTAACCCTAATCCTAACCGATAACCCCTAAGGCTACCCTACCCTACCCCTAACCTTATCCCTAACCTTAACCCTCTAAGCCCCTAACCCTTAACCCTAACCCTACCGCTATCCCTAACCCTAACCCTAGCCCTATCTAACCCTAACCCTACTCCTAACCCTAACCCCCTAACCCTAACCCATGTATCTAACCCAAACTCTAACCCTAACCCCTAAACCGTAACCCTACACATCTCTTACTATCGCATGCTCAATGACACTTCCCGGCTTGCTGCAGGCACTAAACCTCCTCCCTACAGACATGGCTAGCAATAGTCTTTGTGGGTGTCGTCAAAATTCCATGTTTTTACCCTATGGCGAAACAATTCTGGTGTCCATACGTTCTTCAACCATGTAAGTGCATATATATTTGCATTCAAATGTTTTTTGCCACATCAAGTATATGTTTATACTCCAAACCTATTCATACTTATATTTTGTTATTGTATTATGTTACATCGACAATTGTTTGCTATGATATATTCTTCTAATACTTACAGAAAAACTATTTCCACTAAAGTCCCTGAAGAAGAGGTTTTTACCTTGAAACGTCGGATCTTGCATGGAATAGTTGGTTGAGTGTTATGTACATCTTTTTATAAACACCAGTTATGCCAATTTTAACATTTTCTATCATATACTTTTGTATGTCAATTCTCTATATATTTTTGTGTAATAAAATTATATATACCAATTATTATTTTTTCAACTGTACATTTTTCTTTTGAGTGGCCTTAAAAGTCCCACCCCAAGGGGATTCTCCAAATATGTTTCTCATACTGGGATGTGGCACTCATATCTAGGAACACTGCGGGAACACACCCACTAACTCTAACCCCTAATCCCTTACCCAAACCCCTAACCTTAAACCGTAACCCTAACCCTAACCCTATCCTAACCCTAACCCTACGACTATCTTACCCTAACGCTAAACCCTAAACCCTAACCCCTAACACAAACCCTAACCCTACCCCCCTAATGCTAACCCCAAACCTACCCCTAAACCCTACCCCTAATCTTATCCCCATAACCCTAACCCCCTAACCCTAACCCATGTATCTAATTCAAACTCTAACCCTAACACTTAACCCTTAACCCTAAACCCCTAAACCCTATCCCTAAAGCCTTACCCTAGCCATAACCCTAACCCTAACCCCTAATCTTAACCTCCTAACCCTAAGCCTACTCCTAACCCCTAACCCCTAACCCTACCCCTAACCCTAACCTTAACCCCCCAACCCTAACCCCTGACCCTAACACTAGCCCTTGTCATAACCCTAACCCTAAACCCTAACTCTAATCCTAACCCTAAACCCTAACTCTAACCCTAAACCCGACCCCTTATCCTAACCCTAAACACTAGCCCTAGCCCTAACCCCCACCCTCACCCTTACCCTAACCCTAACCCTCACCCTCACCCTAAGCCCTAACTTTAACCCTGACCCTAACCATAATCCTCACCCTAACCATCACCCTAACCCTAGCCCAAAACTCTAGCCCTAGCCCTAGGCATAAACCTAACCCTAGCCCTAACCTTAACCCTAACCCAAACACTGACCCTAACCATAACCCTAGCCCTAATTCTAACCGATAACAATAACCCCTAACCCCCAATGCTACCCATACCCCTAACCATACCGCTATCCCTAACCCTAGCCCTATCTAGCCCTAACCCTACTCCTAACCCCTAACCTTAACCTACCCTACCCTACCCCTAACCCTAACCCTTAACCCTAACACTAGTTCTAGCCCTAACCCTACCTTTACCCCTAACCCAACCCCTACCCTTACCCGTAATCCTAACCCTAATGCTAATGCTATCTAACCCTAACCCTAACCCTAAACCCCAAACCCTAATCCCTAACACAAACCCTAACACTAAACCTTAACCCCCAAAGCCAAAACCTCTAACCCAAACCCCTAACTTATCTCTAAATCCCCTAACCCTAACCCCTAACCCTATCCCTAACCCTACCCCCCTAATGCTAACCCCAAACCTAACCCTAAACCCTACCCCTAAACCTTATAACTCTAACCCTGATCCTAATCCCTAACCCTATTCCTAACCCTAACCCTACCCTAACCCTTCCACCCTATTGATAACCCCAAATCTAACCCTAAACCCTGTAACCCTAACCCCAAACTTTAACCCCTAACCCTAAAAAATTCCCTTAACCCTAACCCTATACCTTAACCCGAACCCTAAACCTAGCCCTAACCCTACCACTAATCCTAACCCCATACCCCAAATCCTACCCTGCCCCTTATCTTAACCACCTAACCCTTACCTCACCCTTACCCTAACCTTAAACCTCACCCTCATCCTAACTTTAACCCTGACCCTAACCATCACTCTAACCCTAGCCCAAAACTCTAGCCCTAGTCCTAGATCTAGCCTTAAACCTAACCCTAACCCTAGCCCTTACCTTAACCCTAACCCAAACACTGACCCTAACCCTAACCGATAACCCCTAACCCCTAAGGCTACCCTACCCTAACCTACCCCTAACCTTATCCCTAACCTTAACCCTCTAAGCCCCTAACCCTTAACCCTAACCCTACCATAACCCTAGCCCTTTCTAACCCTAACCCTACTCCTAACCCCTCAAGCTAACCCTAACCTACCCTACCCTACCTCTAACCTTATCCCTAACCTTAAACCTCTAAGCCCCTAACCCTTAACCCTAACACTAGCCCTAGCCCAAACCCTAACCCTACCTCTACCCTTACCCGTAATCCTAACCCTAATGCTAATGCTATTTAACCCTAACCCTAAACCCCAAACCATAACCCTAACACAAACTCTAACCCTAAACCTTAACCCCAAACCTCTAAGCCTAACTTAACCCTAACTCCCCTAACCCTAACTACCAACCCCTAATCCTACCCTAACCCTACCCCCATAATGCTAACCCCAAACCTAACCCTACCGCTAAACATTATAACCCTAACCCTGAGCCTAACCTCTAACCCTAACCCTATCCCTAACCCTACCCTAACCCTTCCCCCTAATGCTAACCCCAAACCTAACCCTAAACCCTACCCCTAAACCCTATAACCCTAACCCTAAACCCGAACTGTAACCCCTAACCCTAACAATTCCCTAAACTCTAACCCTATACCCTAGCCCTAAGCCGAACCCTAAACCTAGCCCTAACAATAACCGTACCCCTAATCTTAACCCCATAACCCTAACCCCCTAACCCTAACCCATATATCTAGCCCAAACTCTAACCCCTAAACCCTAAACCGTAACCCTAGCCCTTAGTCTAGCCCTTACCCTATGACTAAGCCCTAACCCTAACCCCTAACCCTCTAACCCTAACTCTCTATCCCTAACCTTAACCCTTACCCTACCACTACCCATACCCCTACCCATAACCTTAGCCCCTAACCCTGAACCCCAACCCTAAACCATAACCCTAACTCCTAACCCCTAACCATATCATGACCCTAACCCTAACACTCTAACTCCAACCCTCTAACCCTAAACCTAACACAAACCTCTAAACCTAACCCTGAACCCTAAACTCTAAACCCTAACCCCTAACCCTAACCCCCTAACCCTAACCTCTGAACCCTAAACCTAACACTAACCTCTATACCTAACACTAAATCCTAACTCTAACCCTAACCCCTAAACCTATCATTACAACCCTAACCCTAGCCCCTAACCCTAAACCTCTAACCTCACCCTAACCCTCTAACCCTAATCCTAACCCTCACCTTCTGTCTCACTCTCACCCTAACCCTAAACAATAACCCCTACCCCCTAACCATAACCCCCTAACCCTAAGCCCTAACCCTAAACTCTAACCCTAAACCTTACCTCTAACCACAACCCTAAACCTTATCCCTAACCCTTACCCTCACTATAACCCAAACCTTAAGCCCTAACCCTAACCCTCACCTTAGCCCTAACCATAAGCCTCACCTTAACCCTCACCCTAGCCCTAACCCAAGCCATAAATCTAGCCCTAGCCCTAGCACTAACTAGAGACCTAAACCCTAACTCCAAACCCCTAACCCTCCCCCTAAACTAACCCTAACCCCTAACACTAAAGCTAACCCTAACCTCTAAACCTAGCCCTAAACCAGGGCCCCTAACCCTAAACCTATCCCTAAACCCTAATTCTAACCCTAACTCTAACCTTAACCCTAACCCCCTAACCTCCTAAACCTAACCCTAACCTCTAAACTTAACCCTAAATCCTAACCCTAACCCTTAACCCTAAACCTAAACATATCCCTAAACCCTAACCCTAACTCCTAACTCTAAACCTCTAACCTAACCCCAACCGCCTAACCCTAATCCTAACCCTCACCTTCTGCCTCACTCTCACCCTAACCACTCTAATGCTAACCCTTACCCTCGCTCTAACCCTAACCCAAAACCTTAAGCCCTAACCCTAATCCTCACCTTAACCCTAACCATAAGCCTCACCTTAACCCCCATCCTAACCCTAACCCCTAGCCCTAACACTAACCTAAGCCCTAAACCTATCCCTAGTACTAACTTTAACCCTAAACCCTAACCCAAAACCCCTAACCCTCCCCCAACCCTAACCCAAACACTGACCCTAACCCTAATCCTAACCTATAACCCCCTAACCCCTAAGGCTACCCATATCCCTAACCCTACCGCTATCCGACCCTAACCCTAGCCCTATCTAAGCCTAACCCTACTCCTAACCCCTAACCCTAACATAACCTACCCTACCCTACCCCTAGCCATATCCCTAACCTTAACCCTTTAAGCCCCTAACCCTTAACCCTAACACTAGCCCTAGCCCTAACCCTAATCCTACCTTTACCCCTAACCCTACCCCCACCCTTACCCCTACCTGTGACGAGACCAATCTCGCCACTGGGCGTTGGAGAAGCCTGGTTGCTCGCCTCCTGCAATGGGACTATGGACCCTCTCATCAGCCCAGGCTAAACGTAAACCCCATGGCAATTTGACTGTGGTTGTGGCATCTGAGCGCTGTTTGGATATGTTGAGCGCTCAGATCCAGGCTATCTGGGGATGGGTTGAATGTAGGGGTTCTGTTCAGTAGACTGGGAGTTATGCATTTTTGTGTCTTTTTGTGTTTCTTTAAACATGTGGCTAATGGAGCCTTGCCTCTCCTGGAAGCTAAAACGTATTCCTGTAAACTGTAAGGAACAGGAAGCCAACTCCTAATATGGGCATTACAGGAAGTTCTGAGGAGACGGGCGGTCTATTGACACTCAGAGTGATGTGTATTGAGGGCTCGTTAGGGAACCATTGTTCTGTGTCTGACTGTTGTGTGCATTGATTGCCCCCTGGGGCTTCTGTCTCCTTGCATTGGTCAAAGCTATCTGACCAATCCCTGTTGACTCATTTTCAAGCCCTCATTTGCATATACTGGAGAGGACCTTGGTGAGAACTGCAAGTGCTTTGCAATTGACCAATGGGAAGGCGGTTGTTGGGGGAGGGATGTTCCAATTTCTGTATAAAAGTGTGCTCTGTTCTTCCAATAAATGTTGTTCCTGTTTTACCCTCATCTCGGAGCTTTGTCTCGTTATTGGGGGAATCTGCTGCAGGGATTGCTATGGTCTTCCATACTCCCTTAGAGAATCACTAAGCTCTTTTAAGAGCTTGTGTAAGAGCTTGTTCGTGCTGTACTCTCTGGGGAAAGAGAGCTTCACCCACAGGAACCTGGGGCCTTGTCGTTGGTCCAGGGTGGGTAGGAGAGGCCAAGACCCTAACCAAGCTGCGGCGGTTCGTGGAGTCTGAAGTGCTTACGGTGTCTGGTGGAGTGCTTGGAGCCCTCGGGAAGCACTAGGAGCATCTGTCAACGGAGGTACCTGCTCAGGGGTGCCCTGTTCCGTAACAATTGGTGGCAAGCGACGGGATGGAACCAGCAGTGGAGTACAGATACTCTCTGAGAGAATATGACCGTATGGTGTGGTTACGGCTGAACTTTTTCGGACCCAATCCACTGGAGAGATCCAAGCGGTTTGTGAAGAACTTAGTGTTCGGGACTCTGCTAGACAGGGCAGAGAGAGAGGGCCAGCTGGCACGTTGGGAGGAACTCCAGCGGCAGGTACAGTTAAGGGAAGAGGAGAACCCAGTCTCCATTCCCCAGCGGCAGCCTGATTTATTGGGAATTGGGAGCCCAGTCTCCATTCTCCAGCGGCAGCCTGATTTATTGGGAATTGGGAGCCCAGTCTCCATTCTTCAGCGGCAGGCTGAGTTAAAGGGGGCAGAGACAGTCGGTCCTGTCGCCCAGCAGCTGGACTCTGTGTTGGGAGGAGAGACAGTCGGTCTCCCTCCACAAAGACTGGAAGTATGTATGGGAGAGGAGATTGTTACCCCCTCTCCCCAGCGGCAGCTTAATGTACCAGGGGGAGACTGTAAGCCCCCCACCAGTGCAGATGGGACCGAGGTCTCTCCACCGGTCCTGCAGGGAATTGGGAGCCCAGTCTCCATTCCCCAGCGGCAGTGTAAAGTGCAGGGAGAGGAGAGCAATGTCCTCCCTCCCCAGCGGCAGTGTGATGTGCCGGGAATTGGGAGCCCAGTCTCCATTCCCCAGCGGCAGAGTATCCTACAGGGAATAGAGAGCCCAGTCTCCTTTCCCCAGCAGCAGGACTCTGTGTTGGGAGGAGAGACAGTCGGTCTCCCTCCGCAAAGACTGGAAGTATGTATGGGAGAGGAGATTGTTACCACCTCTCCCCAGCGGCGGATCAATGATGGGCAGAGTGTTCTATCGGGAGAGGAGCTTGTTACCCCCTCTCCCCAGCAGCAGCTTAATGTACCAGGGGGAGACAGTAAGCCCCCCAACAGTGCAGATGGGACCGTGGTCTCTGCACTCACAGCACAGGGGGTAGGGACAGTCGGTCCTGACCCCCAGCAACAGGGCTGTTTAGCCAAAGGGAAGACAGTCGGTCTTCCCCCACAGCAGCATGGTGGTGTATCTAAAGGAGAGACAGGCGGTCTCCCCCTCCAGCAACCAGGCTCCAACCAGACTACTCCGGTTGTAGTGCTGGCACCAGGACAGAGTACCGCTGGTCTCTGCCCACTCAGCAACCCACCAAGGCAGCCTACCAGTCCCCTACACAGCCGTGGTGAGGCACCTGGACATGGACAAGTTTCTCCTCTAACCAGGTGTAGTAACCATTTATTGTGGGTGGGCCGTACTGTTTTTTCTGTTTTGTGGGTGGGCTGCTGGACTAACAAGGGCACTGACCGGCAGGAGGTCAGGTACCCTGTTAGTCTTTTTGGAAAGGGGGAGAGATGTGACGAGACCAATCTCGCCACTGGGCGTTGGAGAAGCCTGGTTGCTCGCCTCCTGCAATGGGACTATGGACCCTCTCATCAGCCCAGGCTAAACGTAAACCCCATGGCAATTTGACTGTGGTTGTGGCATCTGAGCGCTGTTTGGATATGTTGAGCGCTCAGATCCAGGCTATCTGGGGATGGGTTGAATGTAGGGGTTCTGTTCAGTAGACTGGGAGTTATGCATTTTTGTGTCTTTTTGTGTTTCTTTAAACATGTGGCTAATGGAGCCTTGCCTCTCCTGGAAGCTAAAACGTATTCCTGTAAACTGTAAGGAACAGGAAGCCAACTCCTAATATGGGCATTACAGGAAGTTCTGAGGAGACGGGCGGTCTATTGACACTCAGAGTGATGTGTATTGAGGGCTCGTTAGGGAACCATTGTTCTGTGTCTGACTGTTGTGTGCATTGATTGCCCCCTGGGGCTTCTGTCTCCTTGCATTGGTCAAAGCTATCTGACCAATCCCTGTTGACTCATTTTCAAGCCCTCATTTGCATATACTGGAGAGGACCTTGGTGAGAACTGCAAGTGCTTTGCAATTGACCAATGGGAAGGCGGTTGTTGGGGGAGGGATGTTCCAATTTCTGTATAAAAGTGTGCTCTGTTCTTCCAATAAATGTTGTTCCTGTTTTACCCTCATCTCGGAGCTTTGTCTCGTTATTGGGGGAATCTGCTGCAGGGATTGCTATGGTCTTCCATACTCCCTTAGAGAATCACTAAGCTCTTTTAAGAGCTTGTGTAAGAGCTTGTTCGTGCTGTACTCTCTGGGGAAAGAGAGCTTCACCCACAGGAACCTGGGGCCTTGTCGTTGGTCCAGGGTGGGTAGGAGAGGCCAAGACCCTAACCAAGCTGCGGCGGTTCGTGGAGTCTGAAGTGCTTACGGTGTCTGGTGGAGTGCTTGGAGCCCTCGGGAAGCACTAGGAGCATCTGTCAACGGAGGTACCTGCTCAGGGGTGCCCTGTTCCGTAACACTACCCTTACCCGTAATCTTAACCCTAATGCTAATGCTATCTAACCCTAACCCCAAACCCTAACCCTTAACCCTAACACAAACTCTAAACCTTAACCCCAAACCTCTAACCGTAACCCTAACTTAACCCTAACTTCCCTAACTCTAACCCCTAACCCTATCCCTAACCCTAACCCTACCCTAGCCCTAGCCCCTAATGCTAACCCCAAACCTAACCCTAAACCCTACCCCTAAACCCTATAACCCTAACCCTGAGCCTTACCCCTAACCCTTAATCTAGCCCTTACCCTAACACTAAGCCATAACCCTAACCCCTACCCCCTAACCCAAACCCCTAACCCAAACCCTCTATCCCTAACCTTAACCCTTACTCTACCGCTACCACTACCCCTACCCATAACCTTAACCCTTAACCCCAACCCTCACCCTAATCCGAGCACCTAGCAACTAACCATAACGCTAACCCCTAACCCAAACCCGAACCCTAAACCATAACCCTAACTCCTAACACCTAACCATATCCTAACCCTAACCCCAATACTCTAACTCTGACCCTCTAACCCTAAACCTAACACTAACCTCTAAACCTAACCATGAACCATGAACCCTAAACCCTAAACCCTAACCCTAACCCTAACCCTAAACCTAAACTATAACTCTAACCCTAACCCCCTAACCCTAACCTCCTAACCCTAAACCTAAACCTAACCTCAATACCTAACACTAAACCATAACCCTAGCCCCTAACCCTAAACCTCTAACCTAACCCTAACCCCCCAACACTAATCCTAACCCTAACCTTCTGCCTCACTCTCACCCTAACCCTAAACCCTAACCCCCTATCCCCCTAACCATAACCTTAACCCTAACCCTAAGCAATAACCCTAAACTCCAAACCTAACCCTAAACCTTACCTCTAACCATAACCCTAAACCTTATCCCTAACCCTTACCCTCGCTATAACCCTAACCCTAACCCAAACCTTAAGCCCTAACCCTAACCCTCACCTTAGCCCTAACCATAAGCCTCACCTTAACCCTCACCCTAGCCCTAGCTCTAACCCTAACCAAAGCCATAAATCTAGCCCTAGCACTAACTAGAAAACTAAACCCTAACTTCAAACCCCTAACCCTCCCCTAAACTAACCCTAACCCCTAACACTAAACCTAATCCTAATCTCTAAACCTAGCCCTAAACCTTAAACCCGAACTCCTAACCCTTAACCCCTAACCCTAAACCTATCCCTAAATCCTAACTCTAACCCTAACCCTAACCCTAACCTAACCCTAACCTCTAAACCTAACCTTAAACCCTAACCCTAACCCTAAACCTAACCCTTAACCCTAAACCTATCCCTAAACCCTAATCCTAACCCCTAACTCTAACCCTAAACCTCTAACCTAACCCTAACCGCCTACCCCTAATCCTAACCCTCACCTTCTGCCTCACTCTCATCCTAACCCTAAACCCTACCCCTAACCCTAAACCTTAGCCCTAACCCTTACCCTCACTCTAACCCTAACCCAAACCTTAATCCCTAATCCTCACATTAGCCCTAACCATAAGTCTCACCTTAACCCTCACCCTAGCCCTAGCCCTAGCCCTAACCCAAGCCATAAATCTAGCCCTAGCACTAACAAGAAACCTAAACCCTAACTTCAAACCCCTAACCCTAACCCCCCCCTAAACTAACCCTAACCCATAACACTAAACCTAATCCTAACCTCTAAACCTAGCCTTAAACCCGAACCCCTAACCCTAAACCTATCCCTAAACCCTAACCCTAACTCTAACCCTAACTCCCTAACCTCCTAACCCTAAACCTAACCCTAACCTCTAAACGTAACCCTAAACCCTAACCCCTGACCCTAAACCTATCCCTAAACCCTAATCCTAACCCTCACCTTCTGCCTCACTCTCACTCTAACCCCCTATCCCCCTAACCCTAAGCCCTAAGCCCTAACCCTAAACTCTAACCCTAACCCTAAACCCTACCTCTAGCCGTAACCCTAAGCCTTATCCTCACTCTAACCCTAACCCTAACCCAAAACCCTAAGCCCTAACACTAATCCTCACCTTAACCCCCACCCTAACCCTAACCCCTAGCCCTAACCTATGCCCTAAACCTATCCCTAGTACTAACTTTACCCCTCAACCCTAACCCAAAACCCCTAACACTCCCCCTACCCTAAACCTAACTTTAACCCTTAACCCTAACCCTCTAACCCTAACTTCCTAACCCTCATTCTCACCTTCTTCCTCTCCCTTACCCTAACCTTAAACCCTAGCCCTAACCCTATCTCTAACCCTAATCCTAGCCCTAACCATAATCCTAACCCTAAACCCTCAACCCTAACCCGACCCTAAGCTTAACCCTAACCCTCTAACTCGAACCCTCTAACCCTAACCCTAATTCTAACCAGCTAACCCTAACCCTAACCCTAATTCTAACCCTAACCTCCTAAATCTAACCCTAACCTCTAACCCTAACCCCCTAACCCTCAGCTTCTGCCTCTCCCCCACCCTAACCCTGAACCCTAACCCCAGTCCTAACACTAAACCCTAACCACAACCCCCTAACCTTAACCCATAATCCCTAACCCTAACCCTAGCCCTAACCCTACTCTAACCTAACCGTATCCCCCTAACCCTAATCCTAACTAGGGATGAGCTTTGAGTTTGAGTCGAAGCTAAGTTCGACTGGAACATCGGCCGTTCGATCGTTCATCAAATGACGAACAAATGTGCTTCTTCGCGGGAAATTTGAGTGCCCATAATGCACCGCACGCGCGCTGCGCTTGCAGTTTGTTATGTGATTGGCCAAAGCATGCACCTGACCTCCATGCTTTGGACAATCAAATGATCTCTGCCATGATTGGACAAAGGCAGGCTTGCAGGCTGCCTTTAGCCAATCATGGCTCAGGGGATAAGTACACACCCCACACAAAATAAAGGCTGCTCGCGCAGCCGCAGAGTGTAGTGTGAGTGTGCAGGCGAGGAAGACAGGGAGAGGAACGTGTTTGAGGAAGGGAGAGAATAGTTTTTTTGCAGTTTGTCAGACAGTACAGTGAGACATTCCTAGCAGTGAGGCAGGGAGAGAGATTTGTGCTTTTATCAAGTTAAGAGATCATATAGTGAAGTATATTCAATAGTACATACCATAGACCATATACCATACATAGATCTCTATCTATATATAGGGCTATTGATTACATCATATCAGGTCATTGAGTATCTAATTGGTCATTTGCATATACCCTATATCCATCTGATCTCTATCTATATATAGGGCTATTGATTAGATCATATCAGATCATTGAGTATCTTATCGGTCATTTGCACATACCCTATATCCATCTGATCTCTATCTATATATAGGGCTATTGATAAGATCATATCAGGTCATTGAGTATCTTATCGGTCACTAGCGTATACCCTATATCCATCTGATCTCTATCTATATATAGGGCTATTGATTACATCATATCAGGTCATGGAGTATGTTATTGGTCATTTGTTTATACCCTATATCCATCTGATCTCTATCAATATATAGTGCTATTGATAAGATCATATCAGGTCATTGAGTATCTTATCGGTCACTTGCGTATACCCTATATCCAGCTGATCTCTATCTATATATAGGGCTATTGATTACATCATATCAGGTCATTGAGTATCTTATCGGTCACTTGGGTATACCCAATATATATATGATCTCTATCTATATATAGGACTATTGATTAGATCATATCAGGTCATTGAGTATCTTATCGATCACTTGCGTAAACCCTATATCCATCTGATCTCTATCTATATATAGGGCTATCGATTAGATCATATCAGGTCATTGAGTATCTTATTGGTCACTTGAGTATACCCTATATAGATCTGATCTCTATCTATATATAGGGCTATTGATTGGATCATATCAGCTCAATGAGTATCTATCGGTCACTTGCGTATACCCTATATTGATCTCTATCTACATCATGTCTGAAAGGCCGGCAAGGAGAGGCAGACGCTCACAGGCCATGAAAAAGGGGGCAAGCAGCCTCTGTGTCCACAGTGAAAAGTGGTGGTCATAGTTGAAATGGTGCATCTTCTGCAGGCGGGGCACACACGTCCTTTATTTCCGGTGCTGCCTGTGTTATTCAGCCACAACATATTGAAGAGTTGGTGGAGTGGATAAATAAGCCGTCCTCATCCTCCTCTGACACCCACGCTCACAGTAATTTGCCTTCCACCGCAGCCGCCAAAGCGGCCCGTTCCACAGGCTCCCTCTCCACAGCTACTCATTCTGTCGCCCGACCATCATGCACGGAGGAGTCACCTGAATTATTCGATCATAGTGTCAGTGACATGATTCTGGAGGATGCGCAGCAATTTGAAAGCTGTGATGTTGGTTTACAGGTTCATGAAGGGAATAACGTGAGCCTAGAGAGAGGGGGTGACAATGACGGACAGGAAACTAGCAGTCATGTTCCCACAGCTGCAGCATACTGCCAAATTTGCTCCAGTGACGAGGAGGGAGGGGATGATGAGGTCACTGACTGTACTTGGGTGCCTGACCGGATAGAGGAGGAAAGAGGGGAGGGAGGAGAGGAGGAGGAGGCACAACTCCAACAAAGCAGGATGTGCTCCAGGGGCCACTGTAGGAGTAGCCAACCTATTGCATCACAGAACAGAGCTCCACAGGTGCAGGGTGCTGCAAACTCCCCACAGACTCCCAAAAGTTCAATAGTGTGAGCTTTTTTCAGCACATGTGCAGTAGACTGCAGCATTGCTGTTTGCAACATTTCTCTGAAGCGGATTGCAACGGAACCGCCGACCCACACTGTACTTGTGGGCTTCCATCAGTATACGGCTTTCTCCAGTCTGGAACATAGATATTCCAGCCTCCCTACATACAAAACTAGCCTGACAACTTAGCTTGTATGTGTCTGAAAACATCAACTCTTTATTGAACAAGAAACAGACTTTTTACACTTGAGAAGTATGTCAGTCACCACATGAAGAATGACCCAAATAATTACCCAAAACATCACACAATGGTTAGATAACGAGGTACAGCTGACTCATGGTTAATCCCATCTACAGTGCCTTGCAAAAGTATTATTTAACATGCTAATTAACTCACCGCACTTAAACCAAACTGGAAGACCAGACTGCCGGCAACTAGGCTGTAACGGATCAACTGGCACCCCGACTGGGTACCTCCGATGACGGATGCTCCTAGTGCTTCCCGAGGGGTCCAAGCTCTCCACCAGACACCATAACCACCTCAGACCCATGAAAGGCCGCAGCTTGGTTGGGGTCTCGCCGTCTTCTACCCACCTTGGACCTATGACAAGGCTCCAGGTTCCATTGGGTGATCCTCTCTTTCCCCAGAGGTGAAGCTGGAACAGGAACAAGCTCTTACAAGAGCTTAGTGATTATTCAAGGGAGTATGGAGAGCATAGCAATCCCTTGTAGCAGATTCCCTCAATAAGAGACAGGACTCTAGATTGAGGGTGAATTAGAACTCTAGGTTTAATGGTACAGCTGCTCTTTTATACCGTTTTCCCCCACAAGGTTACCGCCCAGGTGGACCTTGTGGGGAACAGGACATGAAATTCACAATCCAATAAAAACAGAGTTTTACACTCAGTCACTCCCATAAAGTGTACACAATCCCTCCCCTCTGCCTGATTACATTATCATAGGCAGATGAAATTGTATACAGAAACAGAATTAACCTGAACTAATTAAACAAAACAGACAATAGGACAAGACTGCCAATGACAGCCTGTCTGCCCCCTACATTGGAGTACATGGAATACGCATTATTTCAATACACAAAAAATAGGGAAAGCCAGTCTATGACACTGAAGGACAGAATGTGATTAGCTCTTTCAATGAGCATGTTCAGAATCAAACAGCTGACAAATATTACTGTCCCACTTGAAGCGATTCAAACTATTAAGTATCTGTCTTTCACTCCCAGTGATGGGGAATACCGTCACAAAAGTTAAAACAAAATACAATACACATTTATTAGAAGTGTAAACACAGAGTAAATCAGCAGAATTACGAGGTGTGGAAGACAGGTGATTGAGCTGATGATATTAGCATCTACTAGGAGTCTGACTGTGTGAAGCCTTATTGGCAATAGGCAGCTAGGCCTATAGTCCCAGAGTCTTCATATATTCTTTGAGATATATTGCTGACAAACATCACTGTCCCACATCAAGTCCATCACTTTCCCAGTCACCCTGTGTCCCTAATAGACAGAGGGTGACCTACACATAAGATGAGCCTAGGGAGCTGAGACAGGGATTTCTCAACCTCTCTAAGGTAAGCTGGGTTCCATGGGCCCCCCCAACCAAAGTGACTCCCATCACACGAATCAAGTGTGGCCAGAACACCAGCGGCTTGGGCACCCTTTGCTTGACAAGGCATATGACTACCTGCCATGCAGTCCATTGGCAATAGCACCTGAAAGAGCCACAAGATCAAAACAAGCATACTGCACCTTGCTCCTCATTTGGGATATCTAACCCTATACCTTATGTCTTCTCAAATACCTGCATTGAGAGGGATGATGGTATAGCAATGAGTGGCACAGAGACTTGCACCCAATCTGCTAGCAGTACACAACTGCTTGATTTGAGCAGCAGGCAAATTTCACTACCCCAGTTGCTTAACTGTAGTAAGAAATACTGTCCCAGCCATTCACATGCTCAGCGTCTTAATGCTTGCTTGGCCAAATTGCTATCATTACAATTGCTGCCTTTTCATCTGTTAGACTCTGTTCCCTTTTGCGAATTTGTGGAATGTACAGTACCACAGTGGCAGGTACCAAAAAAGCATTTATTTTCGCGCAAGGCCATTACGGCTCTCTACCATCATGTGGAAGGTAGTGTTTTGGCCTTGTTGGACAGAGCGGTCAACAGGAAGGTTCACGTTACTTCTGACTCTTGGTCCAGCAGGCATGGAAAGGGACATTACATTTCTTTCATGGTGCACTGGGTAACTCTGCTGGCAGCTGGGAAGGATGCAGGACAGGGTTCAGTGTTGCAGCTTGTTTTGCCAACACGCCTCCAAAAAGCTGGTGCTGGTTCTGCCACATCTGGCTACTCCACCACCTCATCTGCCTCCATGTCCTCTTCTGCTCAATTGTCCTCTGAATCTGTAGTGCTCCTTAAGCATTCAAGGGCCTACGCAAGCAGTCAGGCAAAAAGATGCCATGCCATGCTTCAATTGCTCTGTCTAGGGGATAGGAGTCACACCGGTGCAGAGATTCTGTCAGCTCTGCAGGGGCAGGCTCAGAGATGGTTGACGCCATGACAGCTTGAGCCAGGAATGGTTGTATGAGACAATGGCACCAACCTTCTCTCAGCCCTCCGTCAGGGACACGTGACACATGTTCCATGCTTGGCACATGTCCAGAATTTGGTGGTGCAAATTTCTTGACCAGATACCCAGGCTTCCAAGATCTCCTGAGGCAGGCCAGAAAAGTCTGTGGCCATTTCCAGTGTTCATTCAGCGCCAGTGCTTGCTTATCTGACATTCAATTCATGACAATTCAATGACATGCTTTCCGAGCAGACATTTAGTGCTGCTAGAGATTTTGTGATGGACAAAAGAGTGAGTCTGTCCACAGACTTTGTTGACCAGTTGACTTTTATAAAAATTAATCAGTCCTGGATCAACAGCAACTATCAAGTCCCTGATGCTGATGTAACTGATTAAATTTGCTAGGGGTCGCCATCCCTTGAAGACTGCATATGCTGCCTATCCTATTCATCATATATATAATGGGTAGGTGTAGATATGCGCTAAACCCGAATAGTAAAAGCAGCAACTGAATTCCTGAACCTTTGGAATAAAAAAAAAACTGATATGTGGAGGTGCGCTAATAGAAAAGTGATCAAATACATAAATTATATAGTGACACAAAAATTAATCATAGATTGCTAAAAAGCAAAAAAAATGATATTCACATATGAGAAAATTGTTGCAAAAACAACATATTTTCAATTAAACCAGAATGATAAAAGAAATAAAGTGCTGAGCGAGGTGAAAGAAGTCCAAAGTGAAAAACCTCTTGGAATGAGAAATCTTCAGGTAAGTCCATAGGATTTCAGACTGCAATCAGGGTAAAGGTAATTCACTTATTTATCCCCTCAAGTGCTGCATGCAGATCCCAAGTGTGCACACAATAAGGTAGCTGCTTACCAGATACAGAGTATCAATGGGCTCATAGAAACATAGCTTCAATAGCCAAACTGTGGGATGTTCATCCTACAAAATCAACCCCAGTGGACGCCAGTTTTTGGGAAAACGTGTTACACGTCGGGTGGAGGGCTGTAGTGTCACGCTGCTCGGTCTGCACTGCAGGCAGCCCAGCAATCCATACAACAATCTGTCTGTCTAGCAAAGTTTTTATCATCTAAATGTAAGTGCAACCGTTTATGTTTTAAATAAATGTTTAAAAGGTAATGCACTATCGGCTGCTCTGTCTTCTATTTGCATTCCATCTGGTTTTCCTTTGGCTTCTTTGGCTGACGCTGGAAGCTACTGCCGGATCCCGGCGTGGTGCAGGAGTGGAGTTTTTGTCCTTAGTTCGAAGCAATACTTGCTGTATTGATGAACATCCCACAGTTTGGCTATCGTAGCTATGTTTCTATGAGCCCATTGATACTCTGTATCTGGTAAGCAGCTACCTTATTGTGTGCACACTGGGGATCTGCATGCAGCACTCGAGGGGTTAAATAAGTGAATTACCTTTGCCCTGATTGCAGTCTGAAATCCTATGGACTTACCTGAAGATTTCTCATTCCAAGAGGCTTTTCACTTTGGACTTTTTTCACCTCACTCAGCACTTTATTTCTTTTATATTTCTGGTTTAATTGATAATTTTTGTTTTTGCAACAATTTTCTCATATGTGCATATAATTTTTTTTCCTTTTGCTTTTTAGCAATCTATGATTCATTTTTGTGTCAGTGTAGTGGTGTGCCCCTTTATCCAGATGCAGGTGCAAGTCCCTTTAACTCAATTCCCCACAATCCTCTGGGCTCCCAGCATCCCCTGAGTTCCAGGACACGCCCAGGGAGTATAAATGCCAGCTCCGCCCAGCTTCATGTGTTCAGAAAGATCCTGCCTGATGGGACAGCAGTGACTGGGCAAGTGAGCTGTCCCCAGGTGCTGGGTCTGCGAAGGAAATAGCAGCAGTATTGCGATCATGAAGATCAAACATAACAAAAAGCTATCAGCCATTATTCCAGCTAAAGGGCAGATATTTATCAACATGATGATAATTATCAAATACTTATGTAACCATATTGTTACACTTAGCCCCCGTTCACACTGGGGCGACGCTACTTCGCACCGCGACCTCCGAGGTCATTGAAGTCTATGGCGGTCGCCTCCTGGTCGCCCCAAAGAAGCTCCGGACCCTTTTTCTGAGTCGGAGCGACTTGTGTCGCTCCTATCAGAACGGGTCCGCAGCTTCCCTATGGGAGGCGACCTGCGGCGACCTGTGAGGCGACCAGGTCGCCTCACAGGTCGCCCCAGTGTGAACGGGGGCTTAGAGGCTCCCACTTCTCTTTTATACTCTGTAGCTCTTGCTGGATTTTCTTCTAATCTCCTTGCGGAGGGGCCATTTCTGAATGGACATTTTATGATTACACAACCGATCACATTGCTATAATCTTTTTATATAGACTATAAACTCAAAGACTTATGAATAAATGGTTGTGTATCGAATCATCTGAGTTTTCATTATTTCTTATGGGGAAATGTATTTTGATATACGAGTACTTTGGGTTACAAGCATGTTTCCAGAATGAATTATGCTCGCAATCCAAGGTTTTACTGTAAATATGTCACTTGTAAAATGGCGGCTCAGTAAACATGCACAGTATGTAATCCAGTAACTTGTCTGCCATCTCATGGCTGATGCTGGTACTGCTGACACTTATTTTTCACACATAAATTACAGTGACTCTGTTGTCACACAGTGGATGGATGTTGTTTTATTTTGTATTTCTAAACACACTGTAATCCAAGGATATAAAAAATATGACCGTACCAAAGATTGTACAAATAATATTTTGTTTACTATCTGCAATGTTTTGCTTATATCTGAAAACTGTGTCAGTTTTTGTCATGTAATACGATCTTTGTAATGCAGATTATTTTTTCAATAAAAGTTTGTAATAATAGTAATACAGGGGAGTCATACCAGGATCAGCCACAAGGCGGCAGCAGAGTGTCGGTAATATTATGTGTATAGTAATACAGGGGAGTCATACCAGGAATAGCCACAAGGCGGCAGCACAGCGAGTGTGCCCATCGTATATTCTACTGCGCATGCCCAAGCCGCCATTTTATTCTAATTCCAGCGGTCTTCAGAAAGATGGCGGCAGCAGCGGACAGGTTTCAATATTCTGCCGCTTCCATTTCAGCAAACATAAATGAGGAAAACCTCCATAAAATGGCGGCCTAGCCGTCCTATAGAGCCCGGGGTTATTGTGTGAAAGTTGGAATTCAGGCGGCTTATTTTCTCTATAACAAAACTAAGTCTGCTTCCAAGTCCAAGAAACCTTATAGACTGTCCAATAAGAATGGGGGCGGATAAACGGCTTCCTATCACGTCCGCTCGGACATGACCACGCCCACCGCAGTGATTGGCGCTCTAACTTCTGACAGGGCAAAACTAACTATGAGAAAAAATGTCCGTGACGGTCGCCATATTACCGAGGACCAGAGCATTTACTGCTCTACAAAATGGCAGCTGCTCTGGACATGCGCAGTATACTAAACAGAAATGTCCGCAGCACCACCATTTTTCTGAAGACCTAAACAATGTTCTCATATAAAATGGCGGCGGACTGGGCATGCGCTGTATCTCATTCAAACACTGCCACCTGCTGGCTGATCCTGGTAGCGCTCACACTGATTTTCAATACACGGAATATAACTGCTACTCTGCTGCCGCCTTGTGGATGAATGTGGTAGCACTTCGCACAGTCTACGCACACTCTGTGACGGTTAAAATGCTGCCATCTGGTGGCTGAACGTGGTATGACTCCCCGCCTAGAATATTATATTTCCCCCAATACAATCCGGGCCGGGAAGGAGCGAAAGGAACAATTTGTCATTTACACAACAGACACAATTTTCTTCAGGACCTCCTCATTGTGGAAGTAATAGAAGAATTCTTTGGGGGGAATGGGAATGGGGGGAATAGGAGAATGGAATGGAGGAGATGGGGGAAGGGGGTCAAAGAGGAAATAGAGGGATGCAATGGGGGTCATAGGAAACAATGGGGGGGGGGGAAATAGGGGTGAAGGGGGTCTGGAGGGTGTAGAGGGATGATGGGGGGTGTAGATGAATGGAATGGGGGTCTGGGGGAAGGGGGTGATAGAGGGAAGGGGGGTTGTGGGTGTATGGGGGAAGGGGGATGGTGGGTGTATGGGGGGAATAGAGGGATGTAATGGGGGTCATGGGAAAGGAGGGTTATATGGGAGGAGTATGGGGAATGTAATGGGGAGGGGGAGGTATATGGGGGTAATGGTGGGTAGGGGGGTTGATGTAGATGGAATAGGGGGATGGAAGGGGGTGATGGTGGCTGTGGGGATGTGTGTGGAAAATAGGTGTATGGAATGGGGGTGAGATGGTTGGGGGGTGTATGGGTGAACGGGATGATGTAGAGTATGGGGGGGGGGGGTGATGGTGGCCAGGAGGTGTATGGGTGATGGGGGGATGGAATGGAGGGGTGATGGTGGCCAGGGGGAGTACGGGTTAAGGGGGGTGATGGTGGCTGGGGGTGTATGGGTGAAGTGGTGTGATGTAGGGTATGGCTGGGGGGGGGGGTGATGGTGGCTTGTGGGGTGATGCAGTAAATAGGGGGATGGAATGGTTGGGTGATGGTGGCCGGGGGGGTGTATGGGTGAAGGGGGTGATTTATGGGTGATTTATAGAATAGGGGGATTAAATAGGGGGCTGATGGAGACTTGGGGGTGTATGGGGGGGTGATGGTGGCCAGGGTGTGTATGGGGGAATGGGGGGATGGAATGGGGTGGGGGTGATGGTGGCCAGGGTGTGTATGGGGAAATAGGGGGATGGGATGGGGATGATGTATGTGGAAAATAGGTGGATGGAATGGGGGTGAGATGGTTGGGGGGTGTATGGGTGAACGGGATGATGTAGAGTATGGGGGGGGGTTGATAGTGGCCAGGGGTGTATAGGTTATGGGGGAATGGAATGGAGGAGTGATGGTGGCCAAGGGGAGTATGGGTGAAGTGGTGTGATGTAGGGTATGGGGGGGGGGTGATGCAGTAAATAGGGGGATGGAATGGTTGGGTGATTCTGGCCGGGGGGTGTATGGGTGAAGGGGGTGATTTATGGAATAGGGGGATTGAATGGGGGGGGTGATGGAGACTTGGGGGTGTATGGGTGGGTCAGGGTATCAGTAATGGCGGTGTCTGTAGAATAGTCCAGAATGTAAACTATCACCAGCACTGCATGGTAATAATAATAATAATAATAATACAGAAATAGGAGATGTATTGCCCCCCAGACAGTGTGAAATCTCTGGACCCCCCCAGGACAGTGAGATAGAGGGGAGGGATGGGGGTGTAGGGTGCCTCCAGACATAGATGGACAGATGAAGACCGTGAGATAGAGGGGAGGGGTGGGGGTGTAGGGATCCTCCAGACATAGATGGACAGATGAGGACAGTGAGATAGAGGGGAGGGATGGGGGTGTAGGGTGCCTCCAGACATAGATGGACAGATGAGGACAGTGAGATAGAGGGATGGGGGCGTAGGGTGCCCCCAGACATAGATGGACAGATGAGGACAGTGAGATAGAGGGGAGGGATGGGGGTGTAGGGATCCTCCAGACATAGATGGACAGATGAGGACAGTGAGATAGAGGGGAGGGATGGGGGTGTAGGGATCCTCCAGACATAGATGGACAGATGAGGACAGTGAGATAGAGGGGAGGGATGGGGGTGTAGGGTGCCTCCAGACATATATGGAGAGATGAGGACAGTGAGATAGAGGGGAGGGATGGGGTGTAGGGATCCTCCAAACATAGATGGACGGATGAGGACAGTGAGATAGAGGGGAGGGATGGGGGTGTAGGGTGCCCCCAGACATAGATGGACAGATGAGGACAGTGAGATAGAGTGGAGGGATGGGGGTGTAGGGATCCTCCAGACATAGATGGACAGATGAGGACAGTGAGATAGAGGGGAGGGATGGGGGTGTAGGGATCCTCCAGACATAGATGGACAGATGAGGACAGTGAGATAGAGGGGAGGGATGGGGGTGTAGGGTACCTCCAGACATAGATGGACAGATGAGGACAGTGAGACAGAGGGGAGGGATGGGGGTGTAGGGTGCTCCCAGACATAGATGGACAGATGAGGACAGTGATATAGAGGGGAGGGATGGGGGTGTAGGGATCCTCCAGACATAGATGGACAGATGAGGACAGTGAGATAGAGGGGAGGGATGGGGGTGTAGGGGGCCTCCAGACATAGATGGACAGATGAGGACAGTGAGATAGAGGGGAGGGAGGGGGGTGTAGGGTGCCTCCAGACATAGATGGACCTATGAGGACAGTGAGATAGAGGGGAGGGATGGGGGTGTAGGGTGCCCCCAGACATAGATGGACAGATGAGGACAGTGAGATAGAGGGGAGGGATGGGGGTGCAGGGTGCCCCCAGACATAGATGGACAGATGAGGACAGTGAGATAGAGGGGAGGGATGGGGGTGCAGGGTCCCTCCAGACATAGATGGATAGATGAGGACAGTGAGATAGAGGGGAGAGATGGGGGTGTAGGGTGCCTCCAGACATAGAGGGACAGATGAGGACAGTGAGATAGAGGGGAGGGATGGGGGTGCAGGGTCCCTCCAGACATAGAGGGACAGATGAGGACAGTGAGATAGAGGGGAGGGATGGGGGTGTAGGGTGCCCCCAGACATAGATGGACAGATGAGGACAGTGAGATAGAGGGGAGGGATGGGGGTGCAGGGTCCCTCCAGACATAGATGGATAGATGAGGACAGTGAGATAGAGGGGAGAGATGGGGGTGTAGGGATCCTCCAGACATAGATGGATAGATGAGGACAGTGATATAGAGGGGAGGGATGGGGGTGTAGGGATCCTCCAGACATAGATGGAGAGATGAGGACAGTGAGATAGAGGGGAGGGATGGGGGTGTAGGGTGCCTCCAGACATAGATGAACAGATGAGGACAGTGAGATAGAGGGGAGGGATGGGGGTGTAGGGGGCCCCAGACATAGATGGACAGATGAGGACAGTGAGATAGAGGGGAGGGATGGGGGTGTAGGGGGCCTCCAGACATAGATGGACAGATGAGGACAGTGAGATAGAGGGGAGAGATGGGGGTGTAGGGGGCCTCCAGACATAGATGGACGGATGAGGACAGTGAGATAGAGGGGAGGGATGGGGGTGCAGGGGGCCTCCAGACATAGATGGACAGATGAGGACAGTGAGATAGAGGGGAGGGATGGGGGTGTAGGGTACCTCCAGACATAGATGGACAGATGAGGACAGTGAGATAGAGGGGAGGGATGGGGGTGTAGGGGGCCTCCAGACATAGATGGACAGATGAGGACAGTGAGATAGAGGGGAGGGATGGGGGTGCAGGGGGCCTCCAGACATAGATGAACGGATGAGGACAGTGAGATAGAGGGGAGGGATGGGGGTTTATGGTGCCTCCAGACATAGATGGACAGATGAGGACAGTGAGATAGAGGGGAGGGATGGGGGTGTAGGGGGGCCTCCAGACATAGAGGGACAGATGAGGACAGTGAGATAGAGGGGAGGGATGGGGGTGTAGGGATCCTCCAGACATAGATGGACAGATGAGGACAGTGAGATAGAGGGGAGGGATGGGGGTGTAGGGATCCTCCAGACATAGATGGATAGATGAGGACAGTGAGATAGAGGGGAGGGATGGGGGTGTAGGGGGCCCCAGACATAGATGGACAGATGAGGACAGTGAAATAGAGGGGAGGGATGGGGGTGTAGGGGGCCTCCAGACATAGATGGACAGATGAGGACAGTGAGATAGAGGGGAGAGATGGGGGTGTAGGGGGCCTCCAGACATAGATGGACGGATGAGGACAGTGAGATAGAGGGGAGGGATGGGGGTGCAGGGGGCCTCCAGACATAGATGGACAGATGAGGACAGTGAGATAGAGGGGAGGGATGGGGGTGTAGGGATCCCCCAGACATAGATGGACAGATGAGGACAGTGAGATAGAGGGGAGTGATGGGGGTGTAGGGGGCCTCCAGACATAGATGGACAGATGAGGACAGTGAGATAGAGGGGAGGGATGGGGGTGCAGGGATCCTCCAGACATAGATGGACGGATGAGGACAGTGAGATAGAGGGGAGGGATGGGGGTGCAGGGGGCCTCCAGACATAGATGAACGGATGAGGACAGTGAGATAGAGGGGAGGGATGGGGGTGTAGGGGGGCCTCCAGACATAGATGGACAGATGAGGACAGTGAGATAGAGGGGAGGGATGGGGGTGTAGGGATCCTCCAGACATAGATGGACAGATGAGGACAGTGAGATAGAGGGGAGGGATGGGGGTGCAGGGGGCCTCCAGACATAGATGGATAGATGAGGACAGTGAGATAGAGGGGAGGGATGGGGGTGTAGGGGGCCTCCAGACATAGATGGACGGATGAGGACAGTGAGATAGAGGGGAGGGATGGGGGTGTAGGGGGGCCTCCAGACATAGAGGGACAGATGAGGACAGTGAGATAGAGGGGAGGGATAGGGGTGTAGGGGGGCCTCCAGACATAGATGGACAGATGAGGACAGTGAGATAGAGGGGAGGGATGGGGGTGTAGGGATCCTCCAGACATAGATGGACAGATGAGGACAGTGAGATAGAGGGGAGGGATGGGGGTGTAGGGTGCCTCCAGACATAGATGGACAGATGAGGACAGTGAGATAGAGGGGAGGGATGGGGTGTAGGTTGCCTCCAGACATAGATGGACAGATGAGAACAGTGAGATAGAGGGGAGGGATGGGGGTGTATGGGGCCTCCAGACATAGATGGACAGATGAGGACAGTGAGATAGAGGGGAGGGATGGGGGTGTAGGGTACCCCCAGACATAGATGGATAGATGAGGACAGTGAGATAGAGGGGAGGGATGGGGGTGTAGGGATCCTCCAGACATAGATGGATAGATGAGGACAGTGAGATAGAGGGGGGGGGGTGGGGGTGTAGGGATCCTCCAGACATAGATGGACAGATGAGGACAGTGAGATAGAGGGGAGGGATGGGGATGTAGGGATCCTCCAGACATAGATGGATAGATGAGGAAAGTGAGATAGAGGGGAGGGATGGGGGTGTAGGGATCCTCCAGACATAGATGGACAGATGAGGACGGTGAGATAGAGGGGAGGGATGGGGGTGTAGGGATCCTCCAGACATAGATCATCAGAATGGGGGAGAGGGGAGGGTTGGGCAGTTGAACAGGCATGGAATAAGAAGTTGTCCCGGAGTGCTGACAGTCGTGTATTGAACCCGGGTGTTATTATTTTAGTCTTCAGCCAGTAAAGTAAGAACTCCCAATCTGCATTCTTTGGGTTAGAGGCTCTGGAGATAGGGAAGCCGGTCCTTGGAGATGATAGTCAGGAGGCAGTAATTCCAGACACTGTGTTCAGCTTATTTCTGTCCTCTCAGGGTAATTCCCTGACTTATGATGGTTTTCTCTGACCCAGAATCCTGGCACCTTAGGATGGTCTGTGGAGTGAAGACACTTCTGAGGACAGAGAAGAAAGAAGCTGTGATCTGCCTTCCCTGCAGATGTCAGAGACGTCATCTACAGAGTTCTTCTCCTGGATTGGACTATGGGAGGAAGTGACGGAGCTCCATGGACACCCTGTGATGTAAGGTAGGACAATTTTACCTCCACATATCAGATACCAGCCTCCTCACTGCTGATATTCCTGAATTAGTAATGGGACTGAGCAGCGGCTAGGATGTTGTCTCTGACTCAGCCACACTTTCACTCTATACCAGCCTCTTCACTACTGCTAAGTCTGAACAAGCAAAGAAGACTGCGCAGCAGCTAGATCATTGACCCCGGCTTCCCCAGCCAATCACACTAGAATACCAGTGCCTCTATAGCAGTGCCACTTGCTATGGAAGCACACCTGCAGCTCAATCCTGAGCCATGTAATTTGTGTCTATTGATGCACACAGTGCAGCTTGATTCTGTCCCCCACTCAGCTCCCAGGATTTGATAGACATCATCAGAAGCCAATGTCTCCCACTGCTGCCTCTGTGAGCAGAGAGGGATGAGAGAGCTGCTGTAGAAGAGCACAGTGCTGGACCATGAGAGGACTCAAGTATAAGGGGGGAGGGGGAGTGTGAGGGGGCAATACAGTTACTCTATCTCAACAAGGAACCAGACTGGGCAGCAGCTTTGTTGTTGGTCCGGCTTTACCCAACCATCTAGTCATTACTAAATACCGGACTCTTTGCTGCTGCTCAGTCCTGTTTGCATGTTCAAAGATGTTGATTTGGCGTTTCTCTGCTACATGCAGACAATGGAAGACCGGCCTCTCTTCTGCTGTGTCTGAACAAACAGGACTGTACGGGAGTGAAGAGGTTGGCACTGCCAGACTTAGCTACATACACACAATAGAATGTCAGCCTCTGTGCTCCTGCACAGTCCTGTTTATTCCAACCCAGCAGCAGAGAGGCCGGTATTTAGTTGTGTGCATGTGGCTGGGTAAGCCGGGCCAACATCGAAGGTGCTGCGCAGTCCTGTTGTTTGTTCAGATATAGCAGCAAAGACTTTATCCCGGCCTTCCTCAGCCACATTCCCACAACAAAATACCAGCCGCTTCTGCTGTGCTGTCCTATTTACTCATACATAGCAGCAAAGAGGCTGCCATTGCTACCACAGCCACATCTCTGTGTGCATGGGGCTTAGTAAGGCCGAGCCAATGTATTTGCTGCTGCAGAGTCCTATTTGTATGTTCAGACATAGCAGCAAAGATGTCCCGGCCTTACATAGCCACATACACAGAATGGCAGCCTGTTCTGCTGCTGTGTCTGAACAACAGGATTGTGCAGCAGGGAAGAGGCTGGAATTTATTTGTGTGGATGTGGCTTAGTAAGGCCGGGCAAACATCTTCCCTGCTGCACAGTCCCATTTCTTCAGAGACCGCTGCATAGACGTTGTCCCGGCTTTAAGCCCGGCACACACTGCAATTTTCTTTTCATTCAACCAGAGGGTTACACAAAAAACCTGACAGATCTCCGTACCAATAGAAAGTGATGTTGGTGTGGCGCTCTCTCCTGCTGTGCTCTTATATTCTGACACCCCCCCCCCCCCCCGCCACAGAATACACCGAGCAGCACTTGTAACTGGAATAGCAGAATTCTTTGCTACTTTATCTGAACAAGCAGAGAACAGGACTGTGCATCAAGATGTTGGATTGTACTTTTTGCTGGTGTGTGATCTTTGTTGGATTGTGCTTTTTCATTGTTGTTTTTTGCTTTTTGTTGGTTAGAATTTTGTTTTTAGTGTTTTAGGGTTCCAGTGGTTGGGGTTACTTGGGTTTTGGGTTGAGGGGTTAGTAGGGTTACCTCATTTATCCTTCAGTATGGTCATTCATTCTACTCTTTCCCGCTCCCCCAGAATGGTAGCTTATCCTTCTCCCTGCTCCCCCGGATCATCACTTAGGGTTTATTTTCTTCCTGCTCCCTTAGTGTGGTTAGTGATCTATCCCCACTCTCTCCCCTTTCGAGTTAGGGTTTAGGGCCTAGGGGAAGGAAATATTAGGGTACGCATTATTGGGTTGGGGTGAGCTATAGGGGGATAAGGATAAGGGTTAGAAATAGGGTCACTGGTAAGTGGGATTGAGTTATGGGGTAAGATGTGATGGTTAGGACCTTAGGGTAAGGGGGTTAAGTTAGGGTCATGGTTAAGGATAATATAAATGATGGGTATGAGGGTTAGGGCCCAGGATTAGGGTAAGGGTTAAAGTTAGGGTTCGGAGACTAGGGTTATTTACTCAATTTGTTGGAGTTTGAGGGTTAGAAGGTTAGGGCTAGGTGGTTAGTGATAGAGGGTTAGGGTAGTTTTAGGGTTAGGGGATTAGGGTTAGTGTATTAAGGTTAGGGTTAGGGAGATTAGGGGGTAAGGTTAGCAGTTAGGGTTAGATACATGGGTTAGGGTTAGATACATGGGTTTGGGTTAGGGTTAGGGGTAGGGGTTAGGGTTAGGGGGTTAGGGGTAGGGTTAGTGTATTAAGGTTAGGGTTAGGGAGATTAGGGGGTAAGGTTAGCAGTTAGGGTTAGATACATGGGTTAGGGTTAGATACATGGGTTTGGGTTAGGTTTAGGATTTGGGGTTAGGGGTTAGGGGTAGGGGTTAGGGTTAGGGGGTTAGGGTTAGGGTTAGGGTTAGAGTTAGGGTTAGAGTTAGGGTTAGAGTTAGGGTTAGGGATAGGGTTAGGGTTAGATAGGGTTTTTGTTAGATATAGTTAGGGTTAGGGTTAGGGCTAGGGTTAGGGCTAGGGTTAGGGGGTTAGGGTTAAGGGTTAGGGCTTAGGGTTAGGGCTTAGGGTTTAGGGTTAGGGGTAGGGGTAGGGATAGGGGTAGGGTTAGGGGTAGGGTTAGGAGTAGGGTTAGGGATTAGGGTTTAGGGGTTAGGGGTAGGGGTAGGGTTAGGGTTAGGGTCAGGGTTAGGGTTTAGGGTTAGGGTTTGGGTTTGGGTTAGGGGTTAGGGGTAGGGTTAGGGGGTTAGGGGTTAGGATTAGGGTTAGGGTCAGGGGTAGGGTTAGGGGTAGGGTTAGGGTTAGGGTTAGAGGGTTAGGGTTAGAGGGTTAGGGTTAGGGGGTTAGGGTTAGGGGGTTAGGGTTAGGGAGTTAGGGTTAGGGGGTTAGGGTTAAGGGTTAGGGTTAGGGGTTAGCGTTAGGGTTGCCTATTGCCGGTAATGACACAGGGGATGGTTTTGACATTATTGGGTTGGGGTGAGCTATAGGGGGATAAGGATAAGGGTTAGAAATAGGGTCGCTGGTAAGTGGGATTGAGTTATGGGGTAAGATGTGATGGTTAGGACCTTAGGGTAAGGGGGTTAAGTTAGGGTCATGGTTAAGGATAATATAAATGTTGGGTATGAGGGTTAGGGCCCAGGATTAGGGTAAGGGTTAAAGTTAGGGTTCGGAGACTAGGGTTATTTACTCAATTTGTTGGAGTTTGAGGGTTAGAAGGTTAGGGCTAGGTGGTTAGTGATAGAGGGTTAGGGTAGTTTTAGGGTTAGGGGATTAGGGTTAGTGTATTAAGGTTAGGGTTAGGGAGATTAGGGGGTAAGGTTAGCAGTTAGGGTAAGATACATGGGTTAGGGTTAGATACATGGGTTTGGGTTAGGTTTAGGGTTTAGGGTGAGGGTTAGGGGTTGGGGTTGGGGTTGGGGCTTAGGGTTAGGGGTTAGGGTTAGGGGTAGGGGTTAGGCTTAGGGGGTTAGGGTAAGGGTTAGGGTTAGGGGTAGGGTTAGAGTTAGAATTAGGGTTAGATAGGGTTTTTGTTAGATAGCGTTAGAGTTAGGGTTAGGGT
>NC_138775.1:302234229-302236729 GCF_965119305.1 Pelophylax lessonae
GGTTAGGGTTAGGGTTAGGGTTAGGGTTAGGGTTAGGGTTAGGGTTAGGGTTAGGGTTAGGGTTAGGGTTAGGGTTAGGGTTAGGGTTAGGGTTAGGGTTAGGGTTAGGGTTAGGGTTAGGGTTAGGGTTAGGGTTAGGGTTAGGGTTAGGGTTAGGGTTAGGGTTAGGGTTAGGGTTAGGGTTAGGGTTAGGGTTAGGGTTAGGGTTAGGGTTAGGGTTAGGGTTAGGGTTAGGGTTAGGGTTAGGGTTAGGGTTAGGGTTAGGGTTAGGGTTAGGGTTAGGGTTAGGGTTAGGGTTAGGGTTAGGGTTAGGGTTAGGGTTAGGGTTAGGGTTAGGGTTAGGGTTAGGGTTAGGGTTAGGGTTAGGGTTAGGGTTAGGGTTAGGGTTAGGGTTAGGGTTAGGGTTAGGGTTAGGGTTAGGGTTAGGGTTAGGGTTAGGGTTAGGGTTAGGGTTAGGGTTAGGGTTAGGGTTAGGGTTAGGGTTAGGGTTAGGGTTAGGGTTAGGGTTAGGGTTAGGGTTAGGGTTAGGGTTAGGGTTAGGGTTAGGGTTAGGGTTAGGGTTAGGGTTAGGGTTAGGGTTAGGGTTAGGGTTAGGGTTAGGGTTAGGGTTAGGGTTAGGGTTAGGGTTAGGGTTAGGGTTAGGGTTAGGGTTAGGGTTAGGGTTAGGGTTAGGGTTAGGGTTAGGGTTAGGGTTAGGGTTAGGGTTAGGGTTAGGGTTAGGGTTAGGGTTAGGGTTAGGGTTAGGGTTAGGGTTAGGGTTAGGGTTAGGGTTAGGGTTAGGGTTAGGGTTAGGGTTAGGGTTAGGGTTAGGGTTAGGGTTAGGGTTAGGGTTAGGGTTAGGGTTAGGGTTAGGGTTAGGGTTAGGGTTAGGGTTAGGGTTAGGGTTAGGGTTAGGGTTAGGGTTAGGGTTAGGGTTAGGGTTAGGGTTAGGGTTAGGGTTAGGGTTAGGGTTAGGGTTAGGGTTAGGGTTAGGGTTAGGGTTAGGGTTAGGGTTAGGGTTAGGGTTAGGGTTAGGGTTAGGGTTAGGGTTAGGGTTAGGGTTAGGGTTAGGGTTAGGGTTAGGGTTAGGGTTAGGGTTAGGGTTAGGGTTAGGGTTAGGGTTAGGGTTAGGGTTAGGGTTAGGGTTAGGGTTAGGGTTAGGGTTAGGGTTAGGGTTAGGGTTAGGGTTAGGGTTAGGGTTAGGGTTAGGGTTAGGGTTAGGGTTAGGGTTAGGGTTAGGGTTAGGGTTAGGGTTAGGGTTAGGGTTAGGGTTAGGGTTAGGGTTAGGGTTAGGGTTAGGGTTAGGGTTAGGGTTAGGGTTAGGGTTAGGGTTAGGGTTAGGGTTAGGGTTAGGGTTAGGGTTAGGGTTAGGGTTAGGGTTAGGGTTAGGGTTAGGGTTAGGGTTAGGGTTAGGGTTAGGGTTAGGGTTAGGGTTAGGGTTAGGGTTAGGGTTAGGGTTAGGGTTAGGGTTAGGGTTAGGGTTAGGGTTAGGGTTAGGGTTAGGGTTAGGGTTAGGGTTAGGGTTAGGGTTAGGGTTAGGGTTAGGGTTAGGGTTAGGGTTAGGGTTAGGGTTAGGGTTAGGGTTAGGGTTAGGGTTAGGGTTAGGGTTAGGGTTAGGGTTAGGGTTAGGGTTAGGGTTAGGGTTAGGGTTAGGGTTAGGGTTAGGGTTAGGGTTAGGGTTAGGGTTAGGGTTAGGGTTAGGGTTAGGGTTAGGGTTAGGGTTAGGGTTAGGGTTAGGGTTAGGGTTAGGGTTAGGGTTAGGGTTAGGGTTAGGGTTAGGGTTAGGGTTAGGGTTAGGGTTAGGGTTAGGGTTAGGGTTAGGGTTAGGGTTAGGGTTAGGGTTAGGGTTAGGGTTAGGGTTAGGGTTAGGGTTAGGGTTAGGGTTAGGGTTAGGGTTAGGGTTAGGGTTAGGGTTAGGGTTAGGGTTAGGGTTAGGGTTAGGGTTAGGGTTAGGGTTAGGGTTAGGGTTAGGGTTAGGGTTAGGGTTAGGGTTAGGGTTAGGGTTAGGGTTAGGGTTAGGGTTAGGGTTAGGGTTAGGGTTAGGGTTAGGGTTAGGGTTAGGGTTAGGGTTAGGGTTAGGGTTAGGGTTAGGGTTAGGGTTAGGGTTAGGGTTAGGGTTAGGGTTAGGGTTAGGGTTAGGGTTAGGGTTAGGGTTAGGGTTAGGGTTAGGGTTAGGGTTAGGGTTAGGGTTAGGGTTAGGGTTAGGGTTAGGGTTAGGGTTAGGGTTAGGGTTAGGGTTAGGGTTAGGGTTAGGGTTAGGGTTAGGGTTAGGGTTAGGGTTAGGGTTGCCTATTGCCGGTGATGACACAGGGGATGGTTTTGACACAGGAAATGGATCATGGACCCACCCCAGGTCATGGACACACCCCAAAGGTCAAAGGTCAGGAGTTTTTTGCTCAGAGGTCAAAGGTCATAGCTCCACCTAGTGTTGGACACAGGGGGTGGCGTAGGCTGGCGCTTCGCGCCAGCGTGCGCTCCGCGCGCTTCGCGCGCTCCGCGCTTTCCACCATAGTGCTGGACA
>NC_138775.1:302269229-302271729 GCF_965119305.1 Pelophylax lessonae
CCCAGGTCATGGACACACCCCAAAGGTCAAAGGTCAGGAGTTTTTTGCTCAGAGGTCAAAGGTCATAGCTCCACCTAGTGTTGGACTTAGGGTTAGGGTTAGGGTTAGGGTTAGGGTTAGGGTTAGGGTTAGGGTTAGGGTTAGGGTTAGGGTTAGGGTTAGGGTTAGGGTTAGGGTTAGGGTTAGGGTTAGGGTTAGGGTTAGGGTTAGGGTTAGGGTTAGGGTTAGGGTTAGGGTTAGGGTTAGGGTTAGGGTTAGGGTTAGGGTTAGGGTTAGGGTTAGGGTTAGGGTTAGGGTTAGGGTTAGGGTTAGGGTTAGGGTTAGGGTTAGGGTTAGGGTTAGGGTTAGGGTTAGGGTTAGGGTTAGGGTTAGGGTTAGGGTTAGGGTTAGGGTTAGGGTTAGGGTTAGGGTTAGGGTTAGGGTTAGGGTTAGGGTTAGGGTTAGGGTTAGGGTTAGGGTTAGGGTTAGGGTTAGGGTTAGGGTTAGGGTTAGGGTTAGGGTTAGGGTTAGGGTTAGGGTTAGGGTTAGGGTTAGGGTTAGGGTTAGGGTTAGGGTTAGGGTTAGGGTTAGGGTTAGGGTTAGGGTTAGGGTTAGGGTTAGGGTTAGGGTTAGGGTTAGGGTTAGGGTTAGGGTTAGGGTTAGGGTTAGGGTTAGGGTTAGGGTTAGGGTTAGGGTTAGGGTTAGGGTTAGGGTTAGGGTTAGGGTTAGGGTTAGGGTTAGGGTTAGGGTTAGGGTTAGGGTTAGGGTTAGGGTTAGGGTTAGGGTTAGGGTTAGGGTTAGGGTTAGGGTTAGGGTTAGGGTTAGGGTTAGGGTTAGGGTTAGGGTTAGGGTTAGGGTTAGGGTTAGGGTTAGGGTTAGGGTTAGGGTTAGGGTTAGGGTTAGGGTTAGGGTTAGGGTTAGGGTTAGGGTTAGGGTTAGGGTTAGGGTTAGGGTTAGGGTTAGGGTTAGGGTTAGGGTTAGGGTTAGGGTTAGGGTTAGGGTTAGGGTTAGGGTTAGGGTTAGGGTTAGGGTTAGGGTTAGGGTTAGGGTTAGGGTTAGGGTTAGGGTTAGGGTTAGGGTTAGGGTTAGGGTTAGGGTTAGGGTTAGGGTTAGGGTTAGGGTTAGGGTTAGGGTTAGGGTTAGGGTTAGGGTTAGGGTTAGGGTTAGGGTTAGGGTTAGGGTTAGGGTTAGGGTTAGGGTTAGGGTTAGGGTTAGGGTTAGGGTTAGGGTTAGGGTTAGGGTTAGGGTTAGGGTTAGGGTTAGGGTTAGGGTTAGGGTTAGGGTTAGGGTTAGGGTTAGGGTTAGGGTTAGGGTTAGGGTTAGGGTTAGGGTTAGGGTTAGGGTTAGGGTTAGGGTTAGGGTTAGGGTTAGGGTTAGGGTTAGGGTTAGGGTTAGGGTTAGGGTTAGGGTTAGGGTTAGGGTTAGGGTTAGGGTTAGGGTTAGGGTTAGGGTTAGGGTTAGGGTTAGGGTTAGGGTTAGGGTTAGGGTTAGGGTTAGGGTTAGGGTTAGGGTTAGGGTTAGGGTTAGGGTTAGGGTTAGGGTTAGGGTTAGGGTTAGGGTTAGGGTTAGGGTTAGGGTTAGGGTTAGGGTTAGGGTTAGGGTTAGGGTTAGGGTTAGGGTTAGGGTTAGGGTTAGGGTTAGGGTTAGGGTTAGGGTTAGGGTTAGGGTTAGGGTTAGGGTTAGGGTTAGGGTTAGGGTTAGGGTTAGGGTTAGGGTTAGGGTTAGGGTTAGGGTTAGGGTTAGGGTTAGGGTTAGGGTTAGGGTTAGGGTTAGGGTTAGGGTTAGGGTTAGGGTTAGGGTTAGGGTTAGGGTTAGGGTTAGGGTTAGGGTTAGGGTTAGGGTTAGGGTTAGGGTTAGGGTTAGGGTTAGGGTTAGGGTTAGGGTTAGGGTTAGGGTTAGGGTTAGGGTTAGGGTTAGGGTTAGGGTTAGGGTTAGGGTTAGGGTTAGGGTTAGGGTTAGGGTTAGGGTTAGGGTTAGGGTTAGGGTTAGGGTTAGGGTTAGGGTTAGGGTTAGGGTTAGGGTTAGGGTTAGGGTTAGGGTTAGGGTTAGGGTTAGGGTTAGGGTTAGGGTTAGGGTTAGGGTTAGGGTTAGGGTTAGGGTTAGGGTTAGGGTTAGGGTTAGGGTTAGGGTTAGGGTTAGGGTTAGGGTTAGGGTTAGGGTTAGGGTTAGGGTTAGGGTTAGGGTTAGGGTTAGGGTTAGGGTTAGGGTTAGGGTTAGGGTTAGGGTTAGGGTTAGGGTTAGGGTTAGGGTTAGGGTTAGGGTTAGGGTTAGGGTTAGGGTTAGGGTTAGGGTTAGGGTTAGGGTTAGGGTTAGGGTTAGGGTTAGGGTTAGGGTTAGGGTTAGGGTTAGGGTTAGGGTTAGGGTTAGGGTTAGGGTTAGGGTTAGGGTTAGGGTTAGGGTTAGGGTTAGGGTTAGGGTTAGGGTTAGGGTTAGGGTTAGGGTTAGGGTTAGGGTTAGGGTTAGGGTTAGGGTTAGGGTTAGGGTTAGGGTTAGGGTTAGGGTTAGGGTTAGGGTTAGGGTT
>NC_138776.1:10000-35000 GCF_965119305.1 Pelophylax lessonae
ACTGTCACTCTGCTGCCTCCTTGTGGCTGATCCTGGTATGACTCCCCTGTATTACTATACACATAATATTACCGACACTCTGCTTCCTCCTTGTGGCTGATCCTGGTATGACTCCCCTGTATTACTATACACATAATATTACCGTCACTTGGCTGCCTGCTTGTGGCTGATCCTGGTATGACTCCCCTGTATTACTATACACATAATATTACCGTCACTCTGCTGCCTCCTTGTGGCTGATCCTGGTATGACTCCCCTGTATTACTATACACATAATATTATTGACACTCTGCTGCCTCCTTATGGCTGATCCCGGTATGACTCCCCTGTATTACTATACACATAATATTACCGTCACTCGGCTGCCTGCTTGTGGCTGATCCTGGTATGACTCCCCTGTATTACTATACACATAATATTACCGTCACTCTGCTGCCTCCTTGTGGCTGATCCTGGTATGACTCTCCTGTATTACTATACACATAATATTACCGACACTCTGCTGCCTCCTTGTGGCTGATCCTGGTATGACCCCCCTGTATTACTATACACATAATATTACTGACACTCTGCTGCCTCCTTGTGGCTGATCCTGGTATGACTCCCCTGTATTACTATACACATAATATTACCGTCACTCTGCTGCCTCCTTGTGGCTGATCCTGGTATGACTCCCCTGTATTACTATACACATAATATTACTGACACTCTGCTGCCTCCTTGTGGCTAATCCTGGTATGACTCCCCCTGTATTACTATACACCAGCATTTTTCAACCTGTGTGCCGCGGCACACTGGTGTGCCGTGAAGAGTCCACAGGTGTGCCTTGGCAAAATTACCCCATCTGATCTACATACTGTGTTGGCCACTCAGTTTAGCCTTGTTGTTACAGCGGTTCTGGTCCGCTATCTAAAGCTCACTTTCAGCTGCCACAGGCATTTGGGAAGCTGTGCGTGCCGTCCGATCGCATCTTGCCAACCGATGAGGTCATCGGTTGCTAGGGGCGGGTCAAGCGTACGCACAGCTTTCTGGGATGTGCGAGACGCAGGTCCCAGGAGACGCTGGCTGGCGCGCTTTTCCCCGAGGGGAAGTGAAGCAGAGCATGAGGAGAGGAGGAAGAACAGGGAGGAGGCTTTTCAGTGGCTGCATATGAGCTCCTCTGAGCTCCATGAGCAATTGTACCTGTAATTTACCTGCATGTTTTTGTTTTAGGTATAATTGCAGGCATGGTGATTGTTTTTTTTTTTTAATGCAATATAAATATACATAAGATATGTTGGTTATTATTATTATTATTGGTAATAGTAACTATATTTCTTTAATGGTAACTGCACTTCTTTTTATTTCGTCTTCCGCTTGCACATTGCTCTGCTGCAGTTTGGCCGCAGTGCAAGTGTAGCGCAGGGTACCCGTGGTTTTCATGTGCATTACCTGCAGTTTCCTATAGACTTCTATTATGTCCCTCATTTTTGGTGTGCTTTCAGAAAATGTAGGACATACTAGAAGTTGATGAGAAACGGCAGGTAACGCACATGAAAAGTGCAAGTACCCTGCACTACACATGCACTGCAGCGAGTCATAGTTAAATATACGTTCCGGATCTGAAATGGTTTATCGGGGTTATGGCTGAAGATATCAGCAATAACATTAGTATTGATTTTTACAGCCCACGGCTGGCTTTCTAATGAAAGGGTTCCAAGCAGCATATGAGCCACTGGAATGCTTTCAGAAGCAGCGGGAGTGGATGTACCCCCCTCCCACTGGCTCACCCGAGAAGCAATCCAATAGTGCAGCGGGCTAGTCCCAGGGGGCGATGAAAGAGTATATCCTCTTTAATAGCCTCTATGGCCTTGGAGGGCCAGAGCGACGTCATGTTCTTTCGTCCAGTCCAGGCTGCATTTGTGGTTGGTGTGCCTTGAGATTCTTCCAGATTTTAAAGTGTGCCTTGGGTGAAAAAAGGTTGAAAAACACTGATCTAAAGGACTTAGATCTGGGTACAGACTCTTTACCTGTACTGCGTAGTCTAGGTCTACTTTGGGACTTGAAATCCGATTCTTTTACCTTCCAAGTAAATGGAGAAGAAAGACCCTTCACTCGCAGAGGTGTCTTGTCTACAATCAATAGCCTGTACGATCCATTAGGATTTGCGGCACCTGTTACAATTCAAGGCAAAGCCTTACTTAGAGACTTGATTCGTGAAACATCCGATTGGGATGCACCACTACCCCTTGATAAGAGAAACTCTTGGGTAGAGTGGAGGGACTCTTTATCAGTCTTATCAGATCTCCATGTTTCACGCCCATATGCTCCTGTACCTTCTACAGAGATACAGAGTCAAAACCTTTGCATATTCTGTGATGCTTCTGTCAAGGCAATAGCTGCCGTGGCCTACTTAAGAACTGTTGACACTACAGCACGATGCCACGTAGGATTCATCATTCACCACTCTGGGAGCACATGCTGCTAATGGATGGATAGGAGGCAGGTGAGAGGGAGCAGCCCAAACTTCCCCCAACCCACCTCCATCCATGACTGGTCTAGTATCTCAAAACTCTAATAGCAATGTTCTTAAGATGGTACAAACTGAAAACGACCATCCATTAGCAGCATGTTCTCCCAGAGTGAAGACACTCAAATTTAAAAGTGTTAGGACTGCAGATAATAACAGGGTGCCGTGTCGTGGCTCTGCAGCTTACACATGCGTTTGCAAATGCGTGTCAACTAAACCCCTGTTCTTTATTTATATCATGAGACAGGTCTACTTGGTTGGTGACAGACTGGAGGGTGAGTACATCAGACTGGGGGCTGGCTGGCTTCCATGCACCTCTCTTAATCCTTTTCAATTTGATTTTTCCGATACAGGGATGGAGACACTGGGCATGCCTGCTGGTGTCTCATTTAAAGTCCCACATAGCCCACATTGTCTATGTAACCAGGGATGGAGGCACCTTGCCTACAGGCTGGTGCTTCATTTAAAGTCCCACGGTGCGATTTTCGTGCATTTTTGGTGGATGCAGTCTAATTTGACCCCAGTTTTTTCATATACAGGGATGGAGACCAAAGCATGACCTGCTTGTCTCATGTAAAGTCCCAAATATTTTATGAAATTAGGGATGGAGGCACTGTGCTATACAGGCAAATTGCCTCATATAAAGTCCCAATCTGTGTTTTACACTGCATTCACCAAGGGGTTGGAGGTGTATGCTTCTCAGCTGGTCGTTTTCAGTTTGTACCATCTTAAGAACATTGCTATTAGGGTTTTGAGATACTAGACCAGTCATGGATTGAGGTGGGTTGGGGGAAGTTTGGGCTGCTCCCTCTCACCTGCCTCCTCTCCATCCATTAGCAGCATGTGCTCCCAGAGTGGAGACACTCAAATTTAAAAGTGTTAGGACTGCAGATAATAACAAGGTGTCGTGTCGTGGCTCTGCAGCTTACACATGCGTTTGCAAATGCGTTTCAACTAAACCCCTGTTCTTTATTTATATCATGAGACAGGTCTACTTGGTTGGTGGCAGACTGGAGGGTGAGTACATCAGACTGGGGGCTGACTGGCTTCCATGCACCTCTCTTAATCCTTTTCAATTTATTTTTTCCGATACAGGGATGGAGACACTGTGCATACCTGCTGGTGTCTCATTTAACCACCTCCCACCCGGGCCATTGTACATATACGGCCGGGTGGGAGTCTCGTCCTTCTGAATGGACGTTCCGGAACGTCCTTCAGAAGGAGCGAGATCGCGCCGCCGCGGGCACGCGCAGCGGCGCGATCCCGATGTGCCTGTGTCCCTCGGACACAGCGCAACAAGATGCGTCAGGAGGGCCCTGTGATTGGCCCTCCTGATCACATGACGGCTGTGTCCAATCACAGCCGTCATGCAATGTAAATACAGCCGTTGTAACGGCTTCGATCTCTTCTCCTCCCTGACAGATCCTGTCAGGGAGGAGAAGAAGAGGATCGATATTCTGGAGCTGGGGTGATCAGTGAGTATTTCCAAGTACTCACTGATCACAGGGGGGGGTCTGTGCTGGTAATCAGATGATTGATTACCAGTGCAGCCCTGGGGGGAGGGGATGCCACTAGAGCCACCAGGGATGCCCACCCATGACCACCAGGGATGTCCACCATGGCCACCAGGGATGGCAAACAGCCTGCCAGTAGTGCCCTCCTATCAGTGCTGCCCACCAATGCCACATATCAGTGCTGCCCACCAGTGCCCGTTATTGCCATCCACCAGTGCTGCCCACCAGTGCCCATTATTGCCCACCAGTGCTGCCTATCAGTGCCCATCAGTGCCCCCCATCAGTACCCATCAGTGCCCCCCATCAGTGCCAATCAGTGCCGCCCATCAGTGCCGAACAGTGCCACCTATCAGTGCCCACCAGTGCCCATCAGTGCCGCCGATCAGTGCCCATCAGTGCTGCCTATCAGTGCCCATCAACGCTGCCTATCAGTGCCCACCAATGCTACATATCAGTGCTATCTATCAGTGCCACATATCAGTGTCCATCAGTGCTGCATATCATTGCTACCTATCAGTGCCCATCAGTGCTGCATATCAGTGCCACCCCATCAGTGCCACCCCATCAGTGCCACCCAATCAGTGTCTCCTCATCAGTGCCTGTCAGTGCGGCATCATCAGTGCAGGAAAAAACGTATCTATTCACAAAATTTTATAACCTAAACAAAAAAACTTTTTTTTTTTTCAAACTTTTCTGTCTTTTTTTATTTGTGCACCAAAAAAGAAAAAACCTGACAGTGATCAAATACCACCAAAAGAAAGCTCTATTTGTGGGGAAAAAATGACACAAATTTGGTTTAGGTACAATGTTGCATGACCGCGCAATTGTCATTCAAAATGCAACAGCGCTAAAAGATGAAAATTGGTCTGGGAAGGAAGGGGGTTTAAGTGCCCAGTATTGAGGTAGTTAAAGTCCCACATAGCCCACATTGTCTATATGGTTAGGGGGTTATGGTTAGGGTTAAAGGGATAGGGTTAGAGGGTTTTCGATTAAGGTTAGAGGGTTAAGGTTAGGGTTTGGGCTAGGGTTACTGTTAGTGTTACAGTTAGTAGGTTAGGGTTACAGGGTTAGGGTTAGAGGGTTTGGGTTAGGGTTAGAGGGTTATGGTTAGGGGGTTACGGTTAGGGTTAGAGTTAGGGTTAGAGGGTTAGGGCTAAGGTTAGGGCTAGGGTTAGAAGGTTAAGGTTAGAGGGTTAGGGTTAGGGCTTAGTGTTAGGGTTTAGGGTTAGGGTTAGAGGGTTAGGGTGTTAGGGTTAGGGTTAGAGGGTTGGGGTTAGGGTTTGAGGGTTAAGGATAGGGTTAGAGGTAAGGTTAGGGTTAGAGGGTTAAGTTTAGGGTTAGGTTTATGGATAGAGGGTTAGAGAGTTAGAGGGTTAGGGTTAGTGTTAGGGTTAGAGTTAAGGTGAGGGTTAGGGTTAGAGGGTTAGGGTTAGGGGTTAGGGGGTTAGGGTTAGAGGGTTAGGGTTAGAATTTAGTTTTAGGGGTTAGGGGGTTAGGGCTGGGGTTAGGGTTAGGAATAGGGTTAGGGTAAGGGTAAATGTTAGGAGTTAGGGTTAGGGGTGGGGTTTGGGTTGGTTTAAGGGATAGGGTTAGGGTGTTAGGGTTAGAAGGTGAGGGTTATGGTTAAGGGTTAGGGTTTAGAGTTAGGGTTAGAGGTTAGGGTTAGAGGTTCAGAGAGTTAAAGGGTAAGACTCAGGGTTAGGGGTTAGTGTTGGGGTGTTAGGGTAAGGGTTAAGGGGTTAGGGTTAGCGGATAGGGTTAGAGGGTTAGGGGTTAGGTTTAGGGTTAGGGGTTAGGGTTAGTGTTAGGGCTAAGGTTAGGGTTAGGGCTAAGGTTAGGGTTAGGGGTTAGGGTGAGGGTGTTAGGGTTAGAGGGCTAGGGTTAGGGTTAGTGGATTAGGATTAGGGGGTTAGGGTTAGAGTTTTGGGGTTAGAGTTAGATGGTTAGGGTTACTGTTAGGGTTAGGGTGGTAGGGTTAGAGGGTTAGGGATAGAGAATTGAGGGTAAGGGTAAGAGGGTTACAGGATTAGGGTTAGGTTTAGGGTTAGGGTTAGGGGTTTTGGTTAGGGTTAGAGGGATAGGGTTAGAGGTTTAGGGTTAGGCGGTTAAGGTTAGGGTTTGAGGGCTAGGATTAGGGTTCAGGTTAGGGTTAGAGGGTTCGGGTTAGAGGGTTAGGGTTAGAATTTAGGTTAAGGGGTTAGGGATAGGGGGTTAGGGTTATATAAGGATAGCTTTAGGTTTGGATAGGGTTAGGGTTTAGGGTTAGGGTCAGGTTTAGAGGGTTAGGGTTAGAGGGTTGGGGTTAGGGTTTGAGGGTTAAGGTTAGGGTTAGAGGGTTAATGTTAGGGTTAGGTTTAGGGATAGAGGGTTAGAGGGTTAGGGTTAGGGTTAGAGTGAGGGTTAGGGTTAGTGTTAGGGTTAGAGTTAGGGTGAGGGTTAGTGTGACAGGAATCACTTTGGGCATGGGGGTTGTGGACCCCAAATTCCTTTAAAGAGGTTGGGAGGCACTATGTCCAGCCTTGTGTGACTTTCTTATGTTTAAGTCACCCTGCATCTGTTATGGATGCAGGGTGACCAGGAGGGTGGTGATCACTGACACTATGGTTTGGACTACTACAAATGGGACAGTCATATTCAAGAATAATGTCTCCCTTGTAATATGAAGATTTTAGTTCCCATTTGCCATGAGCTCTCTGAACAGGAAGTCAACTCCTAATATGGTCATTCCAGGAAGTTCTGAGGAGACGGACTGTCTAAGATGGCTCCCCATTCACCTTTTGTCAAGTGTGCTAATGACCTCACCTGTTGTCTGCTAAGGGAGGTATTGACACTCAGAGTAATGTGTATTGAGGGCTCGTTAGGGAACCATTGTTCTGTGTCTGACTATAGTTTACATTGATTGCCCCCTGGGGCTTCTGTCTCCTTGCATTGGTCAAAGCTATCTGACCAATCCCTGTTGACTAATTTTCAAGTCCTCATTTGCATAGCAGCCCTCCTGGTCAAGCTATCTGACCAATCACTACTGACTCATTTTCGAGCCCTCATTTGCATGTCTGGAGAGGACCTTATGGGGGACTGCAGGTGCTGTGAAATTGACCAATGGGAAAGCGGTTGTTGGGGGAAGGATGTTCCAATTTCTGTATAAAAGTGTGCTGTGTTCTTCCAATAAAAGTTGTTGTTGTTCCTGTTTTACCCTCAACTCTGAGCTTTGTCTCGTCCTTGGGGGGATTCACTGTATGCTGTTGGAGACTGATTGCTAGGAGTGTAAGCTGATGTATGCTTTTCCTGTTCGTCTGCTAGCAGCTATTCATGAGGTTCCAGGTTGGAGTGCTATTTTGTATCCAGTTCGGGAGTTTGGAGTTCTGCAGTAGCTGTGCCTGTCTCTCAGAAAGGGGCATATCGCCTAAACGGATTTTAACCCCTTGTCTGCTGAAATGGTCCGTTACAGTTAGGGTTATAGGGTTAGGGTTAGGGTTAGAAGGTTAGGGTTAGAGGGTTAGGGTGTTAGGGTTAGAGGGTTGGGGGTTAGGGTTTAGGGTTAGGGTTAGAGTTAAGGTTTGGGTTAAAGGGTTATGTTTAGGGCTAGGTTTATGGATAGAGGGTTAGAGAGTTAGAGGGTTAGGGTTAGAGTTAGGGTGAGGGTTAGGGTTAGAGGGTTAGGGGTTTGGGTTAGAGGGTTAGGGTTAGAATTTAGTTTTAGGGGTTAGGGGGTTTTGGTTAGGGTTAGGGTAAGGGTAAGGGTTAAGGGTTAGTAGTTAGGGTTGGGGTTTGGGTTGGTTTCAGGGACAGGGTTAGGGTGTTAAGGTTAGAGGGTTAGGGTTAGGGTTAGAGGGTTAGGGTTAGGGTTAGTTGGTTAGGATTAGGGGGTTAGGGTTAGAGTTATGGGGTTAGGGTTAGAGGGTTAGAGTTACTGTTAGGGTGGTAGGGTTAGAGGGTTAGGATTAGAGGGTTAGGGTTAGAGGGTTAGAGTTAAGGTTAGGGTTAGGGTTAGAGGGTTAAGGTTAGGGTTAGGGTTAGAAGGTTAGGATTAGGGTTTGGGTTAGGGTTAGAGGGTTAGGGATTGGGTTAGGGTTAGAATTTAGGGTAAGGTGTTAGGGGTAGGGGGGTAGGGTTAGATAGGGATAGCTTTAGGGTTGGATAGGGTTAGGGTTTAGGGTTAGGGTCCGGTTTAGAGGGTTAGGGTTAGAGGGTTGGGGTTAGGGTTAGGTTTAGGGATAGAGGGTTAGAGGGATACGGTTAGGGTTAGGATTAGAGTTAGGGTGACTGTTAGGGTTAGATGGTTAGGGTTAGGGTTTAAGGTTAGGGGGTTAGAGGGTTAGGGTTAGAATTTAGTTTTGGGGGTTAGGGGTTCGGGTGGGGTTAGGTTTAGGGTTAGGGTTAGGTTAAGGGTTAGGGGTTAGAATTTAGGGTTAGGGAAGGGGTTTGGGTTGGTTTCAGGGATAGGGTTAGGGTGTTAGAGTTAGAGGGGGAGGTTTATGTTTAAGGGTTTAGGGTTAGAGGTTTAGAGGGTTAAAGGGTTATACTTAGGGTTAGGTGTTAGAGTTGGGGTGTTCGGGTTAAGGGGTTAGGGTTTGCGGATAGGGTTAGAGGGTTCGGGTTTGGGGTTAGGTTTAGGGGGTTAGGTGTTAGAGTTAGTGTTAGGGCTATGGTTAGGGTTAGGGCTAGGGCTAAGGTTAGGGTTAGGGGGTTAGGGTTTGGGTGTTAGGGTTAGGGTTAGTGGGTTAGGATTAGGGGGTTAGGGTTAGGGTAAGAGTTGTTTGGTGGTTAGGATGAGGGTTAGATGGTTAGGGTATTGGGTTAGGGTTAGGGTTAGAGGGTTAGGGTTACTCTTAGTGTTAGGGTGGTAGAGTTAGAGGGTTAGGGTTAGAGGGTTAGGGATAGGGTTAGAGGGTTAAGGTTAGAATTTAGGGTAAGGGTTATGGAGGATAGGGGTAGGGGGTTAGGGTTAGATAGGGATAGCTTTAGGGTTGGATAGGGTTAGGGTTTGGGTTTAGAGTTAGGGTTATTGTTAGGCTTTAGGGTTAGGGTTAAGGGTTAGGGTTAGTAGAGATGGCCTTGCGGTTCGCCCGGCGGTCGTTTTGCGGCAAACTTTGCTTGTTCGCTACCCGCCAAATTTTCGGACACATGGCATCGTTCGCGGTGGCCATATTTGTTTACATTGGGGAGAACTTTGACCCGTGACACAGCCATCAGGTGGAACGGGAAAGCCAATTGAAACATTCCAGCACATGGACAGTCCCCCTACCCTATAAATAGACCTGACCTGGCGGCCATTTCACATTCCATTTTCTGCCAGTGTAGGGAGAGGTCTGCTGTGCTCATCAGGGAGAGTTTGCTAGACACATGTAACACTGTGAAGATCCACAAAAGTCCTTTCCAGGGCTGGTATTTCGGTATAGGCCTTCTACAGTCTCTTTTCAGGTTAGGGACAGGTATCCAGTGGTTGCTTTAGGGGCAGTTAGAAATCGGCTGCAGTCACAAATCGCTCTGTCAATGTCCAAAAAAGTCCTTCTCAGGGCTGGTATTTCGGTATAGGCCTAGTATCTTTTGAGCTTAGGGAGAGGTATCATGTGGTTGCTTTAGGGACAGTTAGATATCGGCTCGGCTGCAGTCGCACAGAAGATATCGCTTTGTCAATGTCCACAAAAGTCATTTAAAATGCTCCAATGTCGTTTTAGGGTCTATTACAGTCTCTTTAACATGAGGGCCAGGTATCCAGTGGTTGGTTTAGGGACAGTTAGATATCGGCTGCAGTCGCACAGAAATCGCTTTGTCAATGTCCACAAAAGTCATGTAAAGGGCTGCAAATTTTTTGGTATTGCTGTGCAGTGCACTAAAAAAAGGGGGGGGGGTTAATCCACAGTATAATATACTTTGTAGAAAGCATATTATAGTGGATTAGTACTATTATTGTGCACTGTGCAGCATTGTGACAGGTGTGGTGGTGAGACTGAGCGTTTCTGCAGCAACACTACACACAGTGACAAAAGCACTTATAATGTATTATAACTGGTGTGATAGACCAATTGCCCCCCCCCCCCAATGCCACATATTGTAACGCTCCTGCGTTTCTTATATGGTGTGGATTTTCAGCTGCAGAAATAGTTCCACGTCAGCAGTCATGTAAGAGATATGCTGAGATACCATTCCCAACCTCAATGACTCATCATGTGTGGAAGGTCTTATTTCAGCCTTCAGCCAGTAAATACACACAATTAGCAAGCTGGTTCCTAGAGTGACTTTATGTATGTGGTAACACAATGATGAAGGTTGAGGGATAGGTGATAGGTGATAGACACTTGAAGGTGAGACAGTAGCAGATGGATGCAGGAAGGTTTAGCAATGTTGTATGATAGCAGATGATAGAATAGCAGGTGGACATACAAAAGAGATCAACCCAGTGCAGAAAAGTAGCAGTAGTCTCAAGAGCTAGCAATCTAGTTTATGCAGATGTAATAAACAGTCTTTACTATGCAGAGCTAGATAGTGTAAGCTTAGTATAAGTTTATAGAGAATTCCCCTGCGGGGTACTTAGCACTATTAGCGATACAGCCGAAGGGTGGTTCAGGAGAGGCGGATGATCCAGTAGCGGGATACAGGGATCAGCGCAGCGAGGTTCCATCAGCGAAGTAAGCTTGCAAGCATGGAATCTTCAAGCAAGGTTAGCATCCAAGTAAGGGTGTTTGAACGAACACATGTGAGTGAGAGCCGACGCCTTAAATAGCCATCTAGTCCGGCGCTGAGTGATGACAGCTCCAGTCTTAAAGGTGTATGCGCACCTTTCCAAAAGTAAATGGTAGGGCGCATACACTTGTGGAAAGTGTAATTTAGGGTACCAAAGGTACTGGAACATTACACATATTAAAGTGGGGTGTTATCTGAGTAAACTTTTTCAAGTGTATTTGTGTCATGCAACAATATTGCCTAGTTTGCTGAGTGAAGTCTGGTACACTGCGCCAAACTCACTGGCCAATTTTTTGAACTGGTGTGCTACACCAATGCCACATATTGAAGTGGGATGTTATTTAACAGTATAATTTTCTAAGAGTGTATTTTAGTCCTGCAAAAATTAGGCCTCTCGCTGTGTAAACAGTGCTACACACAGTGACAACAGTTACTGGCCAATTATTTGTAGAACTGGTGTAATAAACCTGTGCCCCCCCCCCCGCCCAATGCCACATATTGAAGTGGGGTGTTATTTAATAGTATAATATTCTAAGAGTGTTTTTAAGTCCTGCAAACATTTGGCCTCTTTTGCTGTGTTTACTCTGCTACACACAGTGACAACAGATACTGGCCAATTATTTGTAGAACTGGTGTAATAAACCTGTGCTCCCCCCTTAATGCCATATATTGAAGTGGGGTGTTCTCTGAGTAAACTTTTTCAAGTGTATTTGTGTCATGCAACAATATTGCCTAGTTTGCTGAGTGAAGTCAGGTACACACAGCGCCAAACTCACTGGCCAATTTTTTGAACTGGTATGCTATACCAATGCTCCCCCCCCCAATGCCACATATTGAAATGGGGTGTTATTTAACAGTATACATTTCTAAGAGTGTATTTTAGTCCTGCAAACATTTGGCCTCTTTTGCTGTGTTAACTCTGTTACACACAGTGACAACAGTTACTGGCCAATTATTTGTAGAACTGGCGGACTGACGGACCGGCAGATAGGGAGGAGAGGCAGGCAGAACTTGCATTGCAGAAGAGGTAGAAAGCAGACTGGAAATGTATCAGGAGCGAGCCATCAACCATGTACAGTCACATCTGGCGCTCCCAGGACGCCGCCACATGGCTCTGCAGTGTGGGCTTTTATTAATGTGTCCTTTGCTGACACCAGTGTTGCCATCTGCAGCCTTTGTAGTCAACGCATAAGTCTCGGTAAGCCCAACACTCACCTAGGGACAACCGCCTTAAGAAGGCACCTGAAATCCCATCACCAAGCCCAGTGGGAGCAAAACTGTCAGAACCCACAAAGTCACACTCCATGCTCTCACCGTCCAGCCTCCTCTCCATCTCCTCCCCCTTCTCCTGTCTCCTCACAGTTGTCCAACACTCCACCTTCCATGATGCCGTCATCCAGTGGCGACTGGTGAAGTTTTAAGATGGTGGGGCGCAAGACCCCGCCCTTCCATTTTGACCCCTCCCATTTCTCAGAAGCCCCACCCTTATTTGTGTACTGTGGGGTTTGTGCTTAAAATTGTATTTTAGGCCTGCAAAAATGTGGCCTCTTTTGCTGTGTTAACTGTGCTACACACATTGACAACAGATACTGGCCAATTATTTGTAGAACGTGTGTGATAAACCTGTGGCCCCCCAATACCACAGATTGAAGCGGGGTGTTATCTACACAGACACATGGTCTAGCAAACACGGGCAGGGAAGGTATATCACTTTTACTGCCCACTGGGTGAACCTTCCGATGGCCGTTAAGCATTCAACCCGTGGCACCCGTGTAGATTTAGTTGTACCGCCACGGATTGCAAGCAGGCCTGTCTCTTCTTCTCCTCCTCCTCCATCCTCCCTCTCCTCCTCGGCTGACTCCTCCTCTTCCACTGCTACCGTCTCTTCTCCTGTGCCGCCCAAGATCCCCAGAACCTATTCCACATGCCAGGTGAGACGTTGCTTGCCATGCTGTGCTGTGTCTGTTGTGTCTGGAAGCCAAGAGCCACACTGGTCCTGCACTCCTTTCAGCTTTGCGTTCACAGGCAGATCAGTGGCTGACACCGCTGAATTTGTCAGTTGGTAAAGTGGTGTGCGACAATGGTGCCAATCTGCTGAGTGCCCTGAAACAGGGCAAAATAACACACGTGCCATGCATGGCACATGTCCTGAACTTGGTGTTGCAGCGATTCTTTGCCAAATACCCTGGGGTCCAGGACGTCTTGCGGCAGGCCAGGAAAATCTCGGGCCATTTCCAAAGATCTTACACAGCCATGGCTCGCCTTGCTGATATTCAGCGGTGACACAACCTGCCCCTCAGGCGTCTTATTTGTGACTGTCCGATGCGATGGAACTCAGCGTTGCATATGCTTGATAGGCTGCTCCAGCAGAAACGTGCAGTTAATGACTACCTGTTCAAACTCGGAGGCAGGACAGGTTCTGGGGAGCTTGGGTTTTTTTCACCTCGCCAGTGGCTGCTCATGCGGGACCCATGCAGACTTCTGCGGCCATTAAATGAGATCACCAAACTGGCCAGTCACGGCCAGTGCGCCATAAGTGACATCATACTTACGCCTTCTTTCTGGAGCGTGCATTGCGTCGTGTCATTGATCAAGCCATTGAGGAGCAGGAAGATCAGGAAGTCGCAATGTTGAATGAATTCCCAGGGGGTGCTACTCCATCTGAGACAAATCAACAGCAGGAGTCTGAAGAGGAGTCAGAGGAGGAGGAGGATGGTGCTGGGGGGGATGAGGAGGAGCAAGAAGAGCATGCTTTAAACCTTTCTGGGATCCCTTGTGTTATCCGTGGATGGGGGGAGGAGAACGAGGACGACATTATCCTGGATGATGAGCTGGAAGCAGGCCACTATACTGCTTCCAGTTTAGTGGGAATGGGGGCCTACATGCTGCAGTGTTTTAAGGGGGACCTCCGTACAAAACACATAAAGGCCAAGGACCAGTAGTGGGTGGCAACGTACTTAGACCCCCGGTACAAACACAAAATGGCGGAAATGTTACCACAATCACAGAGGGCGGTCAGAATGCAGCACTTCCAGGCCTTGCTACGGGAAATGCTGCATTCTGCTTTTCCGTGCGCTGGCAAAGGAATTTCCAGTCACAGAGAGACAGTTACGGGTAGCAATCCAACAGTGCCTGCAAGAAGAGGGCGGTTGGAAGATGTCTTGGTCACTTCAGATATGAGATCCTTCTTTCAGCCGAACCATCGACAGCTGTACTCCCGATCCAGCATGAGGGAATGCCTAGACCGACAGGTGTCCGACTACATCGGGTTAACGGCCGTTGTGGACGCTCTGAGGAGTGATGAACCCCTGGACTACTGGGTGGGCAGGCTTGACCTCTGGCCAGAGCTTGCACAATTTGCAATGGAAATGTTGGCTTGCCCCCCATTCACTGTCCTGTCCGAAAGGACGTTCAGCACAGCAGGGGGGATCGTGACCGATAAGCGCACTCGCCTAGCTCATGACAGTGTAGACAACCTCACATTTATAAAAATGAATGAGGCATGGATCTCTGAGGAATTCAACACATGTGACCAGTAGACCAGGTTTCATCGAAATTCCTCCACCCACAACAATTCCTGGTCCTTGGCTTCGCTACATACAGCGGCATAAAAGGCATTTCATGTCCATTGAATGGCAAATTTTTAGGGCCTTTCAGGGCCGACAATTATTTTTTCTGTGAATGCCTACCGTACCTCTAGCCATCAAAAACTACGTTTTTTGCTGTCAGTTCAAACCATGTGAGCTAATTTTTGCAGCCTATACAGGCCGACACTTACGTATACTGTCTGAATGCCTAATGTACCTTCAGCCACAGAATACTACGTACTTAGCTGTCAGGTAAACCCATGTGGGTTAATTTTTGGGGCCTATACAAGCCAACACTTACTTCTGTATCCTGTGAATGCCTAATGTACCTTCAGCCACAGAAAACTACATTCTTAGCTGTCAGGTAAACCCATGTGGGCTAATTTTTGGGGCCAATACTGGCCAACATTTACTTCTGTTACCTGTGAATTGTAGTGAATGTATCTTCAGCCACAGAATACTACGTTCTTAGGTGTCAGGTAAACACATGTGGGCTAATTTTTGGGGCCTGGAATGGCCGACACTTACTTCTTTATCCTGTGAATGCCTAATTTTTCAGACTGGAAATGAAAAACAATGGGTCTGTAAAGGTTCCGCCAAATTGTGGAATGGATGCGGACCCATTTTACAGATGTGTGAATGGACCCTATATGTATTAGACAATGTATTTACCGGCTGCTGTCAGTTCTGGCTGATTTATGAAAAAATATATATATTTTTTGCTGTTAAAAAAAAATAAAAATTAGGGCAACTTTTTCAATTGCAATACTTCTGTTATGACATTGTCCATGTGCTGGGACTATTTGTGCAAAGCTAGTACATCTTTTGCGGCTGCAAATATGACCTAAAGGTTTTTAAAGTTCGCCTCCCATTACAGTCAATAGGGCCCGCCGCGAACTCGTGGTTCGCGTACTTTTGAGAAAATTCGTGGCTGGTGTTCGCGAACTGCCCCGCCCGATGTTCGTCCAACACTAAGGGTCAGGGCTAGGGCTAGGATTGGGGTTAGGGCTATGGTTAGAGTTAGGGTTAGTGAAAGGATTAGGTTTAGGGCTAAGGTTAGGGTTAGGGCTAGAGGGTTAGGGTTCTGGTTAAGATTATGGGATTCGTGTTAGGTTAAGGGATAGAGGGTTAGGGTAAGGGGGTTAGGGTTAGAGTTGGGGTGTTAGGGTTAAGGGGTTAGGGTTTGTGGGTTAGGATTATTGGGTTAGCGTTAGAGGGTTAGGGTAAGAGTTAGTTGTTGGGGGTTAGGATTAGGGTTAGAGGGTTAGGGTTATGGGGTTAGAGTTAGAGGGTTAGGGTGGTAGGGTTAGAGGGTTAGGGTTAGAGGGTTAGGGCTAGAGGGTTAGGGTTAGAGAATTGAGGGTAAAGGTAAGAGGGTTACAGGATTAGGGTTAGGGTTAAGTTTAGGGTTAGAGGGTTAGGCTTAGAGGGTTAGGGTTTGTTGGTTAGGGTTATAGTTAGAGTGTTAGGGTTAGGACTAGGATTAAGTGTTAGGGTTAGGACTAAGGATTAGAGTTAGGGTGGGGGTTAGGGTTAGATGGTTAGGGTTAGGGGTTAAGGTTAGAGGGTTAGGGTTATTGGGATAGGGCTAGGGTTAGAGGGTTGGGGTTACTGTTAGGGTTAGGGTGGTAGGGTTAGAGGGTTAGGGTTAGAGGGTTAGGGTTAGAATTAGTAGGTTACAGGATTAGGTTTAGGGTTAGAGGCTTAGGGTTAGGGTTTGTCGGTTAGGGGGTTAGGGTAAGGTTTAGAGTTAGAGGGTTAGGGCTAGGGTTAGAGGTTTAGGGTTAGAGTTAGGGCTTCGGGTTAGGGGTTAGGGGGTTTGGGTTAGGGTTAGAGAGTTAGGGTTAGGGTTATAGGGTTAGGGTTAGAGGGTTAGGGTTATAGGGTTAGGGTTAGGGTGATAGGGTTAGAGGGTTAGGGTTAGAGGGATAGGGTTTGCAGATAGGGATAGAGGGTTAGGGGTTAGGTTTAGGGTTGGGGGGTTAGGGGGGTTAGGGGTTAGGGTTAGTGTTAGGGTTAGGGCTAGGGCTAAGGTTAGGGTTAGGGGTTAGGGTTAGGGTAAGGGTGTTAGGGTTAGTAGGTTAGGATTAGAGGGTTAGGATTGGGGGTTAGGGTTAGAGGGTTAGGGTAAGAGTTAGCAGTTGGGGGTTAGCGGTTTAGGGTTGTGGGGTTATTGTTAGGGTTAGAGGGTTAGGGTTACTGTTAGTGTTAGGGTGGTAGAGTTAGAGGGTTAGGTTTAGACGGTTAGGGCTAGAGGATTAGGGTTAGGGTTAGAGAATGGAGGGTAAGGGTAAGAGGGTTAGTGTTAGGGTTTGTGGGTTAGGGTTAGGGTTAGAGGGTTAGGGTTAGGACTAGGGTTAGGGTTAGAGGGTTAGGGTTAGATAAAGATAGCTTTAGGGTTGGATATGGTTAGGGTTTAGGGTAAGGATCAGGTTTAGAGGGTTAGGGTGGTAGGGTTAGAGGGTTGGGGTTTGAGGGTTAAGGTTAGGGTTAGAGGGTTAAGGTTAGGGTGAGGTTTAGGGTAGAGGGTTAGGGTTAGAGTTAGGGTGAGGGTTAGGGTTAGGGTTAGGGGTTAGGATTAGGGGGTTAGGGTTACAGGGTTAGGGTTAGAATTTAGTTTTAGGGGTAAGGGGGTTGGGGGGTTAGGGTTAGGGGTTAGGGTTAGTTTTAGGGTTATGTTAAGGGTTAGGGGTTAGAAGTTAGGGTTAGGGTTAGGTTTAGGTTTGTTTCAGGGATAATGTTAGGGTGTTAGGGTTAGAGGGCAAGGGATATGGTTAGGGTTTAGGGTTAGGGTTTAGGGTTAGGGTTAGATTTTTAGAGGTTTAGAGGGTTAAAGAGTTATACTTAGGGTTAGGGGTTAGAGTTGGGGTGTTAGGGTTAGGGTTAAGAGGTTAGGGTTAGCAGATAGGGTTTGAGGGTTAGGGGTTAGGTTTAGGGTTAGGGGGTTAGGGGTTTGGGTTAATGTTAGGGCTAGGGTTAGGGTTAGGGCTATGGCTAGGGCTAAGGTTAGGGGGTTAGGGTTAGGGTTCGGGTGTTAGGGTTAGAGGGTTAGGGTTAGGGATAGGGTTAGAGGGTTAGGGTTAGAATTTAGGGTAAGGGGTAATGGGGTTAGGGGTAGGGGGTTAGATAGGGATAGCTTTAGGGTTGGATAGGGTTTAGGGTTAGGGTACGGTTTAGAGGGTTAGGGTTAGAGGGTTGGGGTTAGGGTTTGAGGGTTAAGATTAGCATTAGAGGCTTAAGGTTAGGGTTAGGTTTAGGGATAGAGGGTTTAAGGGTTAGGGTTAGGATTAGGGTTAGAGTTAGGGTGGGGGTTAGGGTTAGATGGTTAGGGTTAGGGGTTAGGGTTAGAGTTATTGGGATAGGGTTAAGTTTAGAGGGTTGGGGTTACTGTTAGGGTTAGGGTGGTAGGGTTAGAGGGTTAGGGTTAGAGTTAGGGTTAGGTTTAGGGTTAGAGGGTTAGGGTTTGTGGGTTAGGGGGTTAAGGTAAGGTTTAGAGTTAGATGGTTAGGGTTAGGGCAAGGGCTAGGGTTAGAGGGTTAGGGTTAGAGTTAGGGCTTCGGGTTAGGGGTTTGGGTTTGGGTTAGGGTTAGAGAGTTAGGGTTAGGGTTATAGGGTTAGGGTTAGAGGGTTAGGGTTATAGGGTTAGGGTTAGGGTTAGGGTGTTAGGGTTAGAGGGTTAGGGTTAGAGGGATAGGGTTTGCAGATAGGGATAGAGGGTTAGGGGTTAGGTTTAGGGTTGGGGGTTAGGGGGTTAGGGTTAGGGGTTAGGGTTAGGGCTAGGGCTAAGGTTAGGGTTAGGGGTTAGGGGTTAGGGTGTTAGGGTTAGTGGGTTAGGATTAGAGGGTTAGGATTAGGGGGTTAGGGGGTTAGGGTAAGAGTTAGCGGTTGGGGGTTAGAGGTTTAGGGTTGTGGGGTTATTGTTAGGGTTAGAGGGTTAGGGTTAGTGTTAGGGTGGTAGGGTTAGAGGGTTAGGTTTAGACGGTTATGGCTAGAGGATTAGGGTTAGTGTTAGAGAATGGAGGGTAAGGGTAAGAGGGTTACAGGATTAGGGTTAGGTTTAGGGTTAGAGGGTTAGGGTTAGAGGGTTAGTGTTAGGGTTTGTGGGTTACGGTTAGGGTTAGAGGGTTAGGGTTAGGACTAGGGTTAGGTTTAGAGGGTTAGGGTTATGGTTAGAGTTAGGGCTTAGGGTTAAGGGTTAGGGGTTTCAGTTAGGGTTAGAGGCTTAGTGTTAGGGTTAGAGGGTTAGGGTTATAGGGTTAGGGTTAAGGTGTTAGGGTTAAGGTTAGATGGTTAGGGTTAGAGATATAGGGTTAGAGGGTTAAGGTTAGGGTTAGAGGGTTAGGATTAGGGTACGGGTTAGGGTTAGAGGGTTAGGGTTAGGGATAGGGTTAGAGGGTTAGGGTTAGAATTTAGTTTAAGGGGTTATGGGGTTAGGGGTAGGGGGTTAGGGTTAGATAAAGATAGCTTTAGGGTTGGATAGGGTTAGGGTTTAGGGTTAGGATCAGGTTTAGAGGGTTAGGGTGTTAGGGTTAGAGGGTTGGGGTTAGGGTTTGAAGGTTAAGGTTAGGGTTAGAGGGTTAAGGATAGGGTGAGGTTTAGGGATAGAGGTTTAGAGGGTTATGGTTAGGGTTAGAGTTAGGGTGAGGGTTAGGGTTAGAGGGTTAAGGTTAGGGTTAGAGGGTTAGGGTTAGAGGGTTAAGGTTAGGGTTAGAGGGTTAGGGTTAAGGTTAGAGGGTTAAGGTTAGGGTTAGGGTTAGAGGGTTAGAGGGTTAAGGTTAGAATTTAGGGTGAGTTAGGAGGATAGGGGTAGGGGGTTAGGGTTAGATAGGGATAGCTTTAGGGTTGGATAGGGTTAGGGTTTGGGGTTAGAGTTAGGGTTAATGTTAGGCTTTAGGGTTAAGGGTTAGGGTTAGGGCTTAGGGTTAGTGTAAGGGTCAGGGCTAGGGCTAGGATTGGGGTTAGGGCTATGGTTAGAGTTAGGGTTAGGGTTAGTGATAGGATTAGGTTTAGGGCTAAGGTTAGGGTTAGGGTTAGAGGGTTTTGGGTTCTGGTTAAGATTATGGGATTCGTGTTAAGTTAAGGGATAGAGGGTTAGGGTAAGGGGGTTAGGGTTAGAGTTGGGGTGTTAGGGTTAAGGGGTTAGGGTTAGGGTTTGTGGGTTAGGATTAGGGGGTTAGGGTTAGAGGGTTAGGGTAAGAGTTAGTTGTTGGGGGTTAGGATGAGGGTTAGAGGGTTAGGGTTATGGGGTTAGGGTTTGAGGGTTAGGGTTACTGTTAGGGTTGTAGGGTTAGAGGGTTAGGGTTAGAGGGTTAGGTCTAGAGGGTTAGGGTTAATGTTAGAGAATTGAGGGTAAGGGTAAGAGGGATACAGGGTTAGGGGTTAGGGTTAGATAGAGATAGCTTTAGGGTTGGATAGGGTTAGGGTTTAGGGTTAGGGTCCGGTTAAGAGGGTTAGGGTTAGAGGGTTGTGGTTAGGGTTTGAGTGTTAAGACTAGCGTTAGAGGCTTAAGGTTAGGGTTAGGTTTAGGGATAAAGGGCTAGAGGGTTAGGGTTAGAGTTAGGGTGAGGGTTAGGGTTAGATGGTTAGGGTTAGGTGTTAGGGTTAGGGGGTTCGGGTTAGAGGGTTAGGTTTAGGGTTAGAATTTAGTGTTAGGTGGTTAGGGGGTTAGGGGTCAGGGTTAGGGTTAGGGTTAGTGCTAGGGGTAGGGTTAGAGTTAGGGTGAGGGTTAGGGTTAGATGGTTAGGGTTAGGGGGTTAGGGTTAGAGGGTTAGGGTTAGAGGGTTAGTGTTAGGGTTAGAATTTCGTTTTAAGGGGTTAGGGGGTTAAGGGTTAGGGTGGGGTTAGGCTTAGGGTGAGGGATAGGGTTAGGGTTAAGGGTTAGGGGTTAGAATTTAGGGTTAAGGTTGTGGTTTGGGTTGGTTTGAGGGATAGGGTTAGGGTGTTAGGGTTAGAGGGTGAGGGAAATGGTTTAGGGTTAGGGTTATGGTTTAGGGTTAGGGTTTAAGGTTAGGGTTAGAGGTTTAGAGGGTTAAAGGGTTATACTTAAGGTTAGAGGCTGGATTGGGGTGTTAGGGTTAGGGTTAAGGGGTTAGGTTTGGTGGATAGGGTTAGAGGGTTAGGGTTAGGGGTTAGGTTTAAAGTTAGGGGGGCAGGGTTAGGGCTTAGGGTTAGTGTTAGGGCTGGGGTTAGGTTTAGGGCTAGGGCTAAGGTTAGGCTTAGGGGGTTTGGGTTCAGGTGTTAAGGTTAGGGTTAGGGATAGTTGGTTAGGATTAGGGGGTTAGGGTTAGAGGGTTAGGGTAAGAGTTAGCGTTTGGGGGTTAGGATGAGTGTTAGAGGGTTAGGGTAATGGGGTTAGGGTTAGAGGGTTAGGGTTACTGTTAGGGTTAGGGTGGTAGGGTTAGAGGGTTAGGGTTAGGGTTAGAGTTAGAGAGTTAGGATTAAGGTTAGGGTTAGAGGGTTAGGGTTAGGGATATGGTTAGAGGGTTAGGGTTAGAATTTAGGGTAAGGGGTTATGGGGTTAGGGGTAGGGGGTTAGGGTTAGATAAAAATAGATTTAGGGTTGGATAGGGTTAGGGTTTAGAGTTAGGATCAGGTTTAGAGGGTTAGGGTGTTAGGGTTAGAGGGTTGGGGTTAGGGTTTGAGGTTTAAGGTTAGGGTTAGAGGGTTAAGGTTAGGGTGAGGTTTAGGGATAGAGGGTTAGAGGGTTAGGGTTAGAGTTAGGATGAGGGTTAGGGTTAGGGTTAGGGTTATATGGTTAGGGTAGGGGTTAGGATTAGGGTGTTAGGGTTAGAATTTAGTTTTAGGGGTTAGGGTTAGGGGTTAGGCTTAGGGATAGGGTTAGGGTTATGTTAAGGGTTAGGGGTTAGAAGTTAGGGTTAGGGTTGGGGTTTAAGTTTGTTTCAGGGATAGGGTTAGGGTTTAGGGTTAGGGTTGGGGTTAGAGGTTAGGGTTAGGGGTTTATAGGGTTAAAGGGTTATACTTAGGGATAGGGGTTAGAGTTGGGGTGTTAGGGTTAAGGGGTTAGGGTTAGTGGATAGGGTTAGAGGGTTAGGGGTTAGGTTTAGGGTTAGGGGGTTATGGGTTAGGGTTAATGTTAGGGCTAGGGTAAAGGTTAGGGCTAGGGCTAAGGTAAGGGGGGTAGGGTTAGGGTTCGGGTGTTAGGGTTAACGGTTAGAGGGTTAGGGGATTAGGATTAGGGGGTTAGAGTTAGAGGGTTAGGCTAAGAGTTAGCGTTTGGGGGTTAGGATGTTAGAGGGTTAGGGTTACGGGAATAGGGTTAGGGTTAAAGGGTTAGAGTTACTTTTAGGGTGGTAGGGTTAAAGGGTTAGGGTTAGAGGGTTAGGGTTAGAGAATTAGGGTTAGGGTTAGTAGGTTACTGGATTAGGTTTAGGGTCAGGGTTAGGGTTAGGGTTAGGTTTAGGGTTAGGGTTTGTGGGTTAGGGTTAGAGTGCTAGGGTTAGGGTTAGAGTTAGAGGGTTAGGGTTCAGAGGGTTAGGGTTAGAGGGTTAGGATTAGGGTTAGAGTTATGGCTTAGGGTTCGGGGTTAGGGGTTTGGGTTAGGGTTAGAGGGTTGAGGTTAGGGTTAGAGTGTTAGGGTTAGAGGGTTATTGTTAGGGTTATAGGGTTAGGGTTAGAGGGTTAGGGTTAGGGTTAGAGTGTTAAGGTTCGGGTTAGAGGGTTAGAATTAGGGTTAGAGGGTTAGGGATAGGGTTAGAGGATTAAGGTTATAATTTAGGGTAAGGGGTTAGGGGGTTAGGGGTAGGGGGTTAGGGTTAGATAGGGATAGCTTTAGGGTTGGATAGGGTTAGGGTTTGGGGTTAGAGTTAGGGTTAGGGTTATGGGTAGGGGTTAGGGTTAGGGTTAGAGGGTTAGGGTTAATGTTAGGGGTTAGGGGTAGGGTTAGGGTTATGGGTAGGGGTTAGGGTTAGAGGGTTAGGGTTAGGGTTAGAGGGTTAGGGTTAGTGTTAGGGTTAGGGTTAAGGTTAGAGGGTTAGGGTTAGAGGGTTAGGGTTAGTGTTAGGGGTTAGGGTTAGAGGGTTAGGGTTAGAGGGTTAGGGTTGGGTTTGGGGTTAGGGATTTGGGTTAGGGTTAGGGTTAGAGGGTTAGAGGGTTAGGGTGAGGGTTAGGGTTAGAGGGTTAGGGTTAGTGTTAGGGTTAGGGGTTGGGGTTAGGGTTAGAGGGTTAGGGTTAGAGGGTTAGTGTTGGGGTTGGGGTTGGGGTTAGGGGTTAGGGTTAGAGGGTTAGGGTGAGTGTTAGGGTTAGAGGGTCAGGGGTAGGGTTTGTGGGCTAGGGTTAGGGGTTTCCATTAGGGTTAGAGGGTAGGGTTAGAGGGTTAGTGTTAGGGTTAGAGGGTTAGGGTCAGAGGGTTAGGATTAGGGGATAAGGATTAGGGTTAGAGTGTTAGGGTTAGAGGGTTAGGGTTAATGTTAGGGTTACGGGTTAGGGGTAGGGTTAGGGTTAGCTAGATAGGGTTAGAGTTTAGGGTTAGGGTTTAGGGCTAGGGTTAGGGCTAGGGTTGGGGGTTAGAGTTAGGGGTTAGGTTTAGGGTTAGGGGTTAGGGTTAGGGGGTTAGGGTTAGGGTTAGAGGGTTAGGGTTAGGGTTAGAGGGTTAGGATTAGGGTTAGGGTTAGAGGGTTAGGGTTAGGGTTAGGATTAGGGTTAGAGGGTTAGGGTTAGGGTTACATACATAGGGTAAGGGGGTCAGGGTTAGAGGGTTAGGCTTAGGGGTTAGGGTTAGAGTTGGGGCGTTAGGGTTAAGGGTTTGGGGTTCAGGTTAGTGGATAGGGCTAGAGGGTTAGGGGTTAGGTTTAGGGGATTAGGGGTTAGGGTTAGTGTTAGGGCTAGGGCTAGGGTTATGGCAAAGGTTAGGGTTAGGGGTTAGGGTTAGTGGGTAAGGATTAGGGGGTTAGGGTTAGAGGGTTAGGGTAAGAGTTAGCAGTTGGGGTATAGGATGAGGGTTAGAGGGTTAGGGTTATGGCGTTAGCGTTAGGGTTAGAGGGTTAGGATTACTGTTAGGGTTAGGGTAGTTGGGCTAGAGGGTTAGGGTTAGAGGGTTAGGGTTAGAGAATTGAGGATAAGGGTAAGAGGGTTATAGAATTAGGGTTAGAGTTAGGTTTAGGGTTAGGATTAGTGGTAGAGGGTTAGTGTTAGTGTTTGTGGGCTAGGGTTAGGGTTAGAGTTAGAGGGTTAGGACTAGGGTTAGGGTTAGATGGTTAGGGTTACGGTTAGAGTTGGAGCTTAGAGGTTTGGGGTTTCAGTGAGGGTTAGAGGGTTAGGGTTATGGTTAGGGTTTTAGGGTTAGGGTGTTAGGGTTAGGGTTAGAGGGTTAGGGTTAGAGCATTAGAGGGTTAGAGGTAAGGTTAGGGTTAGAGGGTTAAGGTTAGGTTTAGGGATAGAGGGTTGGAGGGTTAGGGTTAGGATGAGGATTAGTGTTAGGGTGACTGTTTGGGTTAGATGGTTAGGGTTAGGGTTAGGAGTTAGGGTTAGGGTTAGAATTTAGTTTTAGGGGGTTAGTGGTTCAGGTGGGGTTAGGTTTAGGGTTAGGTTAACGGTTAGAATTTAGGGTTAGGGTTGGGGTTTGGGTTGGTTTCAGGGATCGGGTTAGGGTGTTAGAGTTAGAGGGTGAGGGTTATGGTTAGGGTTTAGGGTTAGGGGTTAGAGTTGGGGTGTTAGGGTTAAGGGGTTAGGGTTGGCGGAAAGGGTGAGAGAGTTATGGTTTGGAGTTAGGTTTAGGGGGTTAGGGGTTAGGGTTAGGGTTAGGGCTAGGGTTAGGGTTAGGGCTAGGGCTAAGGTTAGGGTTAGGGGGTTAGGGTTAGGGTTTGGGTGTTAGGGTTAGAGGGTTAGGGTTAGTGGGTTAGGATTAGGGGGTTAGGGTAAGAGTTAGTGTTTAGTGGTTAGGATGAGGGTTAGAGGGTTAGGGTTATGGGGTTAGGGTTACTTTTAGGGTTAGGGTGGTAGAATTAGAGGGTTAGGGTTAGAGGGTTTGGGTTAGAGAATTAGGGTTAGGGTTAGTAAGTTACAGGATTAGGGGTAGTTTTAGAGTTAGGGTTAGGGTTAGCGTTAGAGGCTTAAGGTTAGGGTTAGGTTTAGGGATAGAGGGCTAGGGTTAGGGTTAGAGTTAGGGTGAGGGTTAGATGGTTAGGGTTAGGTGTTAGGGTTAGGGGGTTCGGTTTAGAGGGTTAGGTTTAGGGTTAGAATTTAGTGTTAGGTGGTTAGGGGTTAGGGTTAGGGCTAGGGTTAGGGTTAGGGTTAGAGTGAGTGTTAGGGTTAGATGGTTAGGGTTAGGGGTTAGGGGGTTAGGGGGTTAGGGGGTTAGGGTTAGAGGGTTAAGGTTAGGGTTAGAATTTAGTTTTAAGGGGTTAGGGGGTTAAGGGTTAGGGTGGGGTTAGATAGATAGGTTTAGAGTTTAGGGTTAGGGCTAGGGGTTAGGGTTAGGGGTTAGGGGTAGGGTTAGGGTTTAGGGTTAGGGTTAGGGTTAGAGTTAGGGGTTGGGGTTAGGGTTTGGGTTGGGGTTAGGGTTAGGGGTTAGGGTTAGGGGGTTAGGGTTAGGGTTAGGGGTTGGGGTTAGGGTTTGGGTTAGGGTTAGGGTTAGGGGTTAGGGTTAGGGGGTTAGGGTTAGGGTTAGAGGGTTAGGGTTAGGGGGTTAGGGTTAGAGAGTTAGAGGGTTAGGGTTAGAGGGTTAGGGCTATGGTTAGGGTTAGGGGTAG
>NC_138776.1:37500-365000 GCF_965119305.1 Pelophylax lessonae
GATTAGGGGTTAGGGTTAGGGGGTTAGGGTTAGGGTAAGAGGGTTAGGGTTAGGGGGTTAGGGTTAGAGGGTTAGGATTAGGGTTAGGGTTAGGGTTAGAGGGTTAGGATTATGGTTAGGGTTAGAGGGTTAGGGTTAGATACATAGGGTTAGGGGGTTAGGGTTAGAGGGTTAGGATTAGGGTTAGGGTTAGAGGGTTAGGGTTAGAGGGTTAGGATTATGGTTAGGGTTAGAGGGTTAGGGTTAGATACATAGGGTTAGGGGGTTAGGGTTAGAGGGTTAGGCTTAGGGGTTAGAGTTAGGGTTAGAGTTGGGGTGTTGGGGTTAAGGGTTTGGGGTTTAGGGTTAGTGGATAGGGCTAGAGGGTTAGGGGTTAGGTTTAGGGGTTAGGGTTAGTGTTAGGGCTAGGGTTAGGGTTAGGGCAAAGGTTAGGGTTAGGGGTTAGGGTTAGTGGGTTAGGGTAAGAGTTAGCAGTTGGTCGATAGGATGAGGGTTAGAGGGTTAGGGTTATGGCGTTAGGGTTAGGGTTAGAGGGTTAGGATTACTGTTAGTTTTAGGGTGGTTGGGCTAGAGGGTTAGGGTTAGAGGGTTAGGGTTAGAGAATTGAGGGTAAGGGTAAGAGGGTTATAGGATTAGGGTTAGAGTTAGGTTTAGGGTTAGGTTTAGTGTTAGAGGGTTAGGGTTAGTGTTTGTGGGCTAGGGTTAGGGATAGAGTTAGAGGGTTAGGACTAGGGTTAGGGTTAGATGGTTAGGTTTACGGTTAGAGTTAGCGCTTAGGGGTTTGGGGTTTCAGTGAGGGTTAGAGGAATAGGGTTATGGTTAGGGTGTTAGGGTTAGAGGGTTAGGGTTAGGGTGTTAGGGTTAGAGGGTTAGGGTTAGGGTTAGAGCATTAGAGGTAAGTTTAGGGTTAGAGGGTTAAGGTTAGGGGGTTAGGGTTAGGATTAGGGTTTGGGTTAGGGTTAGAGGGTTAGGGTTAGGAATTGGGTTAGAGGGTTACTGTTAGAATTTAGGGTAAGGGGTTAGGGGGTTAGGGTTAGATAGGGATAGCTTTAGGGTTGGATAGGGTTAGGGTTTATGGTTAGAGTCTGGTTTAGAGGGTTAGGGTTAGAGGGTTGGGGTTAGGGTTAGAGGGTTGGGGTTAGGGTTTGAGGGTTAAGATTAGGGTTAGAGGGTTAGGGGTTAGGTTTAGGGTTAGGGGGTTATGGGTTTGCGTTATTGTTAGGGCTAGGGTAAAGATTAGGGCTAGGGCTAAGGTAAGGGGGTTAGGGTTCGGGTGTTAGGGTTAACGGTTAGAGGGTTAGTGGGTTAGGATTAGGGGGTTAGAGTTAGAGGGTTAGACTAAGAGTTAGCGTTTGGGGGTTAGGATGAGTGTTAGAGGGTTAGGGTTATGGGAATAGGGTTAGGGTAAAAGGTTTAGAGTTACTGTTAGGGTGGTAGGGTTAAAAGGGTTAGGGTTAGTTTTAGAGGGTTAGGGTTAGAGAATTAGGGTTAGGGTTAGTAGGTTACTGGATTAGGTTTAGGGTTAGGGTTAGGTTTAGGGTTTGTGGGTTAGGGTTAGAGTGCTAGGGTAAGGTTAGAGTTAGAGGGTTAGGGTTAGAGGGTTAGGGTTAGAGGGTTAGGATTAGGGTTAGAGTTATGGCTTAGGGTTCGGGGTTAGGGGTTTAGGTTAGGGTTAAAGGGTTGAGGTTAGGGTTAGAGTGTTAGGGTTAGAGGGTTATTGTTAGGGTTATAGGGTTAGGGTGTTAGGGTTAGAGGGTTAGGGTTAGGGTTAGAGGGTTAGGGTTAGAGTGTTAAGGTTAGGGTTAGAGGGTTAGAATTAGGGTAAGAGGGTTAGGGTTAGGGATAGGGTTAAAGGATTAAGGTTATAATTTAGGGAAAGGGGTTAGGGGGTTAGGGGTAGGGGGTTACGGTTAGATAGGGATAGCTTTAGGGTTGGATAGGGTTAGGGTTTGGGGTTAGAGTTAGGGTTAGGTTTTAGGGTTAGGGATAGGGTGAAGGGTTAGGGTTATGGGTAGGGGTTAGGGTTAGGGTTAGAGGGTTAGGGTTAGAGGGTTAGGGTTAGGGTTAATGTTAGGGTTAGGGGTTAGGGGTTAGGGGTTAGGGGTAGGGGTAGGGTTAGGGTTAGGCTTATGGGTAGGGGTTAGGGTTAGGGTCAGAGGGTTAGGGTTAGAGGGTTAGGGTTAGTGTTAGGGGTTAGGGTTAAGATTAGAGGGTTAGGGTTATAGGGTTAGGGTTAGTGTTAGGGTTAGGGGTTAGGGTTAGAGGGTTAGGGTTAGAGGGTTAGGGTTAGGGTTAAGGTTGGGGTTGGGGTTAGGGGTTAGGGTTAGGGTTGGGTTAGAGGGTTAGGGTGAGGGTTAGGGTTAGAGGGTTAGGGGTTAGGGTTAGGGTTAGTGTTAGGGTTAGGGGTTAGAGGGTTATGGTTAGAGGGTTGGGGTTGCGGTTAGGGGTTAGGGTTAGGGTTAGAGGGTTAGGGTGAGGGTTAGGGTTAGAGGGTCAGGGGTAGGGTTTGTGGGCTAGGGTTAGGGGTTTCCGTTAGGGTTAGAGGGTTAGGGTTAGAGGGTTAGGGTTAGAGGGTTAGGGTTATAGGGTTAGGGTTAGATGGTTAGGCTGAGGGTTAGGGTTAGAGGGTCAGGGGTAGGGTTTGTGGGTTAGGGTTAGGGGTTTCCATTAGGGTTAGAGGGTTAGGGTTAATGTTAGGGTTAGGGTTTAGGGGTAGGGTTAGGGTTAGGGTTAGATAGATAGGGTTAGAGTTTAGGGTTAGGGTTTAGGGTTAGGGCTAGGGTTAGAGTTAGGGGTTGGGGTTAGGGTTAGAGGGTTGGAGTTAGGGTTAGGGTTAGGGGTTAGGGTTAGGGGGTTAGGGTTAGGGTTAGAGGGTTAGGGGGTTAGGGTTAGAGAGTTAGAGGGTTAGGGTTAGGGTTAGAGGGTCAGGGGTGGGGTTTGTGGGCTAGGGTTAGGGGTTTCCGTTAGGGTTAGAGGGTTAGGGTTATAGGGTTAGGGTTAGATGGTTAGGCTGAGGGTTAGGGTTAGAGGGTCAGGGGTAGGGTTTGTGGGTTAGGGGTTTCCATTAGGGTTAGAGGGTTAGGGTTAGAGGGTTAGGGTTAGAGGATTAGGGTTAAAGGGTTAGCATTAGGGTTAGAGGGTTAGGGTCAGAGGGTTAGGGTTAGGGTTAGGTGATAAGGGCTAGGGTTAGAGGGTTAGGGTTAGAGGGTTAGGGTTAGGGTTTAGGGGTAGGGTTAGGGTTAGGGTTAGATAGATAGGGTTAGAGTTTAGGGTTAGGGTTTAGGGTTAGGGCTAGGGTTAGGGGTTATGGTTAGGGGTTAGGGGTAGGGTTAGGGTTTAGGGTTAGGGTTAGGGTTAGAGTTAGGGGTTGGGGTTAGGGTTAGGGTTAGGGTTAGGGTTAGAGGGTTGGAGTTAGGGTTAGGGTTAGGGGGTTAGGGTTAGGGTTAGAGGGTTAGGGTTAGGGGGTTAGGGTTAGAGAGTTAGAGGGTTAGGGTTAGGGTTAGAGGGTTAGGGTTAGAGGGTTAGAGGGTTTGGGGTTAGGGGTAGGGTTAGGGTTAGGGTTAGGTTTTAGGGTTAGGGTTAGGGTTAGAGTTAGGGGTTGGGGTTGGGGTTGGGGTTAGGGTTAGGGGTTAGGGTTAGGGGTTTAGGGTTAGAGGGTTAGGGTTAGGGGGTTAGGGTTAGAGGGTTAGGATTAGGGTTAGGGTTAGAGGGTTAGGGTTAGAGGGTTAGGATTAGGGTTAGGTTTAGGTTTAGAGAGTTAGGGTTATGGTTAGGGTTAGATACATAGGGTTAGGGTTAGGGTTAGAGTTGGGGTGTTAGGGTTAGGCTTAGGGTTAAGGTTAGGGCTAGGGGATAGGGTTAGGGTGAGATACTTAGGGTTAGGTTTAGGTTAAGGGTAAGGGTAAGGGTTAGGGTTAGGGTTAGGGTTAGGGTTAGGGATAGGATTAGATACTTAGGGTTAGGGTTAGAGTTTTAGGATTAGGGTTAGGGTAAGGGTTAGGGTTAGGGTGTTACAGTTAGTGTTATGGTTAGAGTTAGAGGGTTAGGGTTAGAGGGTTAGGGTTATGGGTTAGGGTTAGAGTTAGGGTTGGGGTTAAGTTTAGGGTTAGTGGTTAGGGGTTAAGGTTAGGGGTTAGAGGTTAATAGTTAGGTTGAGGGTTGGGTGAGGTTTGGGTTAGGGTTAGGGCTTGTCTAGGGCTAGGATTGGGGGTTAGGGGTTAGGGTTAGATACTTAGGGTTAGGGTTAGTTACATAGGGTTAGCATTAGATACGTAGGGTTAGGTTTAGCTACCTAGGGTTAGCGTTAGGGGGTTAGGGTTAGAGGGTTAGGTTAGGGTTAGGGCTTGGGTTAGATATAGAGGGTTATGGTTAGATACATAGGGTTAGGGTTCGGATTTGATACATAGTTTTAGGGTTACAGTTAGATATGGGTTAGGGGGTTAGGGATAGAGGGTTAAGGTTAGGGATGGGGTTAGGGGTTAGGAGTTAGGGTTAGGGAGTTAGGGTTAGGGTTAGGGGGTTAGGGTTAGATAGGGTACGTTTTAAGGTTGGATAGGGTTTGGGGTTAGAGTTAGGGTCTAGGGTTAGGGTTAAGGGTTAGGTTTAGAGTGTTAGGGGTTATGGTTAGGGTTGCGGTTATGGCTTAGGGTTAGCATCAGGGTTAGGGTCAGACCTAGGGCTAGGGTTAGAGTTATGGTTAGAATTAGGGTTAGGGTTAGGGTTATTTTTAGTGCTTAGGGTTAGAGGGTTAGGGTTAGAGGGTTAGGGGTAGGGTTAGAATTTAGGGTTAGGGAGTTAAGGTTAGGGTTAGGGTTAGGGGGTTAGGGTTAGATAGGGTTTGTTTTAAGGTTGGATAGGGTTTGGGGTTAGAGGTAGGGTTAGGGTTTAGGGTTTGGGCTAAAGGTTAGGGTTAAGGGTTGGGTTAGGGTTATGGCTTAGGGTTAACATTAGGGTTAGGGTCAGGCCTAGAGCTAGGGTTAGAGTTAGGATTAGCATTAGGGTTAGGGCTATGGTTACGGCTAGGGTTAGTTTTTTTTTAGTGCTAGGTTTAGAGGGTTAGGATTAGGGTTACAGGGTTAGGGTTAGAATTAGGGTTAGGGTTATTTTTAGGGCTAGGGTTAGGGTTAGAGGGTTAGGGTTAGGGGGTTAGGGTAAGAGGGTTAGGGTTAAGGTGAGAGGGTTAGGGTTATGGTTAGAAGGTTAGGACTTAGGGTTAGGTTCTTACTGTTAGGGTTAGTGTTAGAGTATTAGGATTAGGGTAAGGGTAACGGTAAGGGTTAGAGGGTTAGGGTTAGGGGGTTAGGGTTAGGGCTAGGGGATAGGGTTAGGGTTAGATACTTAGGGTTAGGCTTAGGGTAAGGGTTAGGGCTAGGGTTAGATACTTAGTGTTAGGGCTGGCTTAGGGTTACAGTAAGGGTTAGGGATAGGGTTAGATACTTAGGGTTAGGGTTAGAGTTTTAGGATTAGGGTTAGGGTAAGGGTTAGGGTTAGAGGGTTAAGGTGTTACAGTTAGTGTTATGGTTAGAGTTAGTGGGTTAGTGTTAGAAGGTTATGGTTATGGTTTAGGGTTAGAGGTAGTGTTAGGGTTAGGGTTGGGGTTAGGGTTAGGGTTAGGGGTTAAGGTTAGGGGTTAGGGGTTAGTGGTTAGGGTTAGGGTTGGGTGACGTTTGGGTTAGGGTTAGGGCTTGTCTAGGGTTAGGATTGGGGGTTAGGGGTTAGGGTTAGATACTTAGGGTTAGGGTTAGATACATAGGGTTAGGGTTAAATACATAGGGTTAGGTTTAGATACCTAGGGTTAGCGTTAGGGGGTTAGGGTTAGAGAGTTAGGTTAGGGTTAGGGCTAGGGTTAGATATAGAGGGTTTGTGTGATATACATAGGGTTAGGGTTCGGTTTTGATACATAGTTTTAGGGTTACAGTTACATATGGGTTAGGGGGTTAGGGATAGAGGGTTAAGGTTAGGGTTAGAGATGGGGTTAGGGGTTAGGGTTAGGCATTTGTGTTAGGTTTAGGGGTTAGTACTTAGGGTTATGGTTAGGGGATTGGGGTTAGGGTTGGGTGAGGTTTGGGTTTTGGCTAGGGTTAGGGTTACGGTGTTAGGATTAGGGTTAGTGTTAGAGGGTTAGAGGGTGAGGGTTAGGGTTAGAGAGTTAAGGTTAGGGTTATGGTTAGGGTTAGAGGGATAGGGTTAGAGGGTTAGGGAGTTAGGGTTAGGGGGTTAGGGTTAGATAGGGTATGTTTTAAGGTTGGATAGGGTTTGGGGATAGAGTTAGAGTCTAGGGTTAGGGTTAAGGGTTAGGGTTAGAGGGTTAGGGGTTATGGTTAGGGTTGGGGTTATGGCTTAGGGTTAGCGTTAGGGTTAGGATCAGACCTAGGGTTAGAGTTAGGGTTAGAATTAGGGTTAGGGCCAGGGTTAGGGTTAGGGCTAGGGTTAAGTTTAATTTTAGTGCTGAGGGTTAGGGTTAGAGGGTTAGGGGTAGGGTTAGGGTTAGAGTTTAGGGTTAGGGTAAGGGTTCGGTGTTAGGGTTAGGGATGGGGTTAGATACTTAGGGTTAGGGTTAGAGTGTTAGGATTAGGGTAGGGTAAGGGTTTGGGTTAGGATTAGAGGGTTAGGGTGTTGCAGTTAGGGTTATGGTTAGTGGGTTAGGGTTAGAGGGTTAGGGTTAGAGTTTAGGGTTAGGGTTAGAGTTAGTGTTAGGGTTGGGGTTAAGGTTATTGTTAGTGGTTAGGGTTATGGGTTAAGGTTATGGGTTAGGGGTTTGTGGTTAGGGTTAGGGTTGGGTGAGGTTTGGTTGAGGGTTAGGGCTTGTCTAGGGCTAGGATTGAGGGTTAGGGGTTAGAGTTAGGGTTAGATACTTAGGGTTAGATACATAGGGTTTGGTTTAGATACCTAGGGTTAGCGTTAGGGGGTTAGGGTTAGAGGGTTAGGTTAAGGTTAGGGCTAGGGTTAGATATAGAGGGTTAGGGTTAGATACATAGGGTTAGGGTTCAGATTTGATACATAGTGTTAGGGTTACAGTAAGATATGGGTTAGGGGGTTAGGGATAGAGGGTTAAGGTTAAGGATGTGGTTAGGGGTTAGGAGTTAGGGTTATGGGTTAGGGTTAGGCATTTGGGTTAGGGTTAGGGGTTAGTGCTTAGGGTTATGGGTTAGGGTTAGGGGATTGGGGTTAGGGTTGAGTGAGGTTTGGGTTATGGTTAGGCTTAGAGTTATGGTGTTAGGATTAGGGTTAGGGTTAGAGGGATAGGGTTAGGGGTTAGGGGGTTAGGGTTAGGGTTAGATAGGGTATGTTTTAAGGTTGGATAGGGTTTGGGGTTAGAGTTAGGGTCTAGGGTTAAGGGTTAGGGTTAGAGGGTTAGGGGTTATGGTTAGGGTTATGGCTTAGGGTTAGCGTTAGGGTTATGGTCAGACCTAGGGCTAGGGTTAGAGTTAGGGTTAGAATTAGGGTTAGGGCTAGGGTTAGGGCAAGGGTTAGGGTTATTTTTAGTGCTTAGGGTTAGAGGGTTAGAGGGTTAGGGGTAGGGTTAGGGTTAGAAATTAGGGTTAGGGAGTTAGGGTTAGGGGGGTTAGGGTTAGATAGAGTTTGTTTTAAGGTTTGATAGGGTTTGGGGTTAGAGTTAGGGTTAGGGTTTAGGGTTTGGGTTAAAGGTTAGGGTTAAGGGTTAGTCAGGGTTAGCATTAGGGTTAAGGTCAGGCCTAGAGCTAAGGTTAGAGTTAGGATTAGCATTAGGGTTAGGGCTATGGTTACGGCTAGGGTTAGGGTTTTATTTAGTGCTAGGTTTAGAGGGTGAGGGTGAGGGTTAGGGTTACAGGGTTAGGGTTAGAATTAGGGTTAGGGTTATTTTTAGGGCTAGGGTTAGGGTTAGAGGGTTAGGGGTTAGGGTTAGAGGGTTAAGGTGAGAGGGTTATGGTTATGGTTAGAGGGTTAGGGCTCAGGGTTAGGGTTTGATACTTACGGTTAGGGTTAGAGCATTAGGATTAGGGTTAGGGTAAGGTTTAGGGTTAGGATTAGAGGGTTAGGGTTAAGGTTAGAGGGTTAGGTTTAGGGCTAGGGGATAGGGTTAGGGTTAGACACTTAGGGTTAGGGGTAGGCTTTGGGTAAGGGTTAGGGGTTAGGGTTAGGGTTAGATACTTAGGGTTATGGTTAGGCTTAGGGTTAGGGTAAGGATAAGGGTTAGGGATTAGGGTTAGGGATAGGGTTAGAAACTTAGGGTTAGGGTTAGAGTGTTAGGATTAGGGTTAGGGTAAGGGTTAGGGTTAGAGGGTTAGAGTGTTACAATTAGGGTTATGGTTAGAGTTAGAGGGTTAGGGTTAGAGGATTAGGGTTCTGGTTTAGGGTTAGGGTTAGAGTTAGTGTTAGAGTTAGGGTTGGGGTTAGGGTTAGTGGTTAGGGTTAGATTGTGAGGGTTAGGGTTAGAGGGTTAAGGTTAGGGTTATGGTTGGGGTTAGAGGGTTAGGATTAGAGTTAGGTTTAGGGTTAGAGGGATAGGGTTAGGGGTTAGGGGGTTAGGGTTAGGGGGCTAGGGTTAGATAGGGTATGTTTTAAGGTTGGATAGGGTTTGGGGTTAGAGTTAGGGTCTAGGGTTAAGGGTTAGGGTTAGAGGGTTAGGGGTTATGGTTAGGGTTAGGGTTATGGCTTAGGGTTAGAATCAGGGTTAGGGTCAGACCTAGGGCTAGGGTTAGAGTTAGGGTTAGAATTAGGGTTAGGGCTAGGGTTAGGGCAAGGGTTAGGGTTATTTTTAGTGCTTAGGGTTAGAGGGTTAGGGTTAGAGGGTTAGGGGTAGGGTTAGAATTTAGGGTTAGGGAGTTAGGGTTAGGGGGGTTAGGGTTAGATAGAGTTTGTTTTAAGGTTTGATAGGGTTTGGGGTTAGAGTTAGGGTTAGGGTTTAGGGTTTGGGTTAAAGGTTAGGGTTAAGGGTTAGGGTTAGGGTTATGGCTTAGGGTTAGCATTAGGGTTAAGGTCAGGCCTAGAGCTAAGGTTAGAGTTAGGATTAGCATTAGGGTTAGGGCTATGGTTACGGCTAGGGTTAGGGTTTTATTTAGTGCTAGGTTTAGAGGGTGAGGGTTAGGGTTACAGGGTTATGGTTAGAATTAGGGTTAGGGTTATTTTTAGGGCTAGGGTTAGGGTTAGAGGGTTAGGAGTTAGGGCTAGAGGGTTAAGGTGAGAGGGTTATGGTTATGGTTAGAGGGTTAGGGCTTAGGGTTAGGGTTTGATACTTACGGTTAGGGTTAGAGCATTAGGATTAGGGTTAGGGTAAGGGTTAGGGTTAGGATTAGAGGGTTAGGGTTAAGGTTAGAGGGTAAGGTTTAGGGCTAGGGGATAGGGTTAGGGTTAGACACTTAGGGTTAGGGGTAGGCTTTGGGTAAGGGTTAGGGGTTAGGGTTAGATATTTAGGGTTATGGTTAGGCTTAGGGTTATGGTAAGGATAATGGTTAGAGATTAGGTTTAGGGATAGGGTTAGATACTTAGGGTTAGGGTTTGAGTGTTAGGATTAGGGTTAGGGTAAGGGTTAGGGTTAGAGGGTTAGGGTGTTACAATTAGGGTTATGGTTAGAGATAGAGGGTTAGGGTTAGAGGATTAGGGTTCTGGTTTATGGTTAGGGTTAGAGTTAGTGTTAGAGTTAGGGTTGGGGTTAGGGTTAGTGGTTAGGGTTAGGGGTTAAGGTTAGGGTTTAGTGGTTAGGGTTAGGGTTGGGTGAGGTTTGGGTTAGGGCTTGTCTATGGCTTGCATTGGGGGTTAGGGGTTAGGGTTAGATACTTACGGTTAGATACATAGGGTTAGGGTTAGATACCTAGGGTTAGCGTTAGAGGGTTAGGTTAGGGTTAGGGCTAGGGTCAGATATAGAGGGTTTGGTTTAGATACATAGGTTTTGGATTTGATACATAGTGTTAGGGTAACAGTTAGATATGGGTTAGGGGGTTAGGGATAAAGAGTTAAGGTTAGGGTTAGGGATGGGGTAAGGGGCTAGCAGTTAGGGTTAGGGGTTAGGCATTTGGGTTAGGGTTAGGGGTTAGTGCTTAGAGTTAGGGGTTAGGGAATTGGGGTTAGGGTTAGGGTTGGGTGAGGTTTGGGTTATGGTTAGGCTTAGGGTTACGGTGTTAGGATAAAGGTTAGGGTTAGAGGGTTTTGGTTAGAGGGTGTGGGTTAGGGTTAGAGAGTTAAGGTTAGGGTTATGGTTAGAGGGTTAGGGTTAGGGTTAGAGGGATAGCGTTAGGGGTTAGGGTTAGAGGGTTAGAGTAAGGGAATTAGGGTTAGATAGGGTATGTTTTAAGGTTGGATAGGGTTTGGGGTTAGAGTTAGGGTCTAGGGTTAGGGTTAAATGTTAGGGTTAGAGGGTTAGGGGTTATGGTTAGGGTTATGGCTTAGGGTTAGCTTTAGGGTTAGGGTCAGACCTATTGTTAGAGTTAGGGTTAGAATTAGGGTTAGGGCTGGGTTAGGGTTATTTTTACTGCTTAGGGTTAGAGGGTTAGGGTTAGAGGGTTAGGGGTAGAGTTAGAATTTAGGGTTAGGGGGGTTAGGGTTAGATAGGGTTTGTTTTAAGGTTGGATAGGGTTTGGGGTTAGAGTTAGGGTTAGGGTTTAGGGTTTGGGTTAAAGGTTAGGGTTAAGGGTTAGGGTTATGGCTTAGGGTTAGCATTAGGTTTAGGGTCAGGCCTAGAGCTAGGGTTAGAGTTAGGATTAGCATTAGGGTTAGGTCTATGGTTACTGAAGGGGAATGACAGGACCTCTTTCTAGTTGCTGGCAACCATTTTCTAGCTTGACCTGTGTAACACCATTTTCTTTCTTACAACTGTGACTTGTAATGACTTGTTTCAGTTAAGGTTACTTTAAGTCTTTAGTTAAACATGAACAATGACCTAAGTAAATCACCCGATATGTTCTGACATTTCAAGATAAAGATACATCCCCACTTCCTTTGTACCTAACACATTCTGCTTCCTTTTATTCTAAGTTGAGCTATAGGGTCTAGACAAGGCGTATTTTGCAATTTCTAACGAACATTCTGTATTAACCCATTGTTCAACTTTTGTGAGAACTTGACTCTTCCTGAGAGTATCCACTCCCCCTCCCAACTGTATTTCCTGTTCAATACTGTGTATAATAGTTACCCCGCTTTGAAAATAAAGTTAAGAATGTTTTAGACTGATCACGGTTTGGACGTGTTTTCTTTAGCAGGATAAAACATTCTCCAGAGCTCTGCTTTGTTTTGCATAGAACAGACTAGATTTAGCCAATAAGTCAGGGACTTATGATATACATATACATTTAAGGTATCTAGGGTGAATATTAAGAGAAATCACCAACAGATTGGGGGCTACGTCTGGGATCGGAGAGAGAGCGGCCATCACGGGTCCAAGGATTCACCGGTCTGGGTAAGGAGATATTTTATTTTATCTGTTTGCCTGTCCGGTGGGACTTGGCCGTTTGGCCCTGGTTCCGTTCTTTGAGCCATAGACACCAAACGCTCAGGGAGCGTGTTGGATAATAGAGCAGCTCTGGGAGATGCTCTGGATCTTTACATATATATATATATATATATAGAAGCTTCAGGGAAGCTTGAATACTAATATATATATATATAGAGGCTTCAGGGAAGCCAGAATAATATTTTTCAGGGAAAGATATTATATGTTAGGTTGTTGAACCTGAATACGTTCCGGGAACGTATCGAGACAGTGTCTCTGGGAGACACAGGATTTGTCATTTATAAGGAAAGACAATATCCGGGGCTTCTGGGAAGCCCAGGGGATTTTTTCTCGAGAAGAATCCCGTTCCTCTGGGAGGGACAAATAAAACGTCTCTGGGAGGAGTTGAAGCTGTCTTCAACAAAGACAGTTTTTTTATTTGGGTTTCAGGGAAGCCCAGGGGGTTTTAGGAAAACCCCGTTTCTTTAGTGAATAATAAATAGATGTCAGTCTGTTCTGTGTAGAAAACAAAACTACCCCTTTTCTTGCTTATATTTTTCTATCGCATAGAACTGTAAGATTTAGAGTATAAGATAATTTGTTTGTGTGACCTAACAAAAGCTTATTTAGTAAGTAGATAAGTCTCGTTCATCACGTGATTGTTTTGTTATTTCATTTTGTTATGCCATTTGAAAATATTGTCATATTGTATTGGAGTATTATATTGCTGGTTTGACATATATGGAAACTGTGTCTATAATTATATATGACTTGTAAAAATTGCGCCTGCTGACTGTTAATATAACACTGATAGCGACAGTTTTATTATTACTGTAAAAATTGACTGACCGATCGTGGGTTATCAGACAAATCAAGATAAATGTTTATTATGTGTATTGTCTGTTTGTCTATAATGGTGGGAAAGCCTTCTTGATAGCCACTATACCTGGGAGTATAAGGTGTAATATACATACACCAAATGGCTTTTCAGGAGGGTTTTTAACCATAAAGAGGGTCTAAGGACCCAGATACATTTAAGTGATTTTGTGAATGTGTAAATCTTAGAGACATGTTTTGTTTATGCTTTTGTGAAATTATACTGAATGTTAAGGTCTGATGCTGGCCATACATGATACAATTTTCCTACAATTTTCAGTGCGGTTTTCTTGGAATTTACCTTCAGCTATGTAGTACAAACCTCTGCCTAATTGGATACAAATGAATGTGTTTAATTTTGACCTCTTATGTGGTTTGTGGTGGATCTAACAGAAAATTGTACGATAAAGAGTTGTCCGGACATGTATGGCCAGCCTTAGAGATATTAGGATACAAGTAAATCTTTTAGTAAATGTTTAGTTGAGTTGATAAAAGTACATGGAAAAAGTGGGGAGAATTGGTTTATTTATGCCCCGTATTAGTACAATAGAATAAAAAAAAAAGCTACGTAGAGCTATTAGAAGTGAAAGTGAAAGTCTTTAAACACGTAGATATAGACCACAGCGATTGCCTATAGACAGAAGACGGGTGAGAATTTGGCGTTTTTGGAGTAGCACAGTCTTAGAATTCAAACATTTGCCGTTAATTTAAAGTCACAGTACATGTTAATTGTAAAACAGCAAGTTTCTGATTGGGCTACTAAAACTTTGTAAGGTTTTCAAAAAAGCCATAACAGAGAGCGATGTGGCTGGCTCTTTTGATCTGTCTAAAGAAAAGCAGCCTGTCAGGGCGCATTTCCAAGGACCTTATCAGAAGAGGCAAATCAAAGAGTAGGACATAGGTCCCCCTATAATAATAATATTACCTTACAAATACCCCTGACCACACCTGCACCCCACGGTTTCATTCTCCAAGGCAGGTGTAGTTTTCTTCGTAATGTCAGACAAGCAGAAAATGTTTATGTGTCAGATACATTTAAAACTACTACATTTCCTTACACAAGGGGAAAAGAGGGGGGGTCACTTCTGCAAATGCACTTCTGCATTAGTTCCCTAATTCAGAACAGTTGTAGAACAAACGGTCTCAGCATGCCTACACATATACAATTATTTTTATAGAATTTTTTAGAAGTTTTGCCTTTTATACATTTGTGCCCATCTGGTATGAGCGTAGTAATAATGAATAAAAACACTATTTTACTAGGAAAAAATATAAATTGCCGTTGTCGGCAGGATATTTTGAAGTTATTTTTTATAGAATTATAGATAATGAAAAATTATATTTGGCAAATGATCCCCTATGTGAAGTGGAGCCTTCCTGCAAAATTTTGAAAATTGGCTACTTGCCAAGAAAGCGTTAAAATGTCATATTTTTATTCCTGTCATAATTATGGAATTTATTTTTGGACAGAAAGAGTTACCGCAATTAGTGTGACCATTGGACCCTGTTGGCACAGGGCCAAAAGTTTCAAATCAGATTAACTTTTTATCTGATTATAGTCCTTGAATGATATTTTAGGGGTACCCTCTATTGAAAGAGGGGAACCTCTGGCCAGATTTTTGTTAAGAACGGTTTAAAAAAGAAAAAAAAAAGAAAAAAAAAAAAAAGTTTTTTTGGAAAAATTGGCACTAAGCAAAAAAGTTTTTAGTTCTTTATCTGATCATAGCATACCAGTGGTATCTGATGTGCCATCTCTACTGACAGCCATACCATCCGATGCTACCCACTTTACAGTGATTGGTTTAAGTAGTGTGTTTTTTTTCAAGCGTCCTATTGGACGAGGAGACACAGCCATCTTTGTTTCTTATTTTTTCAGTCCAGGTAACTTACCTGGTGTAGAAATGCCTTAGGGCCAAGCAGACAATTCAATTGTCCACTCTATAGTTCTCCAGACCATGCAAGAGGGGATGAACACCTGCTCATGGGTCAGTCCCGCTACAATATGTATCTGACATATGTAGTCACTCTGTGGAGGCCAGTCAGAGCGAGTGAGTTTATTGAAGAAATGTACATGTATGTGGACACAAAGTGTCACAGGAATTATGACAATGGTGTCAGGAAAGTGTTGTTTACCTTGGTTTTGTTCTCGCAGAGGGAGAAAGGAGAGTCACATAAGAGCTGAAGCTCTAGTGGGTCTTGCCAGCCCACAGTGGGTCTTGCCCGCCCACAGGATCATTAATTGTTATGGATCCAGACTACTCCTATCTATAATAACATTTTAAGACAAACCACAGGTCCAGAAATATCACAAGAAATGTTAAATGCGTTTATATATCTGCAAAATGCTATGGTTGTAGCGCCTGCACTGGGCCTCCCAAATCATGGAAAAAATGTTTTGTGTTTATGCAAGGGACAATTGTAAGACCGTGACAGGTGTACTTGCCCAGGAGTATGGTGGTAAACTTTGCCCTATAGTTTTTGTCCAAAGATGGTCGCAGTCCAGGCCTAAAGGCATGCCTGAAGTGACTCCGAACATAGCACATAGCATCCTGTGAGATGGTAATGGGGATGGCCACATCATTTGCCCTAGTTAGGCCCCAGTTTTAAAATGGGCTACTGGTATTAAAGGGTGTGTTACACCACAACATAATATATAGGCAGCCATAGAGGGAGCAGAGGATGTTTTTGTAGTTAATTTCCTGCTCCAAGCCAAAAGATCACACATTATTGAAGCTACAAACACATACTACAGAACAGGTTTTAAGGACTAGGGTAATGTTTTAGAAAAAGTTGAGAGTAGCCTTTTTCTAAAAGAGGGGAGATCTTGTGTGTATCCTCGCAGCTAGCGCCCCACTGTTTATTGCCTATTATTATGGAATAGGACACAGGGGGTGGGAAAGAACATATGAAGTATTACTGAGAGTTTAGTGCAAGCATATGTTGCTAGATGCATCACCTGTATTAGGAACAAACAATCCAAACATGAGCATCTCCAATACCCAAAAAAACCCATTCACACATCTACAAATAGATTTCACATATATGCCCAAAGCAGGGAAGAAATAAGAGTTCTTTTTAGTCAAATAGTGGACGTGTTCAGCAGATGAGTGGAAGCTTTTAGGACCACAAAAAAGGGAGATGCCCACACGGTGTCATGCATTCTCAATCAGGAGATTATTCCTGGATGGGGGTGCCTGCTTTGAATTAGGTTTAATTATGCTCCAATTTTCATATAAAAAATATGCCAGGAACTAGTTAAAATCTTGAAAATAGATTATTATCCGCAGAGTTCAGGTATAATGGAAAGAATGAATAGCACAAATAAAGAGTAATTGAAACTTAAGAATCAAGTGGAACGGAACGAAAAGTTGCTCGCACCTTTTCTTTTCTTTTTACAGGAAAATACCCATCCCTTCAGAGAAGGAGACGTAGTGGTGATGAAGCTGCTGCCCAAGGGAAAGAAACAAAAGGATTTCGCCTACGGCCCAGAGACCACTGTGGTAGCAGTTACCAGGATCGCTGTTTTGACCGAACACAGCCCTACTTGGATCCATGCCACTAGAGTGAAGTTGGTGCGGACAGGACCTGAGCCAGAGGATCCAGAAGCAAGCAAGAAGGTACTAACGGGGGCAGACCGCCCTGACCTTGAACTGGAGGATCCAGAAGCAAGAGAGGTACTAACGGGGGCAAATTGCCCTGACCTTGAACAGGAGAGTCAAGAAAAGGGGGTACTGATAGGGGCAGACCGCCCAGACCCTGTAGAAAATTACTTTTCCAGTTGCACCGGACTCAGGCAAACTGTGGCTGCTGATAATCCTGATTCCATTTTCAGTGTTTTCCCTTGTATGGACTGTTACTAACTGCATCTATCACCCTGAAAATTTGGGTGTCATGAGAAGTATATGCGGACCATACCCTGCACATGAGACACATAATAGAACAAAGAGAGAATTAAATATTGAGCATGATGTAGATGAGAATCCACCCACTTTTCATAGTGAAATGTTATTAACAAAATTTAAATATGCTTATGCTAGGAAGTTAGGTTTTGAGAAATGTTGGATATGTAGCAAACTCCATCCAGAAACAGCCCGCATCCCTCTTATTGCTGTCCCTTTGAATATTACACAATTCCTTAATGAAACCTCTGCTACTTTAACTAATGTGCCAAGTAATACTAATATCACCTTCCCAGTAGATGGTAGAAGCCATTTCCCAGACTGGTGTTTCAGCCTAGGAAATAACACACGTGTTAACCCTTCCATTTGCAAAAAGTAAATTCTTAATATTACTTCCTGCCAAGTCCCACCAGGAGACTCATGTTCCCTGTTTGACATATCAAGTCCTAGCTTAAATAAGACCATAAGGGATAATTACCAGAATTTCTCTAAAGACATACAACAAATATTGGACCACCTTGTAACTGCAGTACAAAATAGACGCCTACAAGAATACATTGCCCAGAGACCCTTTTCACTGGGAAAGAGTATATATGTATGTTGTGGGAGGGAATGTTACCCCTGGGTCCCCCTCCATGTCTCAGGGTGGTGTTATTTAGCTTCAGTGGTCCCAATTATGGGAGTTGTGGATAATGACAACAATGGGCACATGCTTGAAGCAAGTGCACATCCAAGATACCCCTTGAGACATAGAATCAAAAGAGATCTGTTTAGCACAGGAGACCTCGCGTGGGCGTGGCTCCCTTCCTGGACTGGGTGGTCAATCGATATGATGAAAAAATTAAATAATTATTCTGGAATCATTGATGAGGTAATGGAAAAGAATTCAGATGATATTAAATTGCTAAATCTTGAACAAAGGGCCATTAGGAAGAAGTTAGAATTACATGATCTAGCTATAGAAAGTATGAGTGCTGCATTGACTGGCCTCTGTGAGCAGAGCATACTGAGGACTATGAATGTTGCACTTGGATATACAATACCACTTTGGAAGTGCCAAATTATTATGACATAATTGCCCAACACAGAAAGGAGGTCAATAAGTTGCAAGAAGAGGCCCGTAACATTGCTAAAAGCTGGGATCCCTTTGTAGGTATGGGAGGGTTTTGGTTTTGGAGGGATGTTTTCCTGGTTAAAAGACATTGCTATGATGATTGTGATGATTTTACTTTTTCTATTATTTTTATATGCATTTTTTAAGCTTATTATGTGTTTAATCGCTAAAACCACAAAGAACCCAGACTCAGCTAGCAGAGGGGGATCTTATGTAAGTTTGTACTTTAACAGAGATGCTGAAAATGTTGACACATTTCTAACAGCTAGACAAGGTGTTCTGATCCAACAAACCCAAACCCCTTTTGATTACCAGGAATACGTAAAGTTTTATAAAGCTAAGAAAGCTAAGTCTACCGTTTAGGTGGGCAGGTTTAGGTCCTTATTTGATTATACTAAGGAAACAAAGGACATTGTCGCCTAACCTGCTATTCCTTTCCAGAGAGGCCTGGTGTCCTCTGATGACACCGTATAAATGATAAGGAGAAAAATCATGCATATGAAATTATGATTTTTTAGAGGGGATTGAAGGGGAATGACAGGACCTCTTTCTAGTTGCTGGCAACCATTTTCTAGCTTGACCTGTGTAACACCATTTTCTTTCTTACAACTGTGACTTGTAATGACTTGTTTCAGTTAAGGTTACTTTAAGTCTTTAGTTAAACATGAACAATGACCTAAGTAAATCACCCGATATGTTCTGACATTTCAAGATAAAGATACATCCCCACTTCCTTTGTACCTAACACATTCTGCTTCCTTTTATTCTAAGTTGAGCTATAGGGTCTAGACAAGGCGTATTTTGCAATTTCTAACGAACATTCTGTATTAACCCATTGTTCAACTTTTGTGAGAACTTGACTCTTCCTGAGAGTATCCACTCCCCCTCCCAACTGTATTTCCTGTTCAATACTGTGTATAATAGTTACCCCGCTTTGAAAATAAAGTTAAGAATGTTTTAGACTGATCACGGTTTGGACGTGTTTTCTTTAGCAGGATAAAACATTCTCCAGAGCTCTGCTTTGTTTTGCATAGAACAGACTAGATTTAGCCAATAAGTCAGGGACTTATGATATACATATACATTTAAGGTATCTAGGGTGAATATTAAGAGAAATCACCAACAGTTACGGCTAGGGTTAATGTTTTTTTAGTGCTAGGTTTAGAGGGTTAGGATTAGGGTTACAGGGTTAGGGTTAGAATTAGGGTTAGGGTTAGAATTAGGGCTAGGGTTAGGGTTAGAGGGTTAGGGTTAGGGGGTTAGGGTAAGAGGGTTAGGGTTAAGGTGAGAGGGTTAGGGTTATGGTTAGAAGGTTAGGACTTAGGGTTAGGTTCTTACTGTTAGGGTTAGTGTTAGAGCATTAAGATTAGGGTAAGGGTAACAGTAAGGGTTAGAGGGTTAGGGTTAGGGGGTTAGGGTTAGGGCCAGGGGATAGGGTTAGGGTGAGATACTTAGGGTTAGGGTCAGACCCAGGGCTAGGGTTAGAGTTAGGGTTAGAATTAGGGTTAGGTCTAGGGTTAGGGTAGGGTTAGGGTTATTTTAGTCCTTAGGGTTAGAGGGTTAGGGGTAGGGTTAGGGTTAGAATTCAGGGTTAGGGATTTAGGGTTAGAGTTAGGGGGGTTAGGGTTAGAAAGGGTTTGTTTTAAGGTTGGATAGGGGTTGGGGTCAGAGTTAGGGTTCAGGGTTTGGGTTAAAGGTTAGGGTTAAGGGTTAGTGTTAGGGTTATGGCTTAAGGTTAGCGTTAGGGTTAGGGTCAGGCCTAGAGCTAGGGTTAGAGTTAGGATTAGCATTAGGGTTAGGGCTAGGGTTAGGGTTTTTTTAGTGCTAGATTTAGAGGGTTAGGATTAGGGTTACAGGGTTAGGGTTAGAATTAGGGTTAGGGTTATTTCTAGGGCTAGGGTTAGAGGGTTAGGGTTAGGGGGTTAGCGTTAGAGGGTTAGGGTTAAGGTGAGAGGGTTAGGGTTATGGTTAGAGCTTAGGGCTTAGAGTTAGGGTTAGATACTTACGGTTAGGGTTAGTGTTAGAGCATTAGGGTTAGGGTAAGGGTAACGTCAAGGGTTAGGGTTAGAGGGTTAGAGGGTTAGGGCTAGGGGATAGGGTTAGGGTGAGATACTTAGGGTTAGGGTTAGGTTTAGGGTAAGGGTTAGGGGTTAGGGTTAGTGTTAGATACTTATGGTTAGGGTTAGGCTTAGGGTAAGGGTAAGGGTTAGGGTTAGGGATAGGGTTAGATACTTAGGGTTAGGGTTAGAGTTTTAGGGTTAGGGTAAGGGTTAGGGTTTGAGGGTTAGAGGGTTAGGGTGTTACAGTTAGGGTTATGGTTAGAGTTAGAGGCTTAGGGTTAGAGGGTTAGGGTTATGGTTTAGGGTTAGGGTTAGAGTTAGAGTTAGTTTTAGGGTTAAGGTTAGGGTTAGTGGTTAGGGTTAGGGGTTAAGGTTAGGGGTTAATGGTTAGGGTTAGGGTTGGGTGAGGTTTGGGTTAGGGCTTGTCTAGGGCTAGGATTGGGGGTTAGGGGTTAGATACTTAGGGTTAGGGTTAGTTACATAGGGTTAGGGTTAGATACATAGGGTTAGGTTTAGATACCTAGGGTTAGAGTTAGGGGGTTAGGGCTAGGGTTAGATATAGAGGGTTAGGGTTAGATACATAGGGTTAGGGTTAGGATTTGATACACAGTGTTAGGGTTAAGGTTAGGGGTTAGGGTTAGGGGGTTAGGGTTAGATAGGGTACGTTTTAAGGTTGGATAGGGTTTGGGGTTAGAGTTAGGGTTAAGGGTTAGGTTTAGAGGGTTAGGGGTTATGGTTAGGGTTATGGCTTAGGGTTAGCATCAGGGTTAGGGTCAGACCTAGGGCTAGGGTTAGAGTTAGGGTTAGGGCTAGGGTTAGGGTTAGGGTTATTTTTAGTGTTTAGGGTTAGAGGGTTAGGGTTAGAGGGTTAGGGGTAGGGTTAGAATTTAGGGTTAGGGAGTTAGGGTTAGGAGGTTAGGGTTAGATAGGGTTTGTTTTAAGGTTGGATAGGGTTTGGGGTTAGAGATAGGGTTAGGGTTTAGGGCTTGGGTTAAAGGTTAGGGTTAAGGGTTAGGGTTAGGGCTAGGGGATAGGGTTAGGGTGAGATACTTAGGGTTAGGTTTAGGGTAAGGGTTAGGGGTTAGGGTTAGGGTTAGATACTTAGGGTTAGGCTTAGGGTTAGGGCTAGGGGATAGGGTTAGGGTGAGATGCTTAGGGTAAGGGTTAGGTTTAGGGATAGGGTTAGATACTTAGGGTTAGAGTTTTAGGATTTGGGTTAGGGTAAGGGTTAGGGTTAGAGGGTTAGGGTGTTACAGTTAGTGTTATGGTTAGAGTTAGAGGGTTAGGGTTAGAGGGTTATGGTTTAGGGTTAGGGTTGCAGTTAGTGTTAGGGTTAGGGTTGGGGTTAAGGTTAGGGTTAGTGGTTAGGGTTAGGGGTTAATGGTTAGGTTTAGGGTTGGGTGAGGTTTGGGTTAGGGTTAGGGCTTGTCTAGGGCTAGGATTGGGGGTTAGGGGTTAGTGTTAGATACTTAGGGTTAGGGTTAGTTACATAGGGTTAGGGTTAGATACATAGGGTTAGGTTTAGATACCTAGGGTTAGCGTTAGGGGGTTAGGGTTAGAGGGTTAGGTTAGGGTTAGGGCTTGGGTTAGATATAGAGGGTTAGGGTTAGATACATAGGGTTAGTGTTCGGTTTTGATACATAATGTTAGGGTTACAGTTAGATATGGGTTAGGGGGTTAGGGATAGAGGGTTAAGGTTAGGGTTAGGGATGGGTTAGGGGTTAGGAGTTAGGGTTAGGGAGTTAGGGTTAGGGTTAGATAGGGTACGTTTTAAGGTTGGATAGGGTTTGGGGTTAGAGTTAGGGTCTAGGGTTAGGGTTAAGGGTTAGGTTAAGAGGGTTAGGGGTTATGGTTAAGGTTATGGCTTAGGGTTAGCATTAGGGTTAGGGTCAGACCTATTGTTAGAGTTAGGGTTAGAATTAGGGTTAGGGCTAGGGTTAGGGTTATTTTTGCTGCTTAGGGTTAGAGGGTTAGGGTTAGAGGGTTAGGGGTAGGGTTTGAATTTAGGGTTAGGGGGGTTAGGGTTAGATAGGGTTTGTTTTAAGGTTGGATAGGGTTTGGGGTTAGAGTTAGGGTTTGGGTTAAAGGTTAGGGTTAAGGGTTAGGGTTATGGCTTAGCATTAGGGTTAGGGATATGGTTACTGCTAGGGTTAATGTTTTTTTAGTGCTAGGTTTAGAGGGTAAGGATTAGGGTTACAGGGTTAGGGTTAGAATTAGGGTTAGGGTTATTTTTAGGGTTAGGGTTAGGGTTAGAGGGTTAGGGGGTTAGGGTAAGAGGGTTAGGGTTAAGGTGAGAGGGTTATGGTTAGAAGGTTAGGACTTAGGGTTAGGTTCTTACTGTTAGGGTTAGTGTTAGAGCATTAGGATTAGGGTAAGGGTAACGGTTAGAGGGTTAGGGTTAGGGGGTTAGGGTTAGGGCTAGGGGATAGGGTTAGGGTGAGATACTTAGGGTTAGGGTTAGGCTTAGGGTAAGGGTTAGGGGTTAGGGTTAGGCTTAGGGTAAGGGTTAGGGATAGGGTTAGATACTTAGGGTTAGGGTTAGAGTTTTAGGATTAGGGTAAGGGTTAGGGTTAGAGGGTTAGGGTGTTACAGTTAGTGTTATGGTTAGAGTTAGAGGGTTAGGGTTATGGTTTAGGGTTAGGGTAAGTGTTAGGGTTGGGGTTAAGGTTAGGGTTAGTGGTTAGGGTTAGGGTTAGGGTTGGGTGAAGTTTTGGCTAGGGTTAGGGCTTGTCTAGGGCTAGGATTTGGGGTTAGGGTTAGATACTTAGGGTTAGGGTTAGATACATAGGGTTAGGTTTAGATACCTAGGGTTAGCGTTAGGGGGTTAGGGTTAGAGGGTTAGGGTTATGGCTTAGGGTTAGCATTAGGGTTAGGGTCAGGCCTAGAGCTAGGATTAGAGTTAGGATTTGCATTAGGGTTAGGGCTATGGTTACGGCTAGGGTTAGGGGTTATTTTAGTGCTAGGTTTAGAGGGTTAGGTTTAGGGTTAGAATTAGGGTTAGGGTTATTTTTAGGGCTAGGGTTAGGATTAGAGGGTTAGGGTTAGAGGATTAGGATTAGTGTTATGGCTTAGGGTTAGGGTTAGGGTTAATGTTATGGTTAGGGTTATGGCTTAGGGTTAGGGTCTAATTTAAAATGTGAGAGGGGGATATGAAATTTACCTTCGGGCTGAAGCCCCTGGTCTTTTCCCCACCTAGCAATGCCCCTGCGTGGTGTGGTGGAAGGAGCACTTATCTGGAACATTCTACTGTTTATCCAGTACAGTATTTTTCACCATATGTTGGGACTGTGATTCACTCACTGATTGTAGGGTGAATGTACTAGTGAGCTGGTGGATATTCAGAGTCTAGCGCTACTAATGTGATGATGTATTGTGCTCTATTTATGGACTATTCTCTCATTTCATGATTATTAGATTGATGGACTTATATAGTATTTGCTGGACATTTATTTATTGTTTAGGACTTCATAGGCGCTGGGTGTGATTTTATAAATTGATACTTTTTATATTTTCACTATATTTGGAATATCGGTAATATCGGCAGGTTCCGGGGCCGATACCGATATATATCGGGAAAAGTGAATATCGGCCCTCCCATAATCGGCTTTGCCGATAATCGGTCGATCCCTAATTCAGAGTCATTGGATCCTTCTTCCCCAGCTCAAGAAGAAGAGCTCCATGCTTTAGCAATACCTGTGAGCTATGAAAAGACTTTACATTTATACAGATAGAGATTTACAGAGCTTTTGGTTCCATTTGAAGGGCCAGAAGTTTGTTTTTACTTCGGCAGGTAAACCAATCAAACATGCTAGGTTAAGTGATTGGCTGTCTTCAGCCTTCCAGCTTCTTACTGAGATAGCAATACTAACATTAAAACACATGGAAGCAGCTTGACCCATGGACCGTGTCATAAGTCAAGGCAGTTATGGCTATCTTAGTAAATGAATGTGGGATAGTGCCAGGGTTCACCATAGTTGTTTTTTATAATGACCGTTTCTTGTTTTACCTGTTACCAAAGGTGTTACCAAAAGCTGAACATCCCTTCCAGAGATTACAAAAGGTTATATCAAGATGCCCAAGTCAGGATCTTATGAGTATGCATTTTATCTGCATGGACATGTTTTCTGGATGGCCAGAGGCAAATACTACTGCAAAGGCCACAGTAAAAGGTGTTTTTAGAAGTAGTTTGTAAGTACGGAGTCCCAGAAGCTAGAGAGTAACAGAGGAACTATTTTTATGAGAGAGTCCTTACAAAAAGTTTTGAGGTTTTATTTTACACCTCCTACCATCTACAATGTAGTGGAAAAAGTAGAGTAAGAAACTAGAAAACGATTGCCTGAATGTCTTCACATATTTTTTTATTAAGCCGTAAGGGGATTTGTCTCAGCAGCTGAAGGCCTCCTTTCAGATCTCACAGAGAATGTTTCTGGTCTACAAGCTCATTTATGTGTTTTCTCCCCAATTCCAGATCCTAAACGTTTGGAAGGATCTGATAAACTAAAGCCAGGTGACTTGTGGATTGTTAAGACATTTATAAATATATATATATTTAATGTGATTTGAAAAGTAGTTCAGTCATGTTGAAGTCCTATTGTCTTCTATACGTCTTCCATTTTATGTAGAATTGTCTGTGATCACCTATGCTAATAAGTCAGCATGTTCACAATTAAGCTAGAAGGCCATTCTGGCCATAGGAGTGTGCAGCCAATTACTCTGTAAATATTTTTTATCAATAGTTTTTTTACAATGAAAAGTCATTTTGTCTGGATTGCTTCCCCGACTCCAGGGGATCTCCTCCGCCGTCCTACCTTGGGCGCTACGATCCAGGTGTCCAGAGAGGCCTTCCTTGGCACCTCAGTCTCGCCATTACCATCTCCCATGACTCCAGTCCTCGGCAATCCTGAGATTCCTCCCGGTTCCCAGAACCCCCAGTTCCAGTGATTGGTCTCGGGTGGCGGTACTCGTGTTTGGGATTTTCTTGGGGATGATGGAAATCTAGTTCCGGGTGCGGTTGCATCTGCTGCCGACCCCCCCCCCATCCCCCTGGACTTCTGGTGTAGTTTTCAATTAAGACATTTCCTGCATCACTGCAACCGCAAGCCGGGTATTTCCCGGCAACTCACGAAGTTGGAATCCATTTGTCAGAGGGGAGAACCAATCCGTCACGGCCTTTCTATTCTCTACAAGGCCTTGCTTCGCCCGGCATCTGATTTTTGCCCTCAGTTTCTTTCCCAATGGGAATCTGACCTCAACAATCTCAGGCTTCCCAAAATGAGAAGATTTTGTATTTTGCGCAAAAATCCTCCATAGCTTCAAAGTTCAGGAAACTGGGTACAAGATCCTGAACAGATGGTATAGGGTGCCCACAACTCTCCATCAATATTTCCCGCAGGTTCCAGATATATGCTGGAGCTGCAATGGTGAACGGGGCACCATACTGCACATTTTTAGGATGTGCCCAAAACTCAAACCCTTTTGGCAGACAGTGACTGACACCATTATACATCTGACCAATGTGGATCTGGCAGACGACCCAGCGGCATGCCTGCTCCACCTCACGCAGAGGCCGATCAAGAAATACAAATTCTCCCTGACCATTCAACTCCTGAATGCAGCCAGGGCCTGCATTCCTGTCTGTTGGAGATCGGTACACCTGCCAACGAGGTCTCTCTGGTATACTAAAATAAATGAACTCATGGACATGGAAGACCTTACAGCCACTCATCACGGTAGGGAGGGGTCCTTTTGTGACACCTGGGGACCTTGTCTGTACTTTGTTGGTACAGATGCATATCTACAGGAGGCCACACGGCATGACGTTTCTGTGTGAGTGATGCCTGGCAGCCCCCGGGGGTGGGGGCATGGATCCCTTCTCCTTTACAGTCATTTACCCTCCTTTCTTTTATTGCCTTTCTCTTTTACCTGTTCCCATTTCCACTATATCCCAACCTCATTCTCTGTATAGTTGGCGCTCACATTACGCCACTCATAACCACTGAATCCACGACATGGACATGGAAGACCTTACAGCCACTCATCACGGTAGGGAGGGGTCCTTTTGTGACACCTGGGGACCTTGTCTGTACTTTGTTGGTACAGACGCATACAGACTACAGGAGGCCGCACGGCATGATGTTTCTGTGTGAGTGATGCCTGGCAGCCCCCGGGGGTGGGGGCACGGATCCCTTCTCCTTTACAGTCATTTACCCTCCTTTCTTTTATTGCCTTTCTCTTTTACCTGTTCCCATTTCCACTATATCCCAACCTCATTCTCTGTATAGTTGGCGCTCACATTACACCACTCATAACCACTGAATCCACGAATCCTCTTCCTGTAGTGCCATCCCATATTTCTTACTACGGGACTACCATCCCTTGACCCGCATATCTGTTTCCGAATACTCGAGCAGCATGTCTCTTTTTATTTTTCTGCAATGGGGATTGTGCCCCTTGAGACCTGCATTACATGCTCAAGATGGTCCATTTCAAGGGGTGTCTATTATGGAGACACGATGACCCTTTGCACTGGTAATCATTGACCCTTCCTGATCCTTGGGTCATAGTTTTATACCTTGCTGGCCAGCTTTGGTCCTGCACATGAAGTTCTATTACCCTATGTGGAATATGATTATGGTTGTTTTTGCTGCCTATTGTTTGTTTTCACCGGTTGACCTTAAAATATTATATTCTTGCAAACTGTTCTATGCATACCTTGTACTGTACACTGTAATTTTTGATAAATAAAGAAATAATTAAAAAAAAAAAGTAATTTTGTAATGAAAAAGCTGCTCTCAGCTATTATATTCTCCACAATGGAGTTTGCCTCTTTGGCCGGGACTACCCTCCACCTAAGCGTGTGGAGGTTCCAGGTTAAAGGCGATAGTAGGTATGGTTAGTGATCAAAAAATTGATCAAAAGAGGTGAGGTTGTAAAGGAAATTTTTACATGCTGTATATTATTGTATTTTATTTTGTATGTATTGCACACGGCACTAATAATGTTTGCATTATTTCGAGTCCTGATTAGAATTAGCCTGCCTATGTTACGCCCCTTGTTACCATAAAAGTACAATTGTAACAATAATGTGATACCTACATAATCATGTGTATAAAAGCCTTCGACAAGACACAAAAAAATTCCAAGCTCTCCTTAGCGACCAGTCAGCGACCAACCAAATTGACCTATCCAACCATATGCATTAAAAACAGGGGTTTAGTTGCACCCATTTGCAAATAAATGCGTAAGCCACAAAGCCCCGTCAAGGCACCCCATTTTTTGTGGTCCTAACTCTAAATTCTGTGTCTCCATATAAAAGCCTTCAACTGCGTCAAATAAAACAGAAGAGTTCATTGGGAAAGATGCGGAGTGTATCTTTTTGTTCCCTACTGTAGTAGTTATTTGGAAGCACCAATCAATATGAGGATAGGAGTTGCCTATCTACAAAATGTCCCGAAGAGTCCCCACATAGGATTGTTACTCTTTATTGCTTTCACAAAATATCCCATAAAGAGAACCAGTCACTAGTTACAACTTTTCAATTTATCTGACTTCATTGAAACATTCATTTTTTTAATCACAGGTATTTCTATACTGCGGACAATTTACACATTTATATTGCACATTCAGATCAGCCCTCTAGGATCTTATAATCTAAAGTCGGCCATAGAAGGATTGAACCTCGGCTGATTCAGCAGGGACAGGCCTGAGATTCAATCCATCCATGGACAGGCTGGTTGTAGTGAAATCGATTGACTTCAGTACAATCAGCCTTTCGGATTTTTGTCATGTGATCAGTGCCAGAGGCTATGGCCGCCAGCAGTGATCATTCTATTCTTCCGGCAGAGAATGCTTCCCACTGGCAGAACACAATGGCACTATGGAAGGGATTCCCCCATCTGTGTTGATGGGGAAATTGAGCAATTTTATTAAGTTCCACCCATTGTGGAAAGAAAGAAAATGGCATAATCTATGGCAGGGATCTCCAAACTACGACCCTCCAGCTGTTGCGAAAGTACACGTCCAATGAGGCATTGTAAAACTCTGACATTCACAGACATGATTAGGCACGATGGGAATTGCAGTTCCTTAACAACTGGAGGGCCATAGTTAAGCAGCCCATAGATCAGGGGTCTCCTAAGTCCCTAAGGTTGGCCATAGAGGAGTGCTTTTTATTCTTTTTCAATCAGCCAGCGGGCTGATCAGAAAAAACGAATGAAATCCCCACCCCCATCTGTTCACATAAAAAAAAGAACCTCTAAAGAAACAGTTATATAGGACCGACATTAACAGTACCACACCAACAAGTATTGTTAGGTTAAAATTTTATTACAATATCCAATAACAAAATCCCACAGAAGGGTCTAAATTGAAAATGTAGAAAACACTATAGAGTTTGATAACGTGGTATAGACAGTTACAGGATGATTCATGTTATCACAATAGCCAAATATAGTCATTCCCTCAATATTATGGTCTCAGGATGGAAAGTGGCAGTAGTAGCATCTCGGCTGTTTCTTCGACTCGTTTCACAGGACAGAGCCTTCTTCTTCTTCAGGAAGAGCAGCTTTGGTAGATTTAACTGTCTCCTTACATGAAAACATATACTGTTGAAGCTGTATACAACATATGGAAGCATATACGAGCTGTTTCTTCGACTTGTTTCACAGGACAGAGCATAGAAACATAGAATGTGTCGGCAGATAAGAACCATTTGGCCCATCTAGTCTGCCCAATATATCTGAATCCTATGAATAGTCCCTGGCCCTATCTTATATGAAGGATAGCCTTATGCCTATCCCATGCATGCTTAAACTCCTTCACTGTATTTGCAGCTACCACTTCTGCAGGAAGGTTATTCCATGCATCCACTACTCTCTCAGTAAAGTAATACTTCCTCATATTACTTTTAAACCTTTGCCCCTCTAATTTAAAACTGTGTCCTCTTGTGGTAGTTTTTCTTCTTTTAAATATGCTCTCCTCCTTTATCGAGTTGATTCCCTTTATGTATTTAAAGGTTTCTATCATATCCCCTCTGTCTCTTCTTTCTTCCAAGCTATACATGTTAAGGTCCTTTAACCTTTCCTGGTAAGTTTTTTCCTGCAATCCATGTACTAGTTTAGTAGCTCTTCTCTGGACTCCCTGTAGAGTATCTATATCCTTCTGGAGATATGGCCTCCAGTACTGCGCACAATACTCCAAGTGAGGTCTCACCAGTGTTCTGTACAGCGGCATAAGCACTTCTCTCTTTCTACTGCTTATACCTCTCCCTATACATCCAAGCATTCTGCTGGCATTTTGTGCTGCTCTATTACATTGTCTTCCCACCTTTAAGTCTTCTGAAATAATTACTCCTAAATCCCTTTCCTCAGATACTGAGGTCAGGACTGTGTTAAATATTCTATATTCTGCCCTTGGGTTTTTACGCCCCAGGTGCATTATCTTGCACTTATCCACATTAAATTTTAGTTGCCAGAGTTCTGACCATTCTTCTAGTTTTCCTAAATCCTTTTCCATTTGGCGTTTCCCTCCAGGAACATCAACCCTGTTACATATCTTTGTGTCATCAGCAAAAAGACAAACCTTTCCATCGAGGCCTTTTGCAATATCACTTATGAAGATATTAAACAAAATTGGTCCCAGTACAGATCCCTGAGGTACCCCACTGGTAACATGACCTTGTTCTGAATGTTCTCCATTGACTACAACCCTCTGTTGTCTGTCACTCAGCCACTGCCTAATCCACTCAACAATATGGGAGTCCATGCTCAATGACTGCAGTTTATTGATAAGTCTTCTATGTGGGACAGTGTCAAAAGCCTTACTAAAATCTAGATATGCAATGTCTACTGCACCTCCACCGTCTATTATTTTAGTCACCCAGTCAAAAAAATCTATAAGATTTGTTTGGCATGATCTCCCTGAAGTAAACCCATCCATGGGATTTAAGATGTTCCACAATCCTATCCTTTAATAGGGTTTCCATTAATTTGCCTACTATTGATGTCAGACTCACTGTTCTATAGTTGCTCGATTCCTCCCTACTACCTTTCTTGTGAATGGGCACGACATTTGCCAATGGAAAGTAATCTAGATGTCTTGAACGGTTTACACTGTTATATTTCCTTGGAACTTTTGAGGAAAATTCTTATCACGTTACTATGTGAGATACAGTCGCCAACACTTGCAGGGAGGCCCCAGCGAGATTTGAACTCGCGACCCCTGGTTTACAAGACCAGTGCTCTAACCCCTGAGCTATGGAGCCTTTTTTTTTTTTTCTTCAGGAAGAGCAGCTTTGGTAGATATAACTGTCTCCTTACATGAAAACATATACTGTTGAAGCTGTATACAACATATGAAAGCATATACGAGGCCATGAAGGAGAAAAAGCCACATGGACATGTGGACTCCAAGCCACAGATGAGTTCAGGTAGGTGGGGCCTGGGGGGGGGGGGTAGGAAGCACCACCACCCTGGGTGTGGGGAAGTGAGTGCAGATGGAGCCTGGGGGGAAGCTCCACTGCCCACACTCACGACACACCCAGGGTGGTAGCATGCCCTTGGTGGTAGGTAGGGAACCCGGGAAGAGGCATTGTCACCTTTGGTGGTAGAGTGCAGATAGCAGAGCCTTGTATGAGGTATTGCCATCTTTTTTTGGAGATAGATTCAGGTAGGTGGGGTTTGGGAAAAACAGCACAACCCTGAATGTTGGTGAGTGAGGGCAGATAGAGCCTGGGGGGAAGCTCCACTGCCCACACTCACGCCACATCCGGGTTTTAGCATTTCCTTGGTGGTAGGTGAGGTAGGTAGGGGAGCCTGGGAAGAGGCATTGCCACTTGCGGTGGTACAGTGCGGCTAGCAGAGCCTGGGAAGAGGCATTACCATCCTTTGTGGGAGATGGATGCAGGTAGGTGGGGTCTGGGGAAAGCAGCACAACCCTGGGTGTTGGTGAGTGAGGGCAGATGGAGCCTGGGGGGAAGCTCCACCGCCCACACACGACACATCCAGGGTTGTAGCATGCCTTTGGTGTTAAATTTAGTAGGTAACAGAGCCTGGGAAGAGGTACTGTCACCTTTGGTGGAAGATGAATTGAGGTAGGTGTGCTCTGGGACAAGTACCCACAGTTGATTCAGAGGAAGGCGAAAAACCCCTGCAAAGCAAAATCAAATTTGCTCTAGCAGGGGGAAAAATTCCTTCCTGATCCCCCGAGAGGCAATCGGCTATTCCCTGGATCAACTTTACCTATAAATGTTAGTAGCCAGTCAGGTAGCTGGGACTTGGGGGAAGCCCCACCACACTGGGTGTGGGGTGGGCAGATGGAGCGTGGGGCCGAAGCAGCCCCATGGTGGTAGGTGAGGAGGGTAGCGGAGCCTGGGAAGAGGCATTGCCCCCCGTGGTGGTAGAGTGCAGATTGCAGAGCCTTGTTTGAGGCATTGTCATCTATTGTGGGAGATAGATGCAGGTAGATGGGGTTTGGGAAAAGCAGCAAAACCCTGAATGTTGGTGAGTGAGGGCAGATAGAGCCTGGGGGGAAGCTCCACTGCCCACACTCACGACACATCCGGGGTTTTAGCATTTCCCTGGTGGGAGGTGAGGTAGGTAGGGGAGCCTGGGAAGAGGCATTGCCACTTTCGGTGGTACAGTGTGGCTAGCAGAGCCTGGGAAGAGGCATTACCATCCTATGTGGGAGATGGGATGCAGGTAGGTGGGGTCTGGGGAAAGCAGCACAACCCTGGGTGTTGGTGAGGGCAGATGGAGCCTGGGGGGAAGCTCCACCGCCCACACACACGACACATCCAGGGTTGTAGCATGCCTTTGGTGTTAAATTTAGTAGGTAACAGAGCCTGGGAAGAGGTACTGTCTCCTTTGGTGGAAGATGAATTGAGGTAGGTGTGGTCTGGGAGAAGTACCCACAGTTGATTCAGAGGAAGGCGAAAAACCCCTGCAAAGCACAATCAAATTTGCTCTAGCAGGGGGAAAAATTCCTTCCTGATCCCCCGAGAGGCAATCGGCTATTCCCTGGATCAACTTTACCTATAAATGTTAGTAGCCACTCAGGTAGCTGGGACTTGGGGGAAGCCCCACCACACTGGGTGTGGGGTGGGCAGATGGAGCGTGGGGCCGAAGCAGCCCCATGGTGGTAGGTGAGGAGGGTAGTGGAGCCTGGGAAGAGGCATTGCCCCCCGTGGTGGTAGAGTGCAGATTGCAGAGCCTTGTTTGAGGCATTGTCATCTATTGTGGGAGATAGATGCAGGTAGATGGGGTTTGGGAAAAGCAGCAAAACCCTGAATGTTGGTGAGTGAGGGCAGATAGAGCCTGGGGGGAAGCTCCACTGCCCACACTCACGACACATCCGGGGTTTTAGCATTTCCCTGGTGGGAGGTGAGGTAGGTAGGGGAGCCTTGGAAGAGGCATTGCCACTTTCGGTGGTACAGTGCGGCTAGCAGAGCCTGGGAAGAGGCATTACCATCCTATGTGGGAGATGGGATGCAGGTAGGTGGGGTCTGGGGAAAGCAGCACAAACCTGGGTGTTGGTGAGGGCAGATGGAGCCTGGGGGGAAGCTCCACCGCCCACACACACGACACCTCCAGGGTTGTAGCATGCCTTTGGTGTTAAATTTAGTAGGTAACAGAGCCTGGGAAGAGGTACTGTCTCCTTTGGTGGAAGATGAATTGAGGTAGGTGTGGTCTGGGAGAAGTACCCACAGTTGATTCAGAGGAAGGCGAAAAACCCCTGCAAAGCACAATCAAATTTGCTCTAGCAGGGGGAAAAATTCCTTCCTGATCCCCCGAGAGGCAATCGGCTATTCCCTGGATCAACTTTACCTATAAATGTTAGTAGCCAGTCAGGTAGCTGGGACTTGGGGGAAGCACCACCACACTGGGTGTGGGGTGGGCAGATGGAGCGTGGGGCTGAAGCAGCCCCATGGTGGTAGGTGAGGAGGGTAGCGGAGCCTGGGAAGAGGCATTGCCCCCCTTGGTGGTAGATTGCAGAGCCTTGTATGAGGCATTGTCATCTATTGTGGGAGATAGATGCAGGTAGGTGGGGTTTGGGAAAAGCAGCACAACCCTGAATGTTGGTGAGTGAGGGCAGATAGAGCCTGGGGGGAAGCTCCACTGCCCACACTCACGACACATCCGGGGTTTTAGCATTTCCTTGGTGGTAGGTGAGGTAGGTAGGGGAGCCTGGGAAGAGGCTGTCAGGTCACCTGTGGCCAGGTGACAACTGCACCCTGTTGGAGGCAGGGGCGCAGCGCAAGGTAGTGAACCCTATTGCAGACTGCTGCGGATGGACCAGAACGTGAACCCAAGATTCCCCAGGGAGCGGAGTCTAAGACCCAGCAGGTGTTCACCAGGGCCTCTAGTGGTGAGGATGGACTTTGCTGCAGCTGGGCCCAGGTCGCGGCCCCTGGGGTCCCCCAGGTCACGCTCCGTAGGGAGAGAAGGGAAGCAGCCACTCAGGACACACAGAATGGTGAAGGTTAACCCGAGGTCGGTGTAACAGGCAGACAAGGGTAGTCAAGGGACAGGCCAAAGGTCAGGGTAACAAGCAAACAGGAATAGTCAGGGACAAGCCAAAAGTCGGTACACAGAGGAGTAATTTCAAGCAAACAGGAACAGGAAACTAATACTGTTGAACAGCAAAGCAGGCCTGCAGTGCGTTGGTTAATATAGACTTCCTGTGATGACCTGGGCGGGGCAGGAACAGGAAGTAGAGGTGATAAAAAGGATCCAGAAATGCAGTCTGACCTCTAATACAGACATGGAGGTACAGGTAAGCTTGCCAAGCTCTATTGCAAGTCCATGACAGGCATTGCCACTTTCGGTGGTACAGTGCGGCTAGCAGAGCCTGGGAAGAGGCATTACCATCCTTTCTGGGAGATGGGATGCAGGTAGGTGGGGTCTGGAGAAAGAAGCACAACCCTGGGTGTTGGTGAGTGAAGGGAGATGGAGCCTGGGGGGAAGCTCCACCGCCCACACTCACGCCACATCCGGGGTGTTAGCATGCCCTTGGTGTTAAATTTAGTAGGTAGCAGAGCCTGGGAAGAGGTACTGTCACCTTTGGTGGAAGATGAATTGAGGTAGGTGTGGTCTGGGAGAAGTACCCACAGTTGATTCAGAGGAGGCAATCAGCTATTCCCTGGATCAACTTTACCTATAAATGTTAGTAGCCAGTCAGGTAGCTGGGACTTGGGGGAAGCCCCACCACACTGGGTGTGGGGTGGGCAGATGGAGCGTGGGGCCGAAGCAGCCCCATGGTGATAGGTGAGGAGGGTAGCGGAGCCTGGGAAGAGGCATTGCCCCCCTTGGTGGTAGAGTGCAGATTGCAGAGCCTTGTATGAGGCATTGTCATCTATTGTGGGAGATAGATGCAGGTAGGTGGGGTTTGGGAAAAGCAGCACAACCCTGAATGTTGGTGAGTGAGGGCAGATAGAGCCTGGGGGGAAGCTCCACTGCCCACACTCACGCCACATCCGGGGTTTTAGCATTTCCTTGGTGGTAGGTGAGGTAGGTAGGGGAGCCTGGGAAGAGGCATTGCCACTTTCGGTGGTACAGTGCGGCTAGCAGAGCCTGGGAAGAGGCATTACCATCCTTTGTGGGAGATGGATGCAGGTAGGTGGGGTCTGGGGAAAGCAGCACAACCCTGGGTGTTGGTGAGTGAGGGCAGATGGAGCCTGGGGGGAAGCTCCACCACCCACACTCACGACACATCCAGGGTTTTAGCATGCCTTTGGTGTTAAATTTAGCAGATAACAGAGCCTGGGAAAAGGTACTGTCACCTTTGGTGGAAGATGAATTGAGGTAGGTGAGGTCCGGGAGAGGTACCCACAGTTGATTCAGAGGAAGGCGAAAAACGCCTGCAAAGCACAATCAAATTTGCTCTAGCAGGGGGAAAAATTCCTTCCTGATCCCCCGAGAGGCAATCGGCTATTCCCTGGATCAACTTTACCTATAAATGTTAGTAGCCAGTCAGGTAGCTGGGACTTGGGGGAAGCACCACCACACTGGGTGTGGGGTTGGGTGGGCAGATGGAGCATGGGGCCGAAGCAGCCCCATGGTGGTAGGTGAGGAGGGTAGCGGAGCCTGGGAAGAGGCATTGCCCCCCTTGGTGGTAGAGTGCAGATTGCAGAGCCTTGTATGAGGCATTTTCATCTATTGTGGGAGATAGATGCAGGTAGATGGGGTTTGGGAAAAGCAGCAAAACCCTGAATGTTGGTGAGTGAGGGCAGATAGAGCCTGGGGGGAAGCTCCACTGCCCACACTCACGACACATCCAGGGTTGAAGCATGCCGCTGGTGTTAAATTTAGTAGGTAACAGAGCCTGGGAAGAGGTATGTCACCTTTGGTGATAGATAAGTGTGGGTAGCAGAGCCTGCTAAGAGGCACTGCCCCCCTTGGTGGAAGATGAATTGAGGTAGGTGAAGTCTGGGAGAAGTACCCACAGTTGATTCAGAGGAAGGAAAAAAACCCCTGCAAAGCACAATCAAATTTGCTCTAGCAGGGGGAAAAATTCCTTCCTGATCCCCCGAGAGGCAATCGGCTATTCCCTGGATCAACTTTACCTATAAATGTTAGTAGCCACTCAGGTAGCTGGGACTTGGGGGAAGCCCCACCACACTGGGTGTGGGGTGGGCAGATGGAGCGTGGGGCCGAAGCAGCCCCATGGTGATAGGTGAGGAGGGTAGCGGAGCCTGGGAAGAGGCATTGCCCCCCTTGGTGGTAGAGTGCAGATTGCAGAGCCTTGTATGAGGCATTGTCATCTATTGTGGGAGATAGATGCAGGTAGGTGGGGTTTGGGAAAAGCAGCACAACCCTAAATGGTGGTGAGTGAGGGCAGATAGAGCCTGGGGGGAAGCTCCACTGCCCACACTCACGCCACATCCGGGGTTTTAGCATTTCCTTGGTGGTAGGTGAGGTAGGTAGGGGAGCCTGGGAAGAGGCATTGCCACTTTCAGTGGTACAGTGCGGCTAGCAGAGCCTGGGAAGAGGCATTACCATCCTTTGTGGGAGATGGATGCAGGTAGGTGGGGTCTGGGGAAAGTAGCACAACCCTGGGTGTTGGTGAGTGAGGGCAGATGGAGCCTGGGGGGAAGCTCCACCACCCACACTCACGACACATCCAGGGTTTTAGCATGCCTTTGGTGTTAAATTTAGCAGGTAACAGAGCCTGGGAAGAGGTACTGTCACCTTTGGTGGAAGATGAATTGAGGTAGGTGTGGTCTGGGGAAAGCAGCACAACCCTGGGTGTGGGGTTGGGCAGGCAGATGGAGCGTGGAGCCGAAGCAGCCCCATGGGGGTAGGTGAGGAGTGTAGCGGAGCCTGGGAAGAGGCATTGACACCCTTGGTGGTAGGTGAGGTAGGTAGGGGAGCCTGGGAAGAGGCATTGCCACTTTTGGTGGTAGAGTGTGGCTAGCAGAGCCTGGGAAGAGGCATTACCATCCTTTGTGGGAGGTGGATGTAGGAAGCGGGATCTGGGGAAAGCAGCACAACCATGGGTGTTGGTGAGTGAATGCAGATGGAGCCTGGGGGGAAGCTCCACTGCCCACACTCACGCCACATCCGGGGTAGTAGCTAGGCTAGTGACAGTATCAGATTTTCATACTGCGATTAATTGATTAAGGTTTTGCCACGGTATACGATATTATCACGGTATTCAATTATAATTATTACATTTCTACCTCACTTGAATTTCATTGCTGAATTTAGGGACTTTGGTTTACTTTGAAGGCATAGCAGCTCAAGCCCATTCGAATCAATGGGCTGCTATGCCTGTGCAAATGTGGGTCACCAACCCGCATACATGTGAATCAGGCCTAAAGCAATAGTAAGGTATTTTACAAATAAAAACACAGCTCCTTCTGCAGGTTTAACCACTTCTGGACCGCAAGGATTTGCCCCCTTAATGACCAGGCTATCAGAGCCGAGCACCAGAACCAGTCATCACCAGGTAGGCCAGACACTGCTTGATGGCTATATAATAATGTAATGTGGGCTGCTATGCCTGTGCATCTATATATATATTCTACTATGCCCACGTATGTGTGTATGTCTCTCTCTCTCTATATATATATATATAAATATATATAATATCTATCTATCTTATTCTTTCTATCTATCTTATTCTTTCTATCTATCTTAATCAATCTCTTATTATTTCTATCTATCTTATTCTAACTTATCTTATTCTAACTTATCTTATTCTAACTATCTTACTCTAACTATCTATCTTATTCTATCTATCTATCTTATTCTAACTATCTTATTCTATCTATCTTATTCTTTCTATCTATCTTATTCTTTCTATCTATCTTATTCTATCTGCAGAGACTTGCTTGTATTAGGCAGTGTTTCTGTCTGTGTCTGAGCCCTGGAAGAAGCATGTGGGTGTGTGCTGGGAGCCATCTGATTGGTTACAGGGAGGAGCTAAGCTCTCACTCTAGGATCATATTACCAGAGCTGTCTCTGTTGAGCGAGTGAATGAGTCATCCAGCTCACTGAAATCTATAATTTCAAAAGGCAGACTTGAGGAGCAGAGAAACACGGTATTTTAAAAATGACCACAATATCAATACCGTGGGTATGCAATACCGTGATATATCGAATTACCGAAAACCGGCACATCTCTAGTTCTGTGGAAAGCAGCACAACCCTGGGTGTTGGTGAGTGATGGCAGATGGAGCCTGGGGGGAAGCTCCACTGCCCACACTCATGCCACATCCAGGGTAGTAGCATGCCCTTGGTGGTAGGTGAGGTAGGTAGTGGAGCCTGGTAAGAGGCATTGACACCCTTGGAGGTAGGTGAGGTAGGTAGGGGAGCCTGGGAAGAGGCATTGTCACCCTTGGTGGTAGAGTGCAGATAGCAGAGCCTGGGAAGAGGCATTACCATCCTTTGTGGGAGATAGATGCAGGTAGGTGGGGTTTGGGAAAAGCAGCACAACCCTGGGGGTTGGTGAGTAAGGGCAGATGGAGCCTGGGGGGAAGCTCCACTGCCCACACTCACGACACATTCAGGGTGGTAGCATGCCCTTAGTGTTAAATTTAGTAGGTAACAGAGCATGGGAAGAGGTACTGCCACTCTTGGTGGTAGGTAGGGGAGCCTGGGAAGAGGCATTGCCACTTTTGGTGGTAGAGTGAGGCTAGCAGAGTGTGGGAAGAGGCATTACCATCCTTTAAGGGAGGTGTATGCAGGTAGGTGGGTTCCGTGGAAAGCACCACAACCCTGGGTGTTGGTGAGTGAGGGCAGATGGAGCCTGGGGGGAAGCTCCACCGCCCACTCTCACGCCACATCCGGGGTGGTAGGTGAGGTAGGTAGGGGAGCCTGGTAAGAGGCATTGCCACTTTTGGTGGTAGGTGAGGTAGGAAGGGGAGCCTGGGAAGAAGAATTGTCACCCTTAGTGGCAGGTGAGGTTGGTAGGGGAGCCTTTGCCACTCTTGGTGGTAGAATGCGGCTAGAAGAGCTTTCCATTAGGCATTACCATCCTTTGTGGGAGATGGATGCAGGTAGGTTGGGTCTGGGAAAAGCATCACAACCATGCTGGGATTTTTACTACATCTATAGAAAAACCCATGATGGGATCTGTAGTACATCTATAGAAAAATCAATGCTGGGATCTGTAGTCCATCTATAGAAAAATCCATTTGTGGGAGATGGGATGCAGATAGGTGGGGTCTGGGAAAAGCAGCACAACCCTGGGTGTTGGTGAGTGAGGGGAGATGGAGCCTGGGGGGAAGCTCCACCGCCCACACTCACGCCACATCCGGGGTGTTTGCATGCCCTTGGTGTTAAATTTAGTAGGTAGCAGAGCCTGGGAAGAGGTACTAAAACCCTTGGTGGTAGGTGAGGTAGATAGGGGAGCCTGGGAAGAGGCATTGACACCCTTGGTGGTAAGTGAGGTAGGGGAGCCTGGGAAGAGGCATTGACACCCTTGGTGGTAGGTGAGGTAGGTAGGGGAGCCTGGGAAGAGGCATTGTCACCCTTGGTGGTAGAGTGCAGATAGCAGAGCCTGGGAAGAGGCATTACCATCCTTTGTGGGAGATAAATGCAGGTAGGTGGGGTTTGGGAAAAGCAGCACAACCCTGGGGGTTGGTGAGTAAGGGTTAGGGTGTGGGGTTGGGTGGGCAGATGGAGCGTGGGGCCGAGGCAGCCCCGTGGTTGTAGACGAGGAGGGTAGCAGAGCCTGGGAAGAGGCACTGCCACCCTTGGTGGGAGATGAGTGCGGGAGGGGGGGTGTCAGTGTGCGGAGAGTAGGGAAGATCTCCCCACACACACAGCACTGCTCTCCGGAGTCGGGTACAAGCATTGTCTGTATTGCAGCCGGCATGTCTGTGTGTCCCTGAGGAAATACAACTCTCATCATACACTGTAAGTAAAGGGTCCCAGTGTGAAATAGGATGCTATGGGACTACATATGCCAGCATGTTTTTTTCTATGGAGGAACTACAGATCTCAGCAATACCCCTGGGGTATGTAGAGATTGCTGGGATCTATAGAAAAATCCATTATAGGATTTGTAGTACATCTATAGAATAATCTATGCTGGGATTTGTACGTGCTTCCACACTGGGACCCATTACTTACAGTGTATGCTGAGAGTTGTACTTCCTCAGGGACACACAGACATGCAGGCTGTAGTACGGACAATGATTGTACCCCACTCCGGAGGGCAGATCTGTGTGTGTGGGGAGATCTTCCCTCCTCTCCGCACACTGACACCCCCCCTCCCCCACTCATCTCCCACCAAGGGTGGCAGTGCCTCTTCCCAGGCTCTGCTACCCTCCTCACCTACAACCACGGGGCTGCCTCGGCCCCACGCTCCATCTGTCCACCCAACCCCACACCCCTAACCCTTACTCACCAACCCCCAGGGTTGTGCTGCTTTTCCCAACCCCCACCTACCTGCATCTATCTCCCACAAAGGATGGTAATGCCTCTTCCCAGGCTCTGCTATCTGCACTCTACCACCAAGGGTGACAATGCCTCTTCCCAGGCTGCCCTACCTACCTCACCTACCACCAAGGGTGTCAATGCCTCTTCCCAGGCTCCCCTATCTACCTCACGTACCACCAAGGGTGTCAATGCCTCTTCCCGGACTGCCCTACCCTCCTCACCTACAACCACGGGGCTGCCTCGGCCCCACGCTCCATCTGCCCACTCATGTATGTATATGTGTACGTGTGTGTGTGTGTGTGTATGTATATGTGTACGTGTGTGTGTGTGTATGTATATGTGTACGTGTGTGTGTGTGTATGTATATGTGTACGTGTGTGTGTGTGTATGTATATGTGTACGTGTGTGTGTATATGTGTACATGTGTGTGTGTGTATGTATATTTGTACATGTGTGTATGTATGTATATGTGTAAGTGTGTGTGTGTATATGTATGTGTACATGTGTGTGTATGTAGTATACGTGTGTGTGTATATATGTATGTATATGTGTACATGTGTATATATATGTATATGTGTACATGTGTGTGTATGTATGTGTACGTATGTACATGTGTCTGTATGTAGGTGTGTGTGTGCATATGTGTACATGTATGTGTGTGTACGTATGTACATGTGTCTGTATGTAGGTGTGTGTGTGAGTGTGCATGTACAGTATGTATGTTTTAATCCTGACCCCCCCCCCCCTTTTCCTGTACCATTAGACCTGCTTTTGTAGGGCTTGTTTGTGATAGCAGCAAGGACTGCTGCTACTCTGAAAAGCAATCCATGCTCAGATTGCTTTTCAGAAGCATTTAAAGAGGAAGTAAACCCTCCTCTGCAAGTTGTACCTATAGGTGATCCTATGATAAGGCTTACCTATAGGTACTGTAAATATCTCCTAAACATGTACCGTTTAGGAGATATTTACCTTACATGCATCCAGTGACATCACTGGCGCATGCGCTCTGAAGGAACGGCCGTTGGTGCCGTGTTCCTTCAGAGCCCCGTGCCGTCGGCTCCCGTGCGCATGCGCGGGAGTGAAGTAATCGCGGGTCCAGCCAATCAGATGGCCGGATGCTGCAAACCCGGAAGAAGGGTGACAGAATATGTCACCCACGAGAGAGGTGAGCGGTCGACGATTCGTTCTTAGGTAAGTATTTCATAATGAGCTAGTATGCAATCCATACTAGCTCATTATGTGTTTGTCTTTCAGGTGTACTTTAAAAAAAAAAAGAAATTCTGAGGTTTACAACCTCTTTAACTGGTGGTAAAGAGGCAATATGTTGCCTCCCCACCACCTGTTTTAAGCCCGTAAATGCGGCATTACCACACCGCAACCATGCAATGCACACAGTTGTGGGGTGGTTGCAGTGCAGCCCCATTCACCCTGGGTATACCTGCATCTGCAGCCACAGCATGTGTACACCCCCAGCTGCTGCCTTTGCAGCTAAAGGGGTAGAAGTTGGGGGTAATAAAAACAGCTCAACCATGTGTTTTTACTGCCCCCTCCAACCTGACATGTGAACAAGCCCTTGGTTCCTATCTATGTTGCTGCTTGCTGCCTGTAGGGCAGCCCATTCATTTCAATGGGCTTCCCTACCCCCAGAAATGCAGGGAAAGAAGTCCCTGACCCCTTTTTTAAATTGGGCCGCACCAAAAGCAACCCATGTTTTCCAATGTGTGGGGTACCATTAAGAATTAATGGCACCCCTAAATGCCGGTTCACATTTGTGCGATGCGGGAACGCTGCGAATATGCAGCGTGTTCCCGCATCGCATCCGCACATCTGGCAGTTCACACTGCCATATGCGATACGCAGGGGGTCTCAATTAAAAGTTAACGACACCCCCAGTTGCGATCTGCAAGTTCGCACAGAAACGGATCGCACAAGTGTGAACCACTGTGCGATCCAATTCTGAGGCGGCTCAAAAAATGCCTCATGTGCGAGTTTGCTGCGGAAGCGCTGCAAATTCAGCCATACAAAGTGTATGGCTGAACTCGCATCCGCACATGAGATCGCATGTAATGAAGGAGCAGTGCGCTCCAAATTACATGCGATCTCGTAAACCGCAATAATGTGAACCGACACTAAGGGTCCTTTCACACAGTCCGCTCCGTCGGCGGACTCCATTTATCTCAGCGGGTGATCGATCCGCCGATCCCCCGCTGAGCAGGACAATGACAGCTGTTCTCTGCACTGTGTGCAGAGACACAGCTGTCAGAGCCACATACATCTCTATGGGGGAATCGGATGGGAACGGACCGTCGGTCCGTTCTCATTCAATCCGCTGGACGGATGGAAAATAGGGTTTCCATCCGCCCAGATTTGACGGATCGGATGTCAGCGGACATGTCTCCGCTGACATCCGATGCCCCATAGGGATGCATGGAAGGACCGTTCACATCCGCCAAAAAAACTGACAGGCGGATCTGAACGGTCCGCCTGTGTGAAAGGGGCCTTAAAGAGGAAGTAAACCCTCCCTCTGCAAGTTGTACCTATAGGTGATCCTATGATAAGGCTTACCTATAGGTACTGTAAATATCTCCTAAACATGTACCGTTTAGATCTTTACCTTACATGCAGCCAGTGACGTCATTGGTGCATGCGCTCTGAAGGAACGGCCGCTTTTGCTGTTCCTTCAGAGCCCCGTGCCGTGACCGACGGCTCCCGCGCGCGGGAGTGACGTCACCGCGGCTCCGGCCAATCAGATGGCCGGATGCCGCGATCCCAGAAGACGGGCGACTGGACATGTCGCCCGTCATAGAGGTAAGCGGACGGCACGGCGGGGGCTCGTTCTAAGGTAAATATTTCATAATGAGCTAGTATGCGATGCATACTAGCTCATTATGTGTTTCTCTTTCAGGGTAAAAAAAAATTAATAAATAAATTTTTCGGTTTACAACCTCTTTAACCACTTAAGCCCCGGAGGATTTTCCTGCTAAAAGACCAGGGGGTATTTTGCGATTCGGCACTGCGTGACTTTAACGGACAATTGCGCGGTCGTGCGACGCTGTACCTAAACGAATTTGACGTCCTTTTTTTCCCACAGAGCTTTCTTTTGGTGGTATTTGATCACCTGTGCGATTTTTTGATCACGCGCTATAAACAAAAAAAGAGCGACAATTTTGCAAAAATAGGAATATTTTTCACATTTTTTTATATGAAATTCCCCAAAAAAAAATGTAAAAATCAAAATTTTTTAAAATTTTTGCCCAATTTGTTTTATCCTACCTATGTTTGGTAAAAAAAATCGCAAAAAGCGTATTTTGATTGGTTTGCGCAAAAGTTATCGCGTTTACTAACAAAGGGAAAGATTTTTGTCATTTTTGTTGTTTTTTTTTTTAACGCGTAATGGCGGCGATCTGCGATTTTTTTTGCGGTACTGCGACATTGCGGCGGACAGATCGGACCCTTGACTGACATTTTTGACACTTTTGGGGTTACCAGTGACATTTCTACAGTAATCAGTGCTATACATATGCACTGTTACTGTAAAAATACACTGGCAGTGAAGGGGTTAACTTTATTTGGGAGGGAGGGGCTGTGTGTGTCCCTAGGGGCGTGCTTTCTACTGTGATTGGCTGTGGCTTGAGCTGTAAGGACACTGATCAACGGATCTACATACTAGATCCGAGTGATCAGTGTCTTTACAGCGAGGAGAATGACAGGTGGCTTGTTTACACAAGCTGCCTGACATTCTGCCTCTCCCCCGACGATCGCCGAGTGGCCGGCGGACATCGGGTCCGCTGGTCACACGCACGGGGGGGTCCGTGACCGCGCGGGAGCGGGAGCGCGCCTCCGCGGGCGCGCGCTCGCTCCCCAGACCCTCCCAGGCTAGTGACGTTAATTAACGTCACTCTGCCTGGCAGGGGCTGACCGCCGCAGTAAATCTACTTGCGGCGGTCGGCAAGCGGTTAAGAGCAGAACATTTGTCTGTGTGTCAGAAACAAGCACGATTTTGCACGTTCCGTGACACACAGTAATGTGAACCAAGCCTTGGAAGGGGGTGCCTCAAGAGTGAAAATAATTTTCAAGGGCGCCCTGACTGAAAAAAGATTGAAAAAAACACTGATCTATACAATAACCCATGCTGGGATTTGTGGGAAATGGATGCAGGTAGATGGGGTCTGGGGAAAGCAGCACAACCCTGGGTGTTTGTGAGTGAAGCACGATGGAGCATGGGTGGTAGCATGCCCTTGGTGGTAGGTAGGGCAGCCTAGGAAGAGGCATTGTCACCCTTAGTGGTAGGTGAGGTAGGTAGAGGGCAGTCCGGGAAGAGGCATTGACACCCTTGGTGGTAGGTGAGGTAGGAAGGGGAGCCAGGGAAGAGGCATTGACACCCTTAGTGGTAGGTGAGGTAGGTAGGGCAGCCTGGGAAGAGGCATTGTCACCCTTGGTGGTAGAGTGCAGATAGCAGAGCCTGGGAAGAGGCATTGCCGTCCTTTGTGGGAGATAGATGCAGGTAGGTGGGGGTTGGGAAAAGCAGCACAACCCTGGGGGTTGGTGAGTAAGGGTTAGGGGTGTAGGGTTGGGTGGGAAGATGGAGGGTGGGGCTGAGGTAGCCCCGTGGTTGTAGGTGAGGAGGGTAGCAGAGCCTGGGAAGAGGCACTGCCACCCTTGGTGGGAGATGAGTGGGGGAGGGGGGGGGTGTCAGTGTGCGGAGAGGAGGGAAGATCTCCCCACACACACAGATCTGCTCTCCGGAGTTGGGTACAATCATTGTCTGTACTGCAGCCGGCATGTCTGTGTGTCCCTGAGGAAGTACAACTCTCAGCATACACTGTAAGTTATGGGTCCCAGTGTGGAATAGGATGCTATGGGAATACATAATCCAGCATGTTTATTCTATGGAGGAACTACAGATCTCAGCAATACCAATGGATCCATTATAGAACTTGTATTAAATCTATAGAATAATCCATGCTGGGATTCAGTTCAGTTGTAGAATATTAAAGATTGAGACCTCATTATTAGTGTATGCTGGAAGTTGTAGTCCTCCTCGCCGGCATAGTAGTGCTATAGTGCTGGGGTTTGTAGTAGCTCCGGCTCCGGAGAGCAGCGCTGTGAGTGGAGCGACCTTCCCGCCTGCTGCTCTGTCCGCACACTGGCCCGCGTCTCCTGGGCTCGGATATTTATAGGGTTTAGGCCACGCCCATCGCTCCACTGATGACGCCAACGGCTCCACTGGTCACGCCTACTTACCCTCAGCCCCGGCGTGATTCGCCGCTCTGCTTATTCTGAGCTCAGGCCACTCCCACTCCATGCGCTGGCCACGCGCACCCCATGCACTGATCACGAGAGTGTGCGCACGCAGCTTAGTCTCATGTGAGGTGTGGTGGGCGGGGTTTAGCTTCTGAAGGGGAAGAATTCCAATCATTGGCCCAGATAGAGCGGCGCGCGCAGCCCGTTGCTATACCCTCGTCACTTCCGCCCCGGTGCGCATGCGCAGAAGGTATTCTGGAGGTCCGATGTGTATAGCGCACAGCTGATTGAGTAGAGGCGGGGCTGAGGCGTCATCGAGTTCTTACAGGGGGCGGGGAGGATTAGGAGACCTGCGGCCGTGTAATAAATGTGTTAAAAGTAGTTCCTTCGGTACTGTATACTCCCCGCCCCCTGTAAGAACTCGATGACGCCTCAGCCCCGCCTCTTCTCATTCCGCTATACACATCGGACCTCCAGAATGCCTTCTGCGCATGCGCACCGGGGCGGAAGTGACGAAGTATAGCATTCTGTCATAGATGAAGTGTAGTGGGCGGGGTTTACTCCTCTGACGGGGAAGAAGTGACATGAATGGAATGTAAACCCTAATTGGGTGTAGAAGGCGGGGTTAGGGGTGGGCGGGGCCTTATCCTATCCTTTCTTTTGTTTGGATAAAGTAGTGAAGGATGACAGGAAGTCACCAGGTAACACCGGTGTCCCCGTTGGAAGATTTACCTCCTACTTCCTGTCTCAGTGATAATAGTTTTCTGGCCAATCAGAGGCAGCCGATCCATTCCCCGCCCCTTTGGCTTCACCTATACACGAGGACGGGGATATTGGTGACATCATTGTCCCCAGAACAGGAATCCTCCAATCAGATTCCCTCACTTTTCATCTCACTTCCTGTTTTTCTATATGGGACAGGAAGTGACGGTAAATCTCCCCAATGGGGACACAGATGGAAAAAAACATAGAAAATCCTTCCCTTACGCTATAGGGAGGGGGAGGGGGGATATATTATCCACTTCCGGAGGAGCGAGGTGCCGGTGCCTCCCCCTCCGACCAGCCGACCCATCCCCCAGCTGCTTGGATTGGCTTTGATCAGCTCATCGCTATGGTAACCGGGATGAATATATCATACTCCCCCATCCCCCACAATCCTTTCATGTCTTTTCAGGATTACTCCGCCCACAATCCTGCGACAAGTGTGAAAGGGGCGGTTCCCGCCATAGAAACACCTTACAGATCTTTTCTGCATCAGCGTTTTTCATGCCTCTTTTTCTTCTGGAGCGGAAGATTTACCCCTTAATGACCGGGCAGTTGTTTGCCATTCGGCACTGCGTGACTTTAACTGACAATTGCGCGGTCGTGCGACGCTGCACCCAAATGAAATTGACGTCCTTTTTTTCCCACAAACAGAGATTTCTATTGGTGGGATTTCATCACCTCTGCGATTTTTACTTTTTGGAAAAAAAGCGACAATTTTGAAAAAATAACATTTTTCAAATTTTTTTATATGAAATTCCCCAAAAAAATGTAAAAATCAAAATTTTTTAACATTTTAGGCCAATTTGTTCCCTGCTACATATGTTTGGTAAAAAAAAATCGCAATAAGCGTATTTTGATTGTTTTGCGCAAAAGTTATCGCAGCTACTAACTACGGGAAAGATTTATGTCGTTTTTATTGTTTGTAATGGCGGCGATCTGCGATTTTTTTAGCGGGACTGCGACATTGCGGTGGACAGATCGGACCCCTGACTGACATTTTTGACACTTTTGAGGGGACCAGTGACATTACTACAGTAATCAGTGCTATACATATGCACTGTCACTGTACTAATGACACTGGCAGCGAAGGGGTTAAGTTTATTGGTGATGCAGGGGTGTGTCCCTAGGGGCGTGCTTCTAACTGTGAAGGGGCGTGGCTAGTGATATAACCACAGAGACATACGATCCTACATAGCAGGACCATATGATCTCTGCAGTTACACCAGGGAGAATGACAGGCGGCTTTGTTTACATCATCCGCCTGCCTTTCTCCCTCTCCAGCGGGAGATCGCCAGTGACTGGAGGACATCGGAGCCGCCGGTCACACGCATGGACTTCTTAGGGAATGAGCGGGGGCGGGAGTGCGCCCCCTAGAGGCTTGCAGGCGAGCGATGTAGTACTACGTCACTTTGCCTGTCCGGGGCTGACTGCCGCAGTAAATAGTCGTGCGGCGGTCGGCAAGCAGTTAATGACCGGGCAGTTGTTTGCCATTCGGCACTGCGTTACTTTAATCACTAAAGCCCCGGAGGATTTGGCTGCTCAATGACCAGGCCACTTTTTAAAACTTGGCACTGCGTGACTTTAACCTCTTGCCGACCGCTCACATTGAGCCTACTGCAGCAAAGTGGCTCTCCTGGGTCCTACGTCACTGAATCCCGCCCCCTCTCGGTGTATTCAGACACAGCGGGAGTCACCGCCGATCACCACAGCTCTTCCCCCCCGATCATCGGCAACAGACCGAGGAAATCCGTCTGCTTGTGTAAACAAAGGGGGCGGATCTTCTCTGTGACAGGCAGGGACAGATTACAGGATTCAGCATAGCTCAACCTGCGCTCTGTGTCTGTGTCACACAATCCCCTCCCCCACACACGTCACACAATCCCCTCCCCCAACACACGTCACACAATCCCCTCCCCCCACACACGTCACACAATCCCCTCCCCCCACACACGTCACACAATTCCCTCCCCCCACACACGTCACACAATCCCCTCCCCCCACACACGTCACACAATCCCCTCCCCCCACACACGTCACACAATCCCCTCCCCCCACACACGTCACACAATCTCCTCCCCCCACACACGTCACACAATCCCCTCCCCCACACACGTCACACAATCCCCTCCCCCCACACACGTCACACAATCCCCTCCCCCCACACACGTCACACAATCCCCTCCCCCCACACACGTCACACAATCCCCTCCCCCAACACACGTCACACAATCCCCTCCCCCCACACACGTCACACAATCCCCTCCCCCCACACACATCACACAATCCCCTCCCCCAACACACGTCACACAATCCCCTCCCCCCACACACGTCACACAATCCCCTCCCCCCACACACGTCACACAATCCCCTCCCCCCACACACGTCACACAATCCCCTCCCCCCACACACGTCACACAATCCCCTCCCCCAACACACGTCACACAATCCCCTCCCCCCACACACGTCACACAATCCCCTCCCCCCACACACGTCACACAATCCCCTCCCCCCACACACGTCACACAATCCCCTACCCCCACACACGTCACACAATCCCCTCCCCCAACACACGTCACACAATCCCCTCCCCCAACACACCTCAGTAAGCATGAGGCATACGTTTAACCCCCTTGATCACCAATAAAGTTAACCCCTTCCCTGCCAGTGTCATTAGTACAGTGACAGTGCATATGTATAGCACTGATTACTGTAGTGATGTCACTGGTAACCCCAAAAGTGTCAAAATGTCAGTTAGGGGTCCGATCTGTCCGCCGCAATGTCGCAGTCCTGCTAAAAAAATCGCAGATCGCCGCCATTACTAGTTAAAAAAAAAAAACAATAAAAATGACATAAATTTCCCGTAGTTAGTAGCTGCGATAAAATTTTGCGCAAACCAATCAAAATACGCTTATTGCGATTTTTTTTTACCAAACATATGTAGCAGAATACAAATTGGCCCAAAATGTTAAAAAAGTTTGTTTTTTACATTTTTTGGGGGGAATTTCATATAAAAAAATGTGAAAAATATATTTTTTCAAAATTGTTGCTCTTTTTTTGTTTTTAGCGCAAGGGGTTTAGGGGTTAAGGTTAGGGGTTAGTGGTTAGGGTTAGGGTTGGGTGAGGTTTGGGTTAGGGCTTGTCTAGGGCTAGGATTGGGGGTTAGGGGTTAGGGTTAGGGTGAGGGTTAGATACTTAGTGTGACGGTATCCAGACACCACCGACTGGGTATCTCCGCCAGTAACCTGCTTCCTAAGTTCTGGAACACGGGATCCGTGATTCTGGCTATAGTTACCCCAATAACTCGACAGTACAAGTTTTTGAGTGAAACCAGAATGAGCTCTTTATTAAACCAACTCACAGAATTTTACATACACTTTGAGAATACAACATGATTTAATTATACAGATCCACCCACCACATCACACAATGGTTTCTATACGATCCCCAATGCACATTACTCTGTGTAATTAAATCCCCTAGCAGACAGACAGGTGGGCTCATTACCACACTTAACAATAGGTGAATGGAAAAACTGTCTCAGACCCTATTTTAGACAAAAGCACTTCAATGATTAGCAGACATGATGTCTCTCATAGTTCCTGGACACCCAAATTAGGAGCTGCACTTCCTGTGCCTGACAGTCTAAAGAAATAAGATAGATCTTCATATTTCCTGACAGATATTGTTAATGCATTTTATTGTCCCATTTGAAGTAGTCCAAACCATATTCTCAGTGTTCACTACCCTCTTGGTCACCCTGCATCCATAATAGACGCAGGGTGACTTAAACATAAGAGAGCCCCATAAGGCTGGGCATAGTGCCCCCCAACCTCTCTAAAGGAATTTGGGGTCCACAACCCCCATGCCCAAAGTGACTCCTGTCACATTTAGGGTTAGGGTTAGATACATAGGGTTAGGGTTAGATACCTAGGGTTATCGTTAGGGTTAGAGGGTTAGGGTTAGGTTAGGGTTAGGTTAGGGTTAGATATAGAGGGTTAGGGTTATATACATAGGACTAGGGTTCGGATTTGATACATAGTATTAGGGTTACAGTTAGATATGGGTTAGGGATAGAGGGTTAAGGTTAGGGTTAGGGATGGGGTTAGGAGTTAGGGGTTAGGGTTAGGAATTTGGGTTAGGGGTTAGTGCTTAGGGTTAGGGGATTGGGGTTAGGGTTGGGTGAGGTTTGGGTTATGGTTAGGCTTAGGGTTACGGTGTTAGGGTTAGAGGGTGAAGGTTAGGGTTAGAGGGTTAAGGTTAGGGTTAGAGGGTGAAGGTTAGGGTTAGAGGGTGAAGGTTAGGGTTAGAGGGTTAAGGTTAGGTTTAGAGGGTTAGAGTTAGGGTTAGACGGATAGGGTTAGGGAGTTGGGGTTAGGGTTAGGGGGTTAGGGTTAGATAGGGTATGCTTTAAGATTGGATAGGGTTTTGGTTTAGAGTTAGGGTCTAGGGTTAGGGTTAAGGGTTAGAGTTAGAGGGTTAGGTGTTATGGTTAGGGTTAGGGTTATGACTTAGGGTTAGCGTTAGGGTCAGACCTAGGGCTAGGGTTAGAGTTAGGGTTAGAATTAGGGTTAGGGTTAGGGTTAGGCAGGGCCACTGATAGGGGGGGACCACCAGCCCTCTTGTAGGGGGCCCAAGTACACAGGGGGGCCCACACAGAGAGGGGGATTAGTGATGGACAACAAATACAGAAATCTTCCTCCAGCACCTGAATCTGATCTCTGTCCCTCTCCCTGCTATCAGCTTTTATCTGCTGAGAAAGACAGTTGTTCCTCATTAATCCCCCTCCCTGTGTGGGCCCCCCTCCCAGCACTTATCTCTGCTCAGGAGTTTATTTGTAACTTTGTTTCTCTCCCTCTGTCTCTCTGATCACTGATCTCCAACTGCCCAGCCTGTATATTTTTTTCATCTCATCTTCATTTTTATTTATTAACATGGGGTTTTTTTTTAGATTTAGCAGGAATTATGTGAGTTATGTTATATTTGTGTCTGCTAATAGTGATTTTGTTGTCATTTTAGCAAAATATATCTTTAATATTTTCTTGGGGGGACCCTGCCAGGTAGTCTGTATGGGGCCCACGATTTCTAACAGCAGCCCTGGGCTTAGGGCTAGGGATAGGGTTATTTCTAGTGCTAGGGTTATGGTTAGGGGGTTAAGTTTAAGGTTAGAGGGTTAGGGTTATGGTTAGAGGGTAAGGGTTAGGGCTAGGATTAGGGTTCAGGCTAGGGTTAGGGTTAGGGTTATTTTTATGGCTAGTCTTAGAGGGTTAGGGTTAAGGTTAGAGGGTTAGGGTTATGGTTAGAGAATTAGGGATTAGGGTTAGAAACCTACTGTTAGGGTTAGGGTTAGGGGTAGATACAGAGGGTTAGGGTTAGATATATAGGGTTAGGGTTAGATATGAGATAGGGTTAGGGTGTTAGGGTTAGAGGGTTAGGGGGTAGGGTTTAGGGTTTGGATTAGAGTTAGAGGGTTAGGGTTCGGGGTTAAGGTTAGGGTTAGAGGGTTAGGGTTAGAAGGATAGGGTTAGGGGTAAGGTTAGGGTTAGAATTTAGGGTTAGGGTTAGATAGGGTTTGTTTTAAGGTTGGATAGGGTTTGGGGTTAGAGTTAGAGTTAGGGTTTGGGTTAAAGGTTAGGGTTAAGGGTTAGGGTTATGGCTTAGGGTTAGGGTAAGGCCTAGAGCTAGGGTTAGAGTTAGGATTAGCATTAGGGTTAGGGCTATGGTTATGGCTAGGGTTACGTTTTTTTTAGTGCTAGGTTTAGAGGGTTAGGGTTAGAGGGTTAGGGTTAGAATTAGGGTTAGGGTTAGAGGGTTAGGGGTTAGGGTTATGGTTATGGTTAGAGGGTTACGGCTTAGGGTTAGGGTTTGATACTTACGGTTAAGGTTAGGGTTAGAGCATTAGGATTATGGTTAGGGTAAGGGTAAGGGTTAGGGTTAGGATTAGAGGGTTAGAGTTAAGTTTAAAAGGTTAGGGTTAGGTTTAGGGCTAGGGGATAGGGTAAGGGTGAGATACTTAGGGTTAGGGTTAGGGTTAGGCTTTGGGTAAGGGTTAGGGGTTAGGGTTAGATATTTAGGGTTAGGCTTAGGGTTAGGGTAAGGATAAGGGTTAGGGATTAGGGTTAGGGTTAGATACTTAGGGTTAGGGTTAGAGTGTTAGGATTAGGGTTATGGTAAGGGTTAGGGTTAGAGGGTTAGGGTGTTACAGTTAGGGTTATGGTTAGAGTTAGAGGGCTAGGGTTAGAGGGTTAGGGTTATGGTTTAGGGTTAGAGTTAGTGTTAGGGTTAGGGTTGAGGTTAGGGTTAGTGGTTAGGGTTAGGGGTTAAGGTTAGGGGTTAGGATTATAGGGTTAAGGTTAGAGGGTTAGGGCTTAGGGTTAGGGTTAGATACTTACAGTTAGGGTTAGTGTTAGAGCATTAGATTTAGGGTTGGGGTAAGGTTATGGGTAAGGGTTAGGGCTAGGTGATAGGGTTAATGTGAGATACTTAGGGTAAGGCTTCGGCTAAGGGTTAGGGGTTAGGGTTAGATACTTAGGGTTGGGGTTAGGGTTAGGGTAAGGGTTAGGTGTTAGGGTTAGGGATAGGGTTAGATACTTAAGGTTAGGGTTAGAGTGTTAGGATTAGGGTTAGGGTAAGGGTTAGGGTTAGGATTAGAGGGTTAGGGTGTTGCAGTTAGGGTTATGGTTAGTGGGTTAGGGTTAGAGGGTTAGGGTTTAGGGTTAGGGTTAGAGTTAGTGTTAGGGTTAGGGTTGGGGTTAAGGTTATTGTTAGTGGTTATGGTTATGGGTTAAGGTTAGGGGTTAGGGGTTTGTGGTTAGGGTTAGGGTTGGGTGAGGTTTGGTTAAGGGTTAGGGCTTGTCTAGGGCTAGGATTGAGGTTTAGGGGTTAGAGTTAGGGTTAGATACTTAGGGTTAGGGTTAGATACATAGGGTTTGGTTTAGATACCTAGGGTTAGCGTTAGGGGGTTAAGGTTAGAGGGTTAGGTTAAGGTTAGGGCTAGGGTTAGATATAGAGGGTTAGGGTTAGATACATAGGGTTAGGGTTCGGATTTGATACATCGTGTTAGGGTTACAGTTAGATATGGGTTAGGGGGTTAGGGATAGAGGGTTAAGGTTAAGGATGTGGTTAGGGGTTAGGAGTTAGGGTTAGGGGTTAGAGTTAGGCGTTTGGGTTAGGGTTAGGGGTTAGTGCTTAGGGTTAGGGGTTAGGGTTAGGGGATTGGGGTTAGGGTTGAGTGAGGTTTGGGTTATGGTTAGGCTTAGAGTTATGGTGTTAGGATTAGGGTTAGAGGGTTAGGGTTAGAGGGTTATGGTTATAGGGTGAGGGTTAGGGTTAGAGGGTTAAGGTTAGGGTTATGGTTGGGGTTAGAGGGTTAGGATTAGAGTTAGGGTTAGGGTTAGAGGGATAGGGTTAGGGGTTAGGGGGTTAGGGTTAGGGAGTTAGGTTTAGGGGGTTAGGGTTAGATAGGGTATGTTTTAAGGTTGGATAGGGTTTGGGGTTAGAGTTAGGGTCTAGGGTTAAGGGTTAGGGTTAGAGGGTTAGGGGTTATGGTTAGGGTTATGGCTTAGGGTTAGCGTTAGGGTTAGGGTCAGACCTAGGGCTAGAGTTAGGGTTAGAATTAGGGTTAGGGTTATTTTTAGTGCTTAGGGTTAGAGGGTTAGGGTTAGAGGGTTAGGGTTAGAATTTAGGGTTAGGGAGTTAGGGTTAGGGGGGTTAGGGTTAGATAGAGTTTGTTTTAAGGTTTGATATGGTTTGGGGTTAGAGTTAGGGTTAGGGTTTAGGGTTTGGGTTAAAGGTTAGGGTTAAGGGTTAGTGTTAGGGTTAGGGTTATGGCTTAGGGTTAGCATTAGGGTTAAGGTCAGGCCTAGAGCTAAGGTTAGAGTTAGGATTAGCATTAGGGTTAGGGCTATGGTTACGGCTAGGGTTAGGGTTTTATTTAGTGCTAGGTTTAGAGGGTGAGGGTTAGGGTTACAGGGTTAGGGTTAGAATTAGGGTTAGGGTTATTTTTAGGGCTAGGGTTAGGGTTAGAGGGTTAGGGGCTAGGGTTAGAGGGTTAGGGTTAAGGTGAGAGGGTTATGGTTAGAGGGTTAGGGCTTAGGGTTAGGGTTAGAGGGTTATGGTTATAGGGTGAGGGTTAGGGTTAGAGGGTTAAGGTTAGGGTTATGGTTGGGGTTAGAGGGTTAGGATTAGAGTTAGGGTTAGGGTTAGAGGGATAGGGTTAGGGGTTAGGGGGTTAGGGTTAGGGAGTTAGGTTTAGGGGGTTAGGGTTAGATAGGGTATGTTTTAAGGTTGGATAGGGTTTGGGGTTAGAGTTAGGGTCTAGGGTTAAGGGTTAGGGTTAGAGGGTTAGGGGTTATGGTTAGGGTTATGGCTTAGGGTTAGCGTTAGGGTTAGGGTCAGACCTAGGGCTAGAGTTAGGGTTAGAATTAGGGTTAGGGTTATTTTTAGTGCTTAGGGTTAGAGGGTTAGGGTTAGAGGGTTAGGGTTAGAATTTAGGGTTAGGGAGTTAGGGTTAGGGGGGTTAGGGTTAGATAGAGTTTGTTTTAAGGTTTGATATGGTTTGGGGTTAGAGTTAGGGTTAGGGTTTAGGGTTTGGGTTAAAGGTTAGGGTTAAGGGTTAGTGTTAGGGTTAGGGTTATGGCTTAGGGTTAGCATTAGGGTTAAGGTCAGGCCTAGAGCTAAGGTTAGAGTTAGGATTAGCATTAGGGTTAGGGCTATGGTTACGGCTAGGGTTAGGGTTTTATTTAGTGCTAGGTTTAGAGGGTGAGGGTTAGGGTTACAGGGTTAGGGTTAGAATTAGGGTTAGGGTTATTTTTAGGGCTAGGGTTAGGGTTAGAGGGTTAGGGGCTAGGGTTAGAGGGTTAGGGTTAAGGTGAGAGGGTTATGGTTAGAGGGTTAGGGCTTAGGGTTAGGGTTTGATACTTACGGTTAGGGTTAGAGCATTAGGATTAGGGTAAGGGTTAGGGTTAGGATTAGAGGGTTAGGGTTTAGGTTAGAGGGTTAGGTTTAGGGCTAGGGGATAGGGTTAGGGTTAGATACTTAGGGTTAGGGTTAGGCTTTGGGTAAGGGTTAGGGGTTAGGGTTAGGGTTAGATACTTAGGGTTATGGTTAGGTTTAGGGTTAGGGTAAGGATAAGGGTTAGGGATTAGGGTTAGGGATAGGGTTAGATACTTAGGGTTAGGGTTAGAGTGTTAGGATTGGGGTAAGGGTTAGGGTTAGAGGGTTAGGGTATTACAATTAGGGTTATGGTTAGAGTTAGAGGATTAGGGTTCTGGTTTAGGGTTAGTGTTAGAGTTAGGGTTGGGGTTAGGGTTAGTGGTTAGGGTTAGGGGTTAAGGTTAGGGTTTAGTGGTTAGGGTTAGGGTTTGGGGGAGGTTTTGGTTAGGGCTTGTCTATGGCTTGCATTGGGGGTTAGGGGTTAGGGTTAGATACTTAGGGTTAGATACCTAGGGTTAGCGTTAGGGAGTTAGGGTTAGAGGGTTAGGTTAGGGATAGGGCTAGGGTCAGATATAGAGGGTTTGGGTTAGATACATAGGTTTTGGATTTGATACATAGTGTTAGGGTAACAGTTAGATATGGGTTAGGGGGTTAGGGATAAAGAGTTAAGGTTAGGATTAGGGATGGGGAAGGGGGCTAGCAGTTAGGGTTAGGGGTTAGGGTTAGGCATTTGGGTTAGGGTTAGGGGTTAGTGCTTAGAGTTAGGGGTTAGGGAATTGGGGTTAGGGTTGGGTGAGGTTTGGGTTATGGTTAGGCTTAGGGTTACGGTGTTAGGATAAAGGTTAGGGTTAGAGGGTTTTGGTTAGAGGGTGTGGGTTAGGGTTAGAGAGTTAAGGTTAGGGTGAGGTTTGGGTTATGGTTAGGCTTAGGTTATGGTTAGGCTTAGGGTTACGGTGTTAGGATAAAGGTTAGGGTTAGGGTTAGGGTTAGAGGGATAGCGTTAGGGGTTAGGGTTAGAGGGTTAGAGTAAGGGAGTTAGGGTTAGATAGGGTATGTTTTAAGGTTGGATAGGGTTTGGGGTTAGAGTTAGGGTCTAGGGTTAGGGTTAAAGGTTAGGGTTAGAGGGTTAGGTGTTATGGTTAGGGTTATGGGTTAGCGGTAGGGTTAGGGTCAGACCTAGGGCTAGGGTTAGAGTTAGGGTTAGGGCTAGGGTTAGGGTTAGGGTAGGGTTAGGGTTATTTTAGTCCTTAGGGTTAGAGGGTTAGAGGGTTAGGGTTAGAATTTAGGGTTAGGGAGTTAGGGTTAGAGTTAGGGGGGTTAGGGTTAGAAAGGGTTTGTTTTAAGGTTGGATAGGAGTTGGGGTCAGAGTTAGGGTTCAGGGTTTGGGTTAAAGGTTAGGGTTAAGGGTTAGTGTTAGGGTTATGGCTTAGGGTTAGCGTTAGGGTTAGGGTCAGGCCTAGAGCTAGGGTTAGAGTTAGGATTAGCATTATGGTTAGGGCTATGGTTATGGCTAGGGTTAGGGTTTTTTTAGTGCTAGATTTAGAGGGTTAGGATTAGGGTTACAGGGTTAGGGTTAGGGTTAGAATTAGGGTTAGGGTTATTTCTAGGGCTAGGGTTAGAGGGTTAGGGTTAGGGGGTTAGCGTTAGAGGGTTAGGGTTAAGGTGAGAGGTTTAGGGTTATGGTTAGAGGGTTAGGGCTTAGAGTTAGGGTTAGATACTTACGGTTAGGGTTAGTGTTAGAGCATTAGGGTTAGGGTAAGGGTAACGTCAAGGGTTAGGGTTAGAGGGTTAGGGTTAGAGGGTTAGGGCTAGGGGATAGGGTTAGGGTGAGATACTTAGGGTTAGGTTTAGGGTAAGGGTTAGGGGTTAGGGTTAGTGTTAGATACTTATGGTTAGGGTTAGGCTTAGGGTAAGGGTTAGGGATAGGGTTAGATACTTAGGGTTAGGGTTAGAGTTTTAGGGTTTGGGTAAGGGTTAGGGTTAGAGGCTTAGGGTTAGAGGGTTAGGGTTATGGTTTAGGGTTAGGGTTAGAGTTAGAGTTAGTTTTAGGGATAGGGTTAAGGTTAGGGTTAGTGGTTAGGGGTAGTGTTGAGCGAACACGGACTGTATTATTCGTGTTCGTACCGAATAATTGGATTTTTTGTACCCGAACACGGACACGGACACTTTACTGTATGTTCGGGTAAAAATCCGTGTTCGGTCGTTTTATTTCCGGGTTTTGCATGCTTTGGCGCTCTTTTCATGGCAGGCTTTCAACAGCCAATCAACAATCGTTTAACTGGTGTGCCTTAAGCCATCCCAGCCATGCCTGCAAATGTCTCAGTAGCTGTGATTGGCCGTCTGAAGCATGTGACCAAGTCTTTATAAGTTCGAGGCAGCCGCAGCGGCGTCATTATGCTGCTTAGATTCAGGGACAGAGCACACATCAACGTGCTGGCTGCTGATTAGGGAAAGATAGGCAGGAAAAAACCATTTGTGTCCGGATAGAATTGAGGGACAGGTCGGAGTGTTTAGGCAGGGCGAGTTGTAGGCATTTTAGGGATAGAGTCTGCTGAATTATATAGGGTCAGTGTCTTCTACAAACTACAATCGATATTGCTGTGTGGGGGGTGGGGTCTGCACTCAATCCTGATCTACGATCTCTTCTCAATCCTGTTAGGGACAGAGTCTGCTGAATTTTAGGGAAACTGTGTTCTACAAACTACAATCGATATTGCTGTGTGGTGTGGGATTGGAGATAGGCAGGTGTCAGTGATCCACATCCATTTTTCTGTGTGTGAGCTGCAGTGAACACAATCTTTTTGGGCTGCAGTGAACACAATCTTTTTGGGCTGCAGTGAACACAATCTTTTTGGGCTGCAGTGAACACAATCTTTTTGGGCTGCAGTGAACACAATCTTTTTGGGCTGCAGTGAACACAATCTTTTTGGGGTGCAGTGAACAAAATCTTTTTGGGGTGCAGTGAACACAATCCTTTTTGGTGTGCAGTGAACACAATCTTTGTGGGGTGCAGTGAACAAAATCCTTTGTGGGGTGCAGTGAACACAATCTTTTTGGGGTGCAGTGAACAAAATCCTTTTTGGGGTGCAGTGAACAACATCCTTTTTGGGGTGCAGTGAACACAATCTTTTTGGGGTGCAGTGAACAAAATCCTTTGTGGGGTGCAGTGAACACAATCTTTTTGGGGTGCAGTGAACACAATCTTTTTGGGGTGGAGTGAACAACATCCTTTTTGGGGTGCAGTGAACAAAATCCTTTTTGGGGTGCAGTGAACAAAATCATTTTTGGGGTGCAGTGAACACAATCTTTTTGGGGTGCAGTGAACACAATCTTTGTGGGGTGCAGTGAACACAATCTTTTTGGGGTGGAGTGAACAACATCCTTTTTGGGGTGCAGTGAACAACATCCTTTTTGGGGTGCAGTGAACACAATCTTTTTGGGGTGCAGTGAACACAATCTTTGTGGGGTACAGTGAACAGAATCTTTGTGGGGTGCAGTGAACACAATCTTTGGGGGGTACAGTGAACACAATCTTTGTGAGGTGCAGTGAACACAATCTTTGTGGGGTGCAGTGAACACAATCATTGTGGGGTGCAGTGAACTCAATCTTTGTGGGGTACAGTGAACACAATCTCATACTGAAGGTTTGAGGGTGCTGCCTGTTCCATACTCCCCCTACTCCTCATCTAGCCTTTTAGGGGTACAAACAATAGTAATTGGGGCCTAGTGTGGTTGTGTACGTGTGATATACATACACTTTTTTGGGATCATATTTTCTATTCCGCTATTTAATCAAAAACCTTTGGGGATCAGTTAAATTGGGGGATAGTCTGTGTTGGTACGTGTGAGAGAGATCCACCTTTCCAAGTTGTTGGGGTTCATCTCATACTTCTGAAGGTTTGAGGGTGCTGCCTGTTCCATACTCCCCCTACTCCTAGCCTTTTAGGGGTACAAACAATAGTAATTGGGGCCTAGTGTGGTTGTGTACGTGTGATATACATACACTTTTTTGGGATCATATTTTCTATTCCGCTATTTAATCAAAAACCTTTGGGGATCAGTTAAATTGGGGGATAGTCTGTGTTGGTACGTGTGAGAGAGATCCACCTTTCCAAGTTGTTGGGGTTCATCTCATACTTCTGAAGGTTTGAGGGTGCTGCCTGTTCCATACTCCCCCTACTCCTAGCCTTTTAGGGGTACAAACAATAGTAATTGGGGCCTAGTGTGGTTGTGTACGTGTGATATACATACACTTTTTTGGGATCATATTTTCTATTCCGCTATTTAATCAAAAACCTTTGGGGATCAGTTAAATTGGGGGATAGTCTGTGTTGGTACGTGTGAGAGAGATCCACCTTTCCAAGTTGTTGAGGTTCATCTCATACTTCTGAAGGTTTGAGGGTGCTGCCTGTTCCATACTCCCCCTACTCCTAGCCTTTTAGGGGTACAAACAATAGTAATTGGGGCCTAGTGTGGTTGTGTACGTGTGATATACATACACTTTTTTGGGATCATATTTTCTATTCCGCTATTTAATCAAAAACCTTTGGGGATCAGTTAAATTGGGGGATAGTCTGTGTTGGTACGTGTGAGAGAGATCCACCTTTCCAAGTTGTTGGGGTTCATCTCATACTTCTGAAGGTTTGAGGGTGCTGCCTGTTCCATACTCCCCCTACTCCTAGCCTTTTAGGGGTACAAACAATAGTAATTGGGGCCTAGTGTGGTTGTGTACGTGTGATATACATACACTTTTTTGGGATCATATTTTCTATTCCGCTATTTAATCAAAAACCTTTGGGGATCAGTTAAATTGGGGGATAGTCTGTGTTGGTACGTGTGAGAGAGATCCACCTTTCCAAGTTGTTGGGGTTCATCTCATACTTCTGAAGGTTTGAGGGTGCTGCCTGTTCCATACTCCCCCTACTCCTAGCCTTTTAGGGGTACAAACAATAGTAATTGGGGCCTAGTGTGGTTGTGTACGTGTGATATACATACACTTTTTTGGGATCATATTTTCTATTCCGCTATTTAATCAAAAACCTTTGGGGATCAGTTAAATTGGGGGATAGTCTGTGTTGGTACGTGTGAGAGAGATCCACCTTTCCAAGTTGTTGGGGTTCATCTCATACTTCTGAAGGTTTGAGGGTGCTGCCTGTTCCATACTCCCCCTACTCCTAGCCTTTTAGGGGTACAAACAATAGTAATTGGGGCCTAGTGTGGTTGTGTACGTGTGATATACATACACTTTTTTGGGATCATATTTTCTATTCCGCTATTTAATCAAAAACCTTTGGGGATCAGTTAAATTGGGGGATAGTCTGTGTTGGTACGTGTGAGAGAGATCCACCTTTCCAAGTTGTTGGGGTTCATCTCATACTTCTGAAGGTTTGAGGGTGCTGCCTGTTCCATACTCCCCCTACTCCTAGCCTTTTAGGGGTACAAACAATAGTAATTGGGGCCTAGTGTGGTTGTGTACGTGTGATATACATACACTTTTTTGGGATCATATTTTCTATTCCGCTATTTAATCAAAAACCTTTGGGGATCAGTTAAATTGGGGGATAGTCTGTGTTGGTACGTGTGAGAGAGATCCACCTTTCCAAGTTGTTGAGGTTCATCTCATACTTCTGAAGGTTTGAGGGTGCTGCCTGTTCCATACTCCCCCTACTCCTAGCCTTTTAGGGGTACAAACAATAGTAATTGGGGCCTAGTGTGGTTGTGTACGTGTGATATACATACACTTTTTTGGGATCATATTTTCTATTCCGCTATTTAATCAAAAACCTTTGGGGATCAGTTAAATTGGGGGATAGTCTGTGTTGGTACGTGTGAGAGAGATCCACCTTTCCAAGTTGTTGGGGTTCATCTCATACTTCTGAAGGTTTGAGGGTGCTGCCTGTTCCATACTCCCCCTACTCCTAGCCTTTTAGGGGTACAAACAATAGTAATTGGGGCCTAGTGTGGTTGTGTACGTGTGATATACATACACTTTTTTGGGATCATATTTTCTATTCCGCTATTTAATCAAAAACCTTTGGGGATCAGTTAAATTGGGGGATAGTCTGTGTTGGTACGTGTGAGAGAGATCCACCTTTCCAAGTTGTTGGGGTTCATCTCATACTTCTGAAGGTTTGAGGGTGCTGCCTGTTCCATACTCCCCCTACTCCTAGCCTTTTAGGGGTACAAACAATAGTAATTGGGGCCTAGTGTGGTTGTGTACGTGTGATATACATACACTTTTTTGGGATCATATTTTCTATTCCGCTATTTAATCAAAAACCTTTGGGGATCAGTTAAATTGGGGGATAGTCTGTGTTGGTACGTGTGAGAGAGATCCACCTTTCCAAGTTGTTGGGGTTCATCTCATACTTCTGAAGGTTTGAGGGTGCTGCCTGTTCCATACTCCCCCTACTCCTAGCCTTTTAGGGGTACAAACAATAGTAATTGGGGCCTAGTGTGGTTGTGTACGTGTGATATACATACACTTTTTTGGGATCATATTTTCTATTCCGCTATTTAATCAAAAACCTTTGGGGATCAGTTAAATTGGGGGATAGTCTGTGTTGGTACGTGTGAGAGAGATCCACCTTTCCAAGTTGTTGAGGTTCATCTCATACTTCTGAAGGTTTGAGGGTGCTGCCTGTTCCATACTCCCCCTACTCCTAGCCTTTTACATAGTTACATAGTTACATAGTAGGTGAGGTTGAATAAAGACAATAGTCCATCCAGTTCAACCTGTGTAGGCATGTGTGGCTGTAATCATCTCCCATACCCCTGAATGTTCTGATCCTTGAGATGTAAGTCTAAGAGTCTTTTGAAAGCCACCATACTACCCGCAGAAACCACCTCTTGTGGTAGAGAATTCCACAATCTTGTTGCCCTAACAGTAAAGAACCCCCCGCGTTGCCTGAGGTTAAAACGCTTCTCCTCTAATCGCATTGTATGCCCTCGAGTCCTCATGCAATCCCTTCGAATGAACAGCTTTTTTTCTAAGCTGGGATCCCCATTAAGATATTTATAAATTGCTATCATGTCCCCCCTCAGACGTCTCTTCTCCAGGGAGAATAAATCGAGCGATTGTAGACGCTCTTCATAGTCAAGGTCCTCCAATCCCCTAATTAGTTTAGTTGCCCTTCTCTGGACTCTCTCCAGCTCCAACACATCCCTCCTGAGGACTGGCGACCAGAACTGGACGGAATACTCCAGATGCGGTCGGACCAGAGTTTTATAAAGTGGAAGGATTATAGTCTTATCTCTGGAATGCATCCCTTTCTTTATGCATGCTAATATTCTGTTGGCTTTGGAAGCTGCCGCTTGACATTGCATGCTGTTTCCTAATCTATCATCAACCAATACTCCCAGATCCTTCTCCATTTTTGATTCCCCCAAGGGCTCCCCTCCTAACGTGTATTGTGATTTTATGTTTTTAGTCCCCAAGTGCAAAACCTTACACTTCTCCACGTTAAACCTCATTTGCCATGTCGTTGCCCACTCTGTTATTTTGTCCAGGTCATTCTGCAGGATATCTGCTTCATGTTGTGAAGTTATTGCCCTGCCCAATTTTGTGTCATCTGCAAAAACTGATATCGAACTACTGATCCCGACCTCAATGTTGTTTATGAATAAATTGAACAAGGTTGGTCCCAGGACTGAGCCTTGGGGGACCCCGCTTACCACCTCAGACCAGTCTGAGTATGCGCTGTTTATTACTACCCTTTGGACCCGCCTTTTTAGCCAGTTCTGTATCCAAGAGCAAACCCTGCTATCGATACCTGCAGACCTTATTTTATAAATTAAGCGCTTGTGGGGAACTGTATCAAACGCCTTAGCGAAATCCAAGTACACCACATCCACTGGTCTCCCCCTATCTAGCTCACAGCTCACCTCCTCCTCCTTTTAGGGGTACAAACAATAGTAATTGGGGCCTAGTGTGGTTGTGTACGTGTGATATACATACACTTTTTTGGGATCATATTTTCTATTCCGCTATTTAATCAAAAACCTTTGGGGATCAGTTAAATTGGGGGATAGTCTGTGTTGGTACGTGTGAGAGAGATCCACCTTTCCAAGTTGTTGGGGTTCATCTCATACTTCTGAAGGTTTGAGGGTGCTGCCTGTTCCATACTCCCCCTACTCCTAGCCTTTTAGGGGTACAAACAATAGTAATTGGGGCCTAGTGTGGTTGTGTACGTGTGATATACATACACTTTTTTGGGATCATATTTTCTATTCCGCTATTTAATCAAAAACCTTTGGGGATCAGTTAAATTGGGGGATAGTCTGTGTTGGTACGTGTGAGAGAGATCCACCTTTCCAAGTTGTTGAGGTTCATCTCATACTTCTGAAGGTTTGAGGGTGCTGCCTGTTCCATACTCCCCCTACTCCTAGCCTTTTAGGGGTACAAACAATAGTAATTGGGGCCTAGTGTGGTTGTGTACGTGTGATATACATACACTTTTTTGGGATCATATTTTCTATTCCGCTATTTAATCAAAAACCTTTGGGGATCAGTTAAATTGGGGGATAGTCTGTGTTGGTACGTGTGAGAGAGATCCACCTTTCCAAGTTGTTGGGGTTCATCTCATACTTCTGAAGGTTTGAGGGTGCTGCCTGTTCCATACTCCCCCTACTCCTAGCCTTTTAGGGGTACAAACAATAGTAATTGGGGCCTAGTGTGGTTGTGTACGTGTGATATACATACACTTTTTTGGGATCATATTTTCTATTCCGCTATTTAATCAAAAACCTTTGGGGATCAGTTAAATTGGGGGATAGTCTGTGTTGGTACGTGTGAGAGAGATCCACCTTTCCAAGTTGTTGGGGTTCATCTCATACTTCTGAAGGTTTGAGGGTGCTGCCTGTTCCATACTCCCCCTACTCCTAGCCTTTTAGGGGTACAAACAATAGTAATTGGGGCCTAGTGTGGTTGTGTACGTGTGATATACATACACTTTTTTGGGATCATATTTTCTATTCCGCTATTTAATCAAAAACCTTTGGGGATCAGTTAAAGTGGGGGATAGTCTGTGTTGGTACGTGTGAGAGAGATCCACCTTTCCAAGTTGTTGGGGTTCATCTCATACTTCTGAAGGTTTGAGGGTGCTGCCTGTTCCATACTCCCCCTACTCCTAGCCTTTTAGGGGTACAAACAATAGTAATTGGGGCCTAGTGTGGTTGTGTACGTGTGATATACATACACTTTTTTGGGATCATATTTTCTATTCCGCTATTTAATCAAAAACCTTTGGGGATCAGTTAAATTGGGGGATAGTCTGTGTTGGTACGTGTGAGAGAGATCCACCTTTCCAAGTTGTTGGGGTTCATCTCATACTTCTGAAGGTTTGAGGGTGCTGCCTGTTCCATACTCCCCCTACTCCTAGCCTTTTAGGGGTACAAACAATAGTAATTGGGGCCTAGTGTGGTTGTGTACGTGTGATATACATACACTTTTTTGGGATCATATTTTCTATTCCGCTATTTAATCAAAAACCTTTGGGGATCAGTTAAATTGGGGGATAGTCTGTGTTGGTACGTGTGAGAGAGATCCACCTTTCCAAGTTGTTGAGGTTCATCTCATACTTCTGAAGGTTTGAGGGTGCTGCCTGTTCCATACTCCCCCTACTCCTAGCCTTTTAGGGGTACAAACAATAGTAATTGGGGCCTAGTGTGGTTGTGTACGTGTGATATACATACACTTTTTTGGGATCATATTTTCTATTCCGCTATTTAATCAAAAACCTTTGGGGATCAGTTAAATTGGGGGATAGTCTGTGTTGGTACGTGTGAGAGAGATCCACCTTTCCAAGTTGTTGGGGTTCATCTCATACTTCTGAAGGTTTGAGGGTGCTGCCTGTTCCATACTCCCCCTACTCCTAGCCTTTTAGGGGTACAAACAATAGTAATTGGGGCCTAGTGTGGTTGTGTACGTGTGATATACATACACTTTTTTGGGATCATATTTTCTATTCCGCTATTTAATCAAAAACCTTTGGGGATCAGTTAAATTGGGGGATAGTCTGTGTTGGTACGTGTGAGAGAGATCCACCTTTCCAAGTTGTTGGGGTTCATCTCATACTTCTGAAGGTTTGAGGGTGCTGCCTGTTCCATACCCCCCCTACTCCTCATCTAGCCTTTTAGGGGTACAAACAATAGTAATTGGGGCCTAGTGTGGTTGTGTACGTGCGAGATACATACACTTTTTTTGATCATATTTCCTATTCCGCTATTCAATAAAAACCTTTGAGGATCAATTGAATTGCGGGATAGTCTGTGTCGGTACGTGTGAGAGAGATCCACCTTTCCAAGTTGTTGGGGTTCATCTCATACTTCTGAAGGTTTGAGGGTGCTGCCTGTTCCATACCCCCCCTACTCCTCATCTAGCCTTTTAGGGGTACAAACAATAGTAATTGGGGCCTAGTGTGGTTGTGTACGTGCGAGATACATACACTTTTTTTGATCATATTTCCTATTCCGCTATTCAATAAAAACCTTTGAGGATCAATTGAATTGCGGGATAGTCTGTGTCGGTACGTGTGAGAGAGATCCACCTTTCCAAGTTGTTGGGGTTCATCTCATACTTCTGAAGGTTTGAGGGTGCTGCCTGTTCCATACCCCCCCTACTCCTCATCTAGCCTTTTAGGGGTACAAACAATAGTAATTGGGGCCTAGTGTGGTTGTGTACGTGCGAGATACATACACTTTTTTTGATCATATTTCCTATTCCGCTATTCAATAAAAACCTTTGAGGATCAATTGAATTGCGGGATAGTCTGTGTCGGTACGTGTGAGAGAGATCCACCTTTCCAAGTTGTTGGGGTTCATCTCATACTTCTGAAGGTTTGAGGGTGCTGCCTGTTCCATACCCCCCCTACTCCTCATCTAGCCTTTTAGGGGTACAAACAATAGTAATTGGGGCCTAGTGTGGTTGTGTACGTGCGAGATACATACACTTTTTTTGATCATATTTCCTATTCCGCTATTCAATAAAAACCTTTGAGGATCAATTGAATTGCGGGATAGTCTGTGTCGGTACGTGTGAGAGAGATCCACCTTTCCAAGTTGTTGGGGTTCATCTCATACTTCTGAAGGTTTGAGGGTGCTGCCTGTTCCATACCCCCCCTACTCCTCATCTAGCCTTTTAGGGGTACAAACAATAGTAATTGGGGCCTAGTGTGGTTGTGTACGTGCGAGATACATACACTTTTTTTGATCATATTTCCTATTCCGCTATTCAATAAAAACCTTTGAGGATCAATTGAATTGCGGGATAGTCTGTGTCGGTACGTGTGAGAGAGATCCACCTTTCCAAGTTGTTGGGGTTCATCTCATACTTCTGAAGGTTTGAGGGTGCTGCCTGTTCCATACCCCCCCTACTCCTCATCTAGCCTTTTAGGGGTACAAACAATAGTAATTGGGGCCTAGTGTGGTTGTGTACGTGCGAGATACATACACTTTTTTTGATCATATTTCCTATTCCGCTATTCAATAAAAACCTTTGAGGATCAATTGAATTGCGGGATAGTCTGTGTCGGTACGTGTGAGAGAGATCCACCTTTCCAAGTTGTTGGGGTTCATCTCATACTTCTGAAGGTTTGAGGGTGCTGCCTGTTCCATACTCCCCCTACTCCTCATCTAGCCTTTTAGGGGTACAAACAATAGTAATTGGGGCCTAGTGTGGTTGTGTACGTGTGATATACATACACTTTTTTTGGATCATATTTTCTATTCCGCTATTCAATAAAAACCTTTCTAGGGCAAGATCTTAAATTACAGAAATATGAGGAGACCGTCAAATAAGGGCCGTGGCCTGGGTCGTGGTGCTGCTGGTAGAGCTCCTGTTGCAAGGAGAGGACATGGTCGATCTGTGCCAGCTACACGCACAAGTGAAACACCTTCCTCAAGTGTGAGTAGGCGACAGAACCTGCATCAGTATTTGGTAGGGCATCAAACGCCCCTAGAAGTGATGAGGCCAGAACAAGTTGAGGCGATAGTAGATTGGTTTGCTGCTGACAGTGCCTCCAGTTCCTTCACATTGTCTCCCACCCAGTCTACTGCAGAAAGGTCAGAGTTGGCACCTGCAGCCAATGTCCAACCGTCTTTCACCTCACCCCCTTGCAAATCAGGCCAGCAGTCTGAGCCCCAAGCCATACAGCAGTCTCTTATTCTTTTTGAGGACTCTGTCAGCAGGGTTTCCCAGGGCCATCCACCTAGCCCTGCCCCAGAAGTGGAAGAGATTGAGTGCAGCGATGCCCAACCACTTATTTCTCAAGATGAGTACATGCAAGGATCATCGCAGCACGTCTCCGATGATGACGAAACGCAGGTGCCAACTGCTGCGGCGTTCAGCATTGTGGAGACCGACAAGGAGGGCAGGGGTGAAGACTGGGTGGAAGATGATGTGGAGGACGATGAGGTCCTCGACCCCACATGGAATGAACGTCATGCAGGTGAACTGAGTAGTTTGGAGGAAGAGGCGGTGGTCGCACAGAGCCACCAGCACAGCAGAAGAGGGAGCAGGGTGCAGAAGCGGAGCGGCCGTGCCCTAGACACTACGCCCGCTACTGCCCAACGCAGCAAGGGAACGAGCGCACCAAAGTCAGCTCAAAGGAGTTCTCTAGCGTGGAAGTTCTTTAGAAAATGTGCTGATGACAGGACACGAGTGGTTTGCACCCTGTGCAATCAGAGCTTGAAGCGGGGCATGAACCTTCTCAACCTGGGCACAACCTGCATGATCAGGCATCTAAGTGCAAAGCACGAGCTGCAGTGGAGTACACACCTTCAAAACCAAGAAACGTCTCTGGCTCATCCTGCTTCCTCTTCTGCTGCAGTCTCGGCCGCTCCAGCCACATCTGTAGTGATACCGGCACCTGCCACCCCGCAAACAGACGATCTGTCAGCAACACCACCACCTGGGTCACCAACAACCATCTCCACAATGTCCCGTGGAAGCGTTCAGCTTTCCATCTCCCAAACACTTGAGAGGAAGAGGAAGTACCCCCCTACCCACCCGCGATCCCTGGCCCTGAATGCCAGCATTTCAAAATTATTGGCCTTTGAAATGCTGTCATTCCGTCTGGTGGAGACGCACAGTTTTAAAAACCTTATGTCGGTGGCTGTCCCACAGTACGTCGTGCCCAGCCGCCACTACTTTTCCAGGCAAGCCATCCCTTCCCTGCACAACCAAGTGGGGGAAAAAATCAGGTGTGCACTGCGCAACGCCATCTGTGCCAAGGTCCACCTAACTACGGATACGTGGACCAGTAAGCACGGTCAGGGGCGTTATATCTCCCTAACGGCACACTGGGTAAATGCAGTGGCGGATGGGCCTGAGGCGGATAGCAATTTGGCGCATGTCCTTCCACCACCGAGGATTGCAGGGCGCTTCAGTTTGCCTCCTGTTCCTAACTCCTCCTACTCCGCTTCCTCATCCTCTACCGCCTCCTCATCCGGACAGCGTAACACCTTCACCACCAACTTCAGCACGGCCAGGGGTAAACGACAGCAGGCAGTTTTACAACTTGCCTGTTTGGGGGACAAACCACACACCGCGCAGGAGTTGTGGAGGAGCATGGAACAGCAGACAAATGAGTGGTTGCTGCCAGCGAGCCTCAAGCCCGGCCTGGTGGTGTGCGATAACGGGCGAAATCTCATAGCAGCTCTGGGCCTAGCCGGTTTGACGCACATCCCTTGCCTGGCGCATGTGCTGAATTTGGTGGTGCAGAGGTTCCTTAAAAACTACCCCGATATGTCAGAGCTGCTGCAGAAAGTGCGGGCCGTTTGTGCGCACTTTCGGCGTTCTCACCCTGCTGCTGCTCGCCTGGCAGCGCTGCAGCGTAACTTCGGCCTTCCCGCTCACCGCCTCATATGTGACGTGCCCACAAGGTGGAACTCCACCTTGCACATGCTGGAAAGACTGTGCGAGCAGCAGCAGGCCATAGTGGAGTTTCAGCTGCAGCACGCACGCGTGAGTCGCTCTGCGGAACAGCACCACTTCACCACCAATAACTGGGCCTCCATGCGAGACCTGTGTGCCTTGTTGCGCTGTTTTGAGTACTCCACCAACATGGCCAGTGGCAATGACGCCGTTCTCAGCTTAACTATCCCACTTCTATGCCTCCTTGAAAAAACAATTCGGGCGATGATGGAAGAGGATGTGGCACAGGATGAGGAGGAGGAGGAGGATGAAGAGGTAACATTTCCAAGGCTTTCAGGGCAGTCATTCGCAAGGGGCTCCGAGGGTGGGTTCCTGCACACGCAAACGCCAGGGACGCAATTGTCCAGCAGGGGCACAGTTCTGGAGGATGAGGAGGATGAGGAGGAGGAGGAGCTGGAGGAGGAGATGGAACCATGTTCACAGCAGGGTGGCACCCAGGCCAGCTCATGGCCATCACTGGTGCGTGGCTGGGGGGATACAGAGGACACGGACCATACACCTCCCACAGAGGACAGCCTTTCGTTGCCTCTGGGCAGCCTGGCACACATGAGCGATTACATGCTGCAGTGTCTCCACAACGACCGCCGAGTTGCCCACATTCTAACTTGTGCTGATTACTGGGTGGCCACGCTGCTGGATCCCCGTTACAAGGACAACGTACCGTCCTTAATTCACTCACTGGAGCGCGATCGCAAGATGCGCGAGTACAAGCGCACGCTGGTAGACGCCATGCTGCTGGCATTCCCATCTGACAGCGGGGCCACAGTGGAAGCACAAGGCAGAGGAGGAGGAGGAGGAGGTCGCCAACGCAACCAGGGCACCGCCAGCACCTCAGAAGGCAGGGTTAGCATGGCCGAAATGTGGAAAAGCTTTGTCAGCACGCCACAACAAACAGCAGCACCAGCAGCTCAGATGGAACGTCTTAGCAGGAGGCAGCATTTTACCAACATGGTGGAGCAGTATGTGTGCACACGCCTACATGTAGTGAATGACGGGTCTGCCCCCTTCAACTTCTGGGTCTCCAAATTGGGCACATGGCCTGAGCTTGCCCTTTACGCCTTGGAGGTGCTGGCGTGCCCTGCAGCCAGTGTATTATCTGAACGGGTATTTAGCACGGCTGGGGGCGTTATAACAGACAAGCGCAGCCGCCTGTCCAGAGACAATGTGGACAAGCTCACGTTCATTAAAATGAACCAGGCATGGATCCCACGGGACTTTTCCGTACCTTATGCAGAATAGCAATGGATACCGACCTTACCCACCCATTGTTCCATTTTTGCTCTTTCTCACTCTTTTGGGGTGTACCCTCATTTAAAATTTGTGAAAAGAAGCAGTGTTGGCTACCTCGTCCTCCTCCTCAGGGCCAGATTAATGTAGGGGCTATTGGAGCTGCAGCTCCAGGCCCCTACCTTTTATATAGGCCCCGGGTTGGCCATATTCACTGTTACCGCTCTTCTGTCACTTGTAAACACAGAAGTCTGGCTTCTATGCTCGCTTCCCCAGGCAGCACCCTCAGAACCTCCCCACACAGCGTGAAGGCCGGACAAGGAGGGACAGTTGGCGATGCATGGATGTGTTTATGGGCTTCAGAGACAGCATCCCATGTTGAATTAGGCATGCATGGCTGCACCCTTCCTCCTCTGGGTGCATGGCAAGGCACGGCCCTTAAGGCCCTTCAAAATCCTCAGCACCAAGCCCATGATGCTGTTAATCCGGCCCTGGTCCTCCTCCACCGCCGCTTCCACCTACACCGCCCATAGGTGTGCGCAGCCTATTGCATTAAGGTGTGCACCCCAAAGTTGAAATACACATGCATGTGTTTGCCAGCAGGGAGAGTAATGTATCGGGGCCATGTACCTGTAGGCAAGGAGAAATAGAGCAGAGCAGGTCCCAGGGAGATCTTTCCCATCTCCTCACTGGCAATGCTATGTGCCCTAGGTGATTAGGGTGTGCCCAGGCACACCCAGCACACCCTGTGCGCACGCCTATGTCACCGCCACATCCACCACCACCTCAACCTCCCTCCTACTCCATATGGGCCTCGTCCTTCAGAGATGAAGAAGAACATTGTTTTATTTTTCTGTTTTTTTTTGTTGTTTTAAGTTATTTCCCTATCCACATTTGTTTGCAGAGCACTTGCCATGCTCTTAATTACGTTTTGCTGCCATTTGCAGCACTCTAGCCCTTTCCTTTGGTGTTTTAGAGCCATTTTAGTGCCTTAAAGTTCGGGTCCCCATTGACTTCAATGGGGTTCGGTGTCCGGGAAAAGTTCGGTAAAAGTCCAGGACACGGACCCGGACTTTTTTTTAAAGTTCGGCCGAACCCGTCGAACACGGACATCTAGGTGTCCGCTCAACCCTAGTTAGGGGTTAAGGTTAGGGGTTAATGGTTAGGGTTAGGGTTGGGTGAGGTTTGGGTTAGGGTTAGGGCTTGTCTAGGGCTAGGATTGGGGGTTAGGGGTTAGATACTTAGGGTTAGGGTTAGTTACATAGGGTTAGATACATAGGGTTAGGTTTAGATACCTAGGGTTAGCGTTAGGGGGTTAGGGTTAGAGGGTTAGGTTAGGTTTAGGGCTAGGGTTAGATATAGAGGGTTAGGGTTAGATACATAGGGTTAGGGTTAGGATTTGATACATAGTGTTAGGGTTAAGGTTAGGGGTTAGGGTTAGGAAGTTAGGGTTAGGGGGTTAGGGTTAGATAGGGTACGTTTTAAGGTTGGATAGGGTTTGGGGTTAGAGTTAGGGTCTAGGGTTAAGGGTTAGGTTTAGAGGGTTAGGGGTTATGGTTAGGGTTATGGCTTAGGGTTAGCATCAGGGTTAGGGTCAGACCTAGGGCTAGGGTTAGAGTTATGGTTAGATTTAGGGCTAGGGTTAGGGTTAGGGTTATTTTTAGTGCTTAGGGTTAGAGGGTTAGAGGGTTAGAGGGTTAGGGGTAGGGTTAGGGTTAGAATTTAGGGTTAGGGGGTTAGGGTTAGATAGGGGTTGTTTTAAGGTTGGATAGGGTTTGGGGTTAGAGTTAGGGTTAGGGTTTGGGTTAAAGGTTAGGGTTAAGGGTTAGGGTTATGGCTTAGGGTTAGCATTAGGGTTAAGGTCAGTCCTAGAGCTAGGGTTAGAGTTAGGATTAGCATAAGGGTTAGGGCTATGGTTACGGCTAGGGTTAGGGTTTTTTTTAGTGCTAGGTTTAGAGGGTTAGTATTAGGGTTACAGGGATAGGGTTAGGGTTAGGGTTATTTTTCGTGCTTAGGGTTAGAGGGTTAGGGGTAGGGGTAGAATTTAGGGTTAGGGAGTTAGGGTTAGATACTTAGGGTTAGGGTTAGGCTTAGGCTTAGGGTTAGGGCTAGGGGATAGGGTTAGGGTGAGATACTTAGGGTTTGGTTTAGGGTAAGGGTTAGGGGTTAGGGTTAGGGTTAGATACTTAGGGTTAGGCTTAGGGTTAGGGCTAGGGGATAGGGTTAGGGTGAGATGCTTAGGGTTAGGCTTAGGGTAAGGGTTAGGTTTAGGGATAGGGTTAGATACTTAGGGTTAGAGTTTTAGGATTAGGGTAAGGGTTAGGGTTAGAGGGTTAGGGTTAGGGTTAGGGTTGCAGTTAGTGTTAGGGTTGGGGTTAAGGTTAGGGTTAGTGGTTAGGGGTTAATGGTTAGGTTTAGGGTTGGGTGAGGTTTGGGTTAGGGTTAGGGCTTGTCTATGGCTAGGATTGGGGGTTAGGGGTTAGGGTTAGATACTTAGTGTTAGGGTTAGTTACATAGGGTTAGGGTTAGATACATAGCGTTAGGTTTAGCTACCTAGGGTTAGCGTTAGGGGGTTAGGGTTAGAGGGTTAGGTTAGGGCTTGGGTTAGATTTAGAGGGTTAGGGTTAGATACATAGGGTTAGGGTTTAGATTTGATACATAGTTTTAGGGTTACAGTTAGATATGTGTTAGGGGGTTAGGGATAGAGGTTAAGGTTAGGGTTAGGGATGGGGTTAGGAGTTCGGGTTAGGGGGTTAGGGTTAGAGGGTTAGGGTTAGATAGGGTACGTTTTAAGGTTGGATAGGGTTTGGGGTTAGAGTTAGGGTCTAGGGTTAGGGTTAGGTTTAGAGGGCTAGGGGTTATGGTTAGGGTTAGGGTTATGGCTTAGGGTTAGGGTCAGACCTAGGGCTAGGGTTAGAGTTAGGGTTAGGGCTAGGGTTAGGGTTAATTTTAGTGCTTAGGGTTAGAGGATTAGGGTTAGAGGGTTAGGGGTAGGGTTAGGGTTAGAATTTAGGGTTAGGGAGTTAGGGTTAGATAGGGTTTGTTTTAAGGTTGGATAGGGTTTGGGGTTAGGGTTAGGGTTTGGGTTAAAGGTTAGGGTTAAGGGTTAGGGTTATGGCTTAGGGTTAGCATTACGGTTAGGGTCAGGCCTAGAGCTAGGGTTAGAGTTAGGATTATCATTAGGGTTAGGGCTATGGTTACGGCTAGGGTTAGGGTTTTTTTAGTGCTAGGTTTAGAGGGTTAGGATTAGGGTTACAGGGTTAAGGTTAGGATTAGGGTTATTTTTAGGGCTAGGGTTAGAGGGTTAGGGTTAGGGGGTTAGGGTAAGAGGGTTAGGGTTAAGGTGAGAGGGTTAAGGTTATGGTTAGAGGGTTAGGGTTAGATTCTTATGGTTAGGGTTAGTGTTAGAGCATTAGGATTAGGGTAAGGGTAACGGTAAGGGTTAGAGGGTTAGGGTTAGGGCTAGGGGATAGGGTTAGGGTGAGATACTTAGGGTTAGGGTTAGGGTTAGATACTTAGGGTTAGGGTTAGGGTTAGGGTTAGGGTTAGGGTTAGCATTAGGGTTAGGGTCAGGCCTAGAGCTAGGGTTAGAGTTAGGATTTGCATTAGGGTTAGGGCTATGGTTACGGCTAGGGTTAGGGGTTATTTTAGTGCTAGGTTTAGAGGGTTAGAATTAGGGTTATTGTTATTTTTAGGGCTAGGGTTAGGATTAGAGGGTTAGGGTTAGAGGATTAGGATTAGTGTTATGGCTTAGGGTTAGGGTTAGGGTTAATGTTATGGTTAGGGTTATGGCTTAGGGTTAGGGTCTAATTTAAAATGTGAGAGGGGGATATGAAATTTACCTTCGGGCTGAAGCCCCTGGTCTTTTCCCCACCTAGCAATGCCCCTGCGTGGTGTGGTGGAAGGAGCACTTATCTGGAACATTCTACTGTTTATCCAGTACAGTATTTTTCACCATATGTTGGGACTGTGATTCACTCACTGATTGTAGGGTGAATGTACTAGTGAGCTGGTGGATATTCAGAGTCTAGCGCTACTAATGTGATGATGTATTGTGCTCTATTTATGGACTATTCTCTCATTTCATGATTATTAGATTGATGGACTTATATAGTATTTGCTGGACATTTATTTATTGTTTAGGACTTCATAGGCGCTGGGTGTGATTTTATAAATTGATACATTTTATATTTTGACTATATTTGGAATATCGGTAATATCGGCAGGTTCCGGGGCCGATACCGATATATATCGGGAAAAGTGAATATCGGCCCTCCCATAATCGGCTTTGCCGATAATCGGTCGATCCCTAATTCAGAGTCATTGGATCCTTCTTCCCCAGCTCAAGAAGAAGAGCTCCATGCTTTAGCAATACCTGTGAGCTATGAAAAGACTTTACATTTATACAGATAGAGATTTACAGAGCTTTTGGTTCCATTTGAAGGGCCAGAAGTTTGTTTTTACTTCGGCAGGTAAACCAATCAAACATGCTAGGTTAAGTGATTGGCTGTCTTCAGCCTTCCAGCTTCTTACTAAGGTAGCAATACTAACATTAAAACTCACACATGGAAGCAGCTTGACCCATGGACCGTGTCATAAGTCAAGGCAGTTATGGCTATCTTAGTAAATGAGTGTGGGATAGTGCCAGGGTTCACCATAGTTGTTTTTTATAATGACCGTTTCTTGTTTTACCTGTTACCAAAGGTGTTACCAAAAGCTGAACATCCCTTCCAGAGATTACAAAAGGTTATATCAAGATGCCCAAGTCAGGATCTTATGAGTATGCATTTTATCTGCATGGACATGTTTTCTGGATGGCCAGAGGCAAATACTACTGCAAAGGCCACAGTAAAAGGTGTTTTTAGAAGTAGTTTGTAAGTACGGAGTCCCAGAAGCTAGAGAGTAACAGAGGAACTATTTTTATGAGAGAGTCCTTACAAAAAGTTTTGAGGTTTTATTTTACACCTCCTACCATCTACAATGTAGTGGAAAAAGTAGAGTAAGAAACTAGAAAACGATTGCCTGAATGTCTTCACATATTTTTTTATTAAGCCGTAAGGGGATTTGTCTCAGCAGCTGAAGGCCTCCTTTCAGATCTCACAGAGAATGTTTCTGGTCTACAAGCTCATTTATGTGTTTTCTCCCCAATTCCAGATCCTAAACGTTTGGAAGGATCTGATAAACTAAAGCCAGGTGACTTGTGGATTGTTAAGACATTTATAAATATATATATTTAATGTGATTTGAAAAGTAGTTCAGTCATGTTGAAGTCCTATTGTCTTCTATACGTCTTCCATTTTATGTAGAATTGTCTGTGATCACCTATGCTAATAAGTCAGCATGTTCACAATTAAGCTAGAAGGCCATTCTGGCCATAGGAGTGTGCAGCCAATTACTCTGTAAATATTTTTTATCAATAGTTTTTTTACAATGAAAAGTCATTTTGTCTGGATTGCTTCCCCGACTCCAGGGGATCTCCTCCGCCTTCCTACCTTGGGCGCTACGATCCAGGTGTCCAAAGAGGCCTTCCTTGGCACCTCAGTCTCGCCATTACCATCTCCCATGACTCCAGTCCTCGGCAATCCTGAGATTCCTCCCGGTTCCCAGAACCCCCAGTTCCAGTGATTGGTCTCGGGTGGCGGTACTCGTGTTTGGGATTTTCTTGGGGATGATGGAAATCTAGTTCCGAGTGCGGTTGCATCTGCTGCCGACCCCCCCCCCCATCCCCCTGGACTTCTGGTGTAGTTTTCAATTAAGACATTTCCTGCATCACTGCAACCGCAAGCCGGGTATTTCCCGGCAACTCACGAAGTTGGAATCCATTTGTCAGAGGGGAGAACCAATCCGTCACGGCCTTTCTATTCTCTACAAGGCCTTGCTTCGCCCGGCATCTGATTTTTGCCCTCAGTTTCTTTCCCAATGGGAATCTGACCTCAACAATCTCAGGCTTCCCAAAATGAGAAGATTTTGTATTTTGCGCAAAAATCCTCCATAGCTTCAAAGTTCAGGAAACTGGGTACAAGATCCTGAACAGATGGTATAGGGTGCCCACAACTCTCCATCAATATTTCCCGCAGGTTCCAGATATATGCTGGCGCTGCAATGGTGAACGGGGCACCATACTGCACATTTTTTGAATGTGCCTAAAACTCAAACCCTTTTGGCAGACAGTGACTGACACCATTATACATCTGACCAATGTGGATCTGGCAGACGACCCAGCGGCATGCCTGCTCCACCTCACGCAGAGGCCGATCAAGAAATACAAATTCTCCCTGACCATTCAACTCCTGAATGCAGCCAGGGCCTGCATTCCTGTCTGTTGGAGATCGGTACACCTGCCAACGAGGTCTCTCTGGTATACTAAAATAAATGAACTCATGGACATGGAAGACCTTACAGCCACTCATCACGGTAGGGAGGGGTCCTTTTGTGACACCTGGGGACCTTGTCTGTACTTTGTTGGTACAGATGCATATCTACAGGAGGCCACACGGCATGACGTTTCTGTGTGAGTGATGCCTGGCAGCCCCCGGGGGTGGGGGCATGGATCCCTTCTCCTTTACAGTCATTTACCCTCCTTTCTTTTATTGCCTTTCTCTTTTACCTGTTCCCATTTCCACTATATCCCAACCTCATTCTCTGTATAGTTGGCGCTCACATTACACCACTCATAACCACTGAATCCACGACATGGACATGGAAGACCTTACAGCCACTCATCACGGTAGGGAGGGGTCCTTTTGTGACACCTGGGGACCTTGTCTGTACTTTGTTGGTATAGACGCATACAGACTACAGGAGGCCGCACGGCATGATGTTTCTGTGTGAGTGATGCCTGGCAGCCCCCGGGGGTGGGGGCACGGATCCCTTCTCCTTTACAGTCATTTACCCTCCTTTCTTTTATTGCCTTTCTCTTTTACCTGTTCCCATTTCCACTATATCCCAACCTTATTCTCTGTATAGTTGGCGCTCACATTACACCACTCATAACCACTGAATCCACGAATCCTCTTCCTGTAGTGCCATCCCATGTTTCTTACTACGGGACTACCATCCCTTGACCCGCATATCTGTTTCCGAATACTCGAGCAGCATGTCTCTTTTTATTTTTCTGCAATGGGGATTGTGCCCCTTGAGACCTGCATTACATGCTCAAGATGGTCCATTTCAAGGGGTGTCTATTATGGAGACACGATGACCCTTTGCACTGGTAATCATTGACCCTTCCTGATCCTTGGGTCATAGTTTTATACCTTGCTGGCCAGTTTTTGTCCTGCACATGAAGTTCTATTACCCTATGTGGAATATGATTATGGTTGATTTTGCTGCCTATTGTTTGTAGTCACCGGTTGACCTTAAAATATTATATTCTTGCAAACTGTTCTATGCATACCTTGTACTGTACACTGTAAGAGGTGAGGTTGTAAAGGAAATTTTTACATGCTGTATATTATTGTATTTTATTTTGTATGTATTGCACACGGCACTAATAATGTTTGCATTATTTCGAGTCCTGATTAGAATTAGCCTGCCTATGTTACGCCCCTTGTTACCATAAAAGTACAATTGTAACAATAATGTGATACCTACATAATCATGTGTATAAAAGCCTTCGACAAGACACAAAAAAATTCCAAGCTCTCCTTAGCGACCAGTCAGCGACCAACCAAATTGACCTATCCAACCATATGCATTAAAAACAGGGGTTTAGTTGCACCCATTTGCAAATACATGCGTAAGTCACAAAGCCCCGTCAAGGCACCCCATTTTTTGTGGTCCTAACTCTAAATTCTGTGTCTCCATATAAAAGCCTTCAACTGCGTCAAATAAAACAGAAGAGTTCATTGGGAAAGATGCGGAGTGTATCTTTTTGTGTCTGTTCCCTACTGTAGTAGTTATTTGGAACCACCAATCAATATGAGGATAGGAGTTGCCTTTCTACAAAATGTCCAGAAGAGTCCCCACATAGGATTGTTACTCTTTATTGCTTTCACAAAATATCCCATAAAGAGAACCAGTCACCAGTTACAACTTTTCAATTTATCTGACTTCATTGAAACATTCATTTTTTTTATCACAGGTATTTCTATACTGCGGACAATTTACACATTTATATTGCACATTCAGATCAGCCCTCTAGGATCTTATAATCTAAAGTCGGCCATAGAAGGATTGAACCTCGGCTGATTCAGCAGGGACAGGCCTGAGATTCAATCCATCCATGGACAGGCTGGTTGTATTGAAATCGATTGACTTCAGTACAATCAGCCTTTCGGATTTTTGTCATGTGATCAGTGCCAGAGGCTATGGCCGCCAGCAGTGATCATTCTATTCTTCCGGCAGAGAATGCTTCCCACTGGCAGAACACAATGGCACTATGGAAGGGATTTCCCCATCTGTGTTGATGGGGAAATTGAGCAATTTTATTAAGTTCCACCCATTGTGGAAAGAAAGAAAATGGCATAATCTATGGCAGGGATCTCCAAACTACGACCCTCCAGCTGTTGCGAAAGTACACGTCCAATGAGGCATTGTAAAACTCTGACATTCACAGACATGATTAGGCACAATGGGAATTGCAGTTCCTTAACAACTGGAGGGCCATAGTTAGGCAGCCCATAGATCAGGGGTCTCCTAAGTCCCTAAGGTTGGCCATAGAGGAGTGCTTTTTATTCTTTTTCAATCAGCCAGCGGGCTGATCAGAAAAAACGAATGAAATCCCCACCCCCATCTGTTCACATAAAAAAAAGAACCTCTAAAGAAACAGTTATATAGGACCGACATTAACAGTACCACACCAACAAGTATTGTTAGGTTAAAATTTTATTACAATATCCAATAACAAAATCCCACAGAAGGGTCTAAATTGAAAATGTAGAAAACACTATAGAGTTTGATAACGTGGTATAGACAGTTACAGGATGATTCATGTTATCACAATAGCCAAATATAGTCATTCCCTCAATATTATGGTCTCAGGATGGAAAGTGGCAGTAGTAGCATCTCGGCTGTTTCTTCGACTCGTTTCACAGGACAGAGCCTTCTTCTTCTTCAGGAAGAGCAGCTTTGGTAGATTTAACTGTCTCCTTACATGAAAACATATACTGTTGAAGCTGTATACAACATATGGAAGCATATACGAGCTGTTTCTTCGACTTGTTTCACAGGACAGAGCATAGAAACATAGAATGTGTCGGCAGATAAGAACCATTTGGCCCATCTAGTCTGCCCAATATATCTGAATCCTATGAATAGTCCCTGGCCCTATCTTATATGAAGGATAGCCTTATGCCTACCCCATGCATGCTTAAACTCCTTCACTGTATTTGCAGCTACCACTTCTGCAGGAAGGTTATTCCATGCATCCACTACTCTCTCAGTAAAGTAATACTTCCTCATATTACTTTTAAACCTTTGCCCCTCTAATTTAAAACTGTGTCCTCTTGTGGTAGTTTTTCTTCTTTTAAATATGCTCTCCTCCTTTACCGAGTTGATTCCCTTTATGTATTTAAAGGTTTCTATCATATCCCCTCTGTCTCTTCTTTCTTCCAAGCTATACATGTTAAGGTCCTTTAACCTTTCCTGGTAAGTTTTTTCCTGCAATCCATGTACTAGTTTAGTAGCTCTTCTCTGAACTCTCTCTAGAGTATCTATATCCTTCTGGAGATATGGCCTCCAGTACTGCGCACAATACTCCAAGTGAGGTCTCACCAGTGTTCTGTACAGCGGCATAAGCACTTCTCTCTTTCTACTGCTTATACCTCTCCCTATACATCCAAGCATTCTGCTGGCATTTTGTGCTGCTCTATTACATTGTCTTCCCACCTTTAAGTCTTCTGAAATAATTACTCCTAAATCCCTTTCCTCAGATACTGAGGTCAGGACTGTGTTAAATATTCTATATTCTGCCCTTGGGTTTTTACGCCCCAGGTGCATTATCTTGCACTTATCCACATTAAATTTTAGTTGCCAGAGTTCTGACCATTCTTCTAGTTTTCCTAAATCCTTTTCCATTTGGCGTTTCCCTCCAGGAACATCAACCCTGTTACATATCTTTGTGTCATCAGCAAAAAGACAAACCTTTCCATCGAGGCCTTTTGCAATATCACTTATGAAGATATTAAACAAAATTGGTCCCAGTACAGATCCCTGAGGTACCCCACTGGTAACATGACCTTGTTCTGAATGTTCTCCATTGACTACAACCCTCTGTTGTCTGTCACTCAGCCACTGCCTAATCCACTCAACAATATGGGAGTCCATGCTCAATGACTGCAGTTTATTGATAAGTCTTCTATGTGGGACAGTGTCAAAAGCCTTACTAAAATCTAGATATGCAATGTCTACTGCACCTCCACCGTCTATTATTTTAGTCACCCAGTCAAAAAAATCTATAAGATTTGTTTGGCATGATCTCCCTGAAGTAAACCCATCCATGGGATTTAAGATGTTCCACAATCCTATCCTTTAATAGGGTTTCCATTAATTTGCCTACTATTGATGTCAGACTCACTGTTCTATAGTTGCTCGATTCCTCCCTACTACCTTTCTTGTGAATGGGCACGACATTTGCCAATGGAAAGTAATCTAGATGTCTTGAACGGTTTACACTGTTATATTTCCTTGGAACTTTTGAGGAAAATTCTTATCACGTTACTATGTGAGATACAGTCGCCAACACTTGCAGGGAGGCCCCAGCGAGATTTGAACTCGCGACCCCTGGTTTACAAGACCAGTGCTCTAACCCCTGAGCTATGGAGCCTTTTTTTTTTTTTTTTTTTTTTCTTCAGGAAGAGCAGCTTTGGTAGATATAACTGTCTCCTTGCATGAAAACATATACTGTTGAAGCTGTATACAACATATGGAAGCATAGTGAGGCCATGAAGGAGAAAAAGCAACATGGACATGTGGACTCCAAGCCACAGATGAGTTCAGGTAGGTGGGGCCTGGGGGGGGGGGGTAGGAAGCACCACCACCCTGGGTGTGGGGAAGTGAGTGCAGATGGAGCCTGGGGGGAAGCTCCACTGCCCACACTCACGACACACCCAGGGTGGTAGCATGCCCTTGGTGGTAGGTAGGGAACCCGGGAAGAGGCATTGTCACCTTTGGTGGTAGAGTGCAGATAGCAGAGCCTTGTATGAGGTATTGCCATCTTTTTTTGGAGATAGATTCAGGTAGGTGGGGTTTGGGAAAAACAGCACAACCCTGAATGTTGGTGAGTGAGGGCAGATAGAGCCTGGGGGGAAGCTCCACTGCCCACACTCACGCCACATCCGGGTTTTAGCATTTCCTTGGTGGTAGGTGAGGTAGGTAGGGGAGCCTGGGAAGAGGCATTGCCACTTGCGGTGGTACAGTGCGGCTAGCAGAGCCTGGGAAGAGGCATTACCATCCTTTGTGGGAGATGGATGCAGGTAGGTGGGGTCTGGGGAAAGCAGCACAACCCTGGGTGTTGGTGAGTGAGGGCAGATGGAGCCTGGGGGGAAGCTCCACCGCCCACACACACGACACATCCAGGGTTGTAGCATGCCTTTGGTGTTAAATTTAGTAGGTAACAGAGCCTGGGAAGAGGTACTGTCACCTTTGGTGGAAGATGAATTGAGGTAGGTGTGGTCTGGGACAAGTACACACAGTTGATTCAGAGGAAGGCGAAAAACCCCTGCAAAGCAAAATCAAATTTGCTCTAGCAGGGGGAAAAATTCCTTCCTGATCCCCCGAGAGGCAATCGGCTATTCCCTGGATCAACTTTACCTATAAATGTTAGTAGCCAGTCAGGTAGCTGGGACTTGGGGGAAGCCCCACCACACTGGTTGTGGGGTGGGCAGATGGAGCGTGGGGCCGAAGCAGCCCCATGGTGGTAGGTGAGGAGGGTAGCGGAGCCTGGGAAGAGGCATTGCCCCCCGTGGTGGTAGAGTGCAGATTGCAGAGCCTTGTTTGAGGCATTGTCATCTATTGTGGGAGATAGATGCAGGTAGATGGGGTTTGGGAAAAGCAGCAAAACCCTGAATGTTGGTGAGTGAGGGCAGATAGAGCCTGGGGGGAAGCTCCACTGCCCACACTCACGACACATCCGGGGTTTTAGCATTTCCCTGGTGGGAGGTGAGGTAGGTAGGGGAGCCTTGGAAGAGGCATTGCCACTTTCGGTGGTACAGTGCGGCTAGCAGAGCCTGGGAAGAGGCATTACCATCCTATGTGGGAGATGGGATGCAGGTAGGTGGGGTCTGGGGAAAGCAGCACAACCCTGGGTGTTGGTGAGGGCAGATGGAGCCTGGGGGGAAGCTCCACCGCCCACACACACGACACCTCCAGGGTTGTAGCATGCCTTTGGTGTTAAATTTAGTAGGTAACAGAGCCTGGGAAGAGGTACTGTCTCCTTTGGTGGAAGATGAATTGAGGTAGGTGTGGTCTGGGAGAAGTACCCACAGTTGATTCAGAGGAAGGCGAAAAACCCCTGCAAAGCACAATCAAATTTGCTCTAGCAGGGGGAAAAATTCCTTCCTGATCCCCCGAGAGGCAATCGGCTATTCCCTGGATCAACTTTACCTATAAATGTTAGTAGCCAGTCAGGTAGCTGGGACTTGGGGGAAGCCCCACCACACTGGGTGTGGGGTGGGCAGATGGAGCGTGGGGCCGAAGCAGCCCCATGGTGGTAGGTGAGGAGGGTAGCGGAGCCTTGTTTGAGGCATTGCCCCCCGTGGTGGTAGAGTGCAGATTGCAGAGCCTTGTTTGAGGCATTGTCATCTATTGTGGGAGATAGATGCAGGTAGATGGGGTTTGGGAAAAGCAGCAAAACCCTGAATGTTGGTGAGTGAGGGCAGATAGAGCCTGGGGGGAAGCTCCACTGCCCACACTCACGACACATCCGGGGTTTTAGCATTTCCCTGGTGGGAGGTGAGGTAGGTAGGGGAGCCTTGGAAGAGGCATTGCCACTTTCGGTGGTACAGTGCGGCTAGCAGAGCCTGGGAAGAGGCATTACCATCCTATGTGGGAGATGGGATGCAGGTAGGTGGGGTCTGGGGAAAGCAGCACAACCCTGGGTGTTGGTGAGGGCAGATGGAGCCTGGGGGGAAGCTCCACCGCCCACACACACGACACCTCCAGGGTTGTAGCATGCCTTTGGTGTTAAATTTAGTAGGTAACAGAGCCTGGGAAGAGGTACTGTCTCCTTTGGTGGAAGATGAATTGAGGTAGGTGTGGTCTGGGAGAAGTACCCACAGTTGATTCAGAGGAAGGCGAAAAACCCCTGCAAAGCACAATCAAATTTGCTCTAGCAGGGGGAAAAATTCCTTCCTGATCCCCCGAGAGGCAATCGGCTATTCCCTGGATCAACTTTACCTATAAATGTTAGTAGCCAGTCAGGTAGCTGGGACTTGGGGGAAGCACCACCACACTGGGTGTGGGGTGGGCAGATGGAGCGTGGGGCTGAAGCAGCCCCATGGTGGTAGGTGAGGAGGGTAGCGGAGCCTGGGAAGAGGCATTGCCCCCCTTGGTGGTAGATTGCAGAGCCTTGTATGAGGCATTGTCATCTATTGTGGGAGATAGATGCAGGTAGGTGGGGTTTGGGAAAAGCAGCACAACCCTGAATGTTGGTGAGTGAGGGCAGATAGAGCCTGGGGGGAAGCTCCACTGCCCACACTCACGACACATCCGGGGTTTTAGCATTTCCTTGGTGGTAGGTGAGGTAGGTAGGGGAGCCTGGGAAGAGGCTGTCAGGTCACCTGTGGCCAGGTGACAACTGCACCCTGTTGGAGGCAGGGGCGCAGCGCAAGGTAGTGAACCCTATAGCAGACTGCTGCGGATGGACCAGAACGTGAACCCAAGATTCCCCAGGGAGCGGAGTCTAAGACCCAGCAGGTGTTCACCAGGGCCTCTAGTGGTGAGGATGGACTTTGCTGCAGCTGGGCCCAGGTCGCGGCCCCTGGGGTCCCCCAGGTCACGCTCCGTAGGGAGAGAAGGGAAGCAGCCACTCAGGACACACAGAATGGTGAAGGTTAACCCGAGGTCGGTGTAACAGGCAGACAAGGGTAGTCAAGGGACAGGCCAAAGGTCAGGGTAACAAGCAAACAGGAATAGTCAGGGACAAGCCAAAAGTCGGTACACAGAGGAGTAATTTCAAGCAAACAGGAACAGGAAACTAATACTGTTGAACAGCAAAGCAGGCCTGCAGTGCGTTGGTTAATATAGACTTCCTGTGATGACCTGGGCGGGGCAGGAACAGGAAGTAGAGGTGATAAAAAGGATCCAGAAATGCAGTCTGACCTCTAATACAGACATGGAGGTACAGGTAAGCTTGCCAAGCTCTATTGCAAGTCCATGACAGGCATTGCCACTTTCGGTGGTACAGTGCGGCTAGCAGAGCCTGGGAAGAGGCATTACCATCCTTTCTGGGAGATGGTATGCAGGTAGGTGGGGTCTGGAGAAAGAAGCACAACCCTGGGTGTTGGTGAGTGAAGGGAGATGGAGCCTGGGGGGAAGCTCCACCGCCCACACTCACGCCACATCCGGGGTGTTAGCATGCCCTTGGTGTTAAATTTAGTAGGTAGCAGAGCCTGGGAAGAGGTACTGTCACCTTTGGTGGAAGATGAATTGAGGTAGGTGTGGTCTGGGAGAAGTACCCACAGTTGATTCAGAGGAGGCAATCAGCTATTCCCTGGATCAACTTTACCTATAAATGTTAGTAGCCAGTCAGGTAGCTGGGACTTGGGGGAAGCCCCACCACACTGGGTGTGGGGTGGGCAGATGGAGCGTGGGGCCGAAGCAGCCCCATGGTGATAGGTGAGGAGGGTAGCGGAGCCTGGGAAGAGGCATTGCCCCCCTTGGTGGTAGAGTGCAGATTGCAGAGCCTTGTATGAGGCATTGTCATCTATTGTGGGAGATAGATGCAGGTAGGTGGGGTTTGGGAAAAGCAGCACAACCCTGAATGTTGGTGAGTGAGGGCAGATAGAGCCTGGGGGGAAGCTCCACTGCCCACACTCACGCCACATCCGGGGTTTTAGCATTTCCTTGGTGGTAGGTGAGGTAGGTAGGGGAGCCTGGGAAGAGGCATTGCCACTTTCGGTGGTACAGTGCGGCTAGCAGAGCCTGGGAAGAGGCATTACCATCCTTTGTGGGAGATGGATGCAGGTAGGTGGGGTCTGGGGAAAGCAGCACAACCCTGGGTGTTGGTGAGTGAGGGCAGATGGAGCCTGGGGGGAAGCTCCACCACCCACACTCACGACACATCCAGGGTTTTAGCATGCCTTTGGTGTTAAATTTAGCAGATAACAGAGCCTGGGAAAAGGTACTGTCACCTTTGGTGGAAGATGAATTGAGGTAGGTGAGGTCCGGGAGAGGTACCCACAGTTGATTCAGAGGAAGGCAAAAAACGCCTGCAAAGCACAATCAAATTTGCTCTAGCAGGGGGAAAAATTCCTTCCTGATCCCCCGAGAGGCAATCGGCTATTCCCTGGATCAACTTTACCTATAAATGTTAGTAGCCAGTCAGGTAGCTGGGACTTGGGGGAAGCACCACCACACTGGGTGTGGGGTTGGGTGGGCAGATGGAGCATGGGGCCGAAGCAGCCCCATGGTGGTAGGTGAGGAGGGTAGCGGAGCCTGGGAAGAGGCATTGCCCCCCTTGGTGGTAGAGTGCAGATTGCAGAGCCTTGTATGAGGCATTTTCATCTATTGTGGGAGATAGATGCAGGTAGATGGGGTTTGGGAAAAGCAGCAAAACCCTGAATGTTGGTGAGTGAGGGCAGATAGAGCCTGGGGGGAAGCTCCACTGCCCACACTCACGACACATCCAGGGTTGAAGCATGCCGCTGGTGTTAAATTTAGTAGGTAACAGAGCCTGGGAAGAGGTATGTCACCTTTGGTGATAGATAAGTGTGGGTAGCAGAGCCTGCTAAGAGGCACTGCCCCCCTTGGTGGAAGATGAATTGAGGTAGGTGAAGTCTGGGAGAAGTACCCACAGTTGATTCAGAGGAAGGAAAAAAACCCCTGCAAAGCACAATCAAATTTGCTCTAGCAGGGGGAAAAATTCCTTCCTGATCCCCCGAGAGGCAATCGGCTATTCCCTGGATCAACTTTACCTATAAATGTTAGTAGCCAGTCAGGTAGCTGGGACTTGGGGGAAGCCCCACCACACTGGGTGTGGGGTGGGCAGATGGAGCGTGGGGCCGAAGCAGCCCCATGGTGATAGGTGAGGAGGGTAGCGGAGCCTGGGAAGAGGCATTGCCCCCCTTGGTGGTAGAGTGCAGATTGCAGAGCCTTGTATGAGGCATTGTCATCTATTGTGGGAGATAGATGCAGGTAGGTGGGGTTTGGGAAAAGCAGCACAACCCTGAATGGTGGTGAGTGAGGGCAGATAGAGCCTGGGGGGAAGCTCCACTGCCCACACTCACGCCACATCCGGGGTTTTAGCATTTCCTTGGTGGTAGGTGAGGTAGGTAGGGGAGCCTGGGAAGAGGCATTGCCACTTTCAGTGGTACAGTGCGGCTAGCAGAGCCTGGGAAGAGGCATTACCATCCTTTGTGGGAGATGGATGCAGGTAGGTGGGGTCTGGGGAAAGCAGCACAACCCTGGGTGTTGGTGAGTGAGGGCAGATGGAGCCTGGGGGGAAGCTCCACCACCCACACTCACGACACATCCAGGGTTTTAGCATGCCTTTGGTGTTAAATTTAGCAGGTAACAGAGCCTGGGAAGAGGTACTGTCACCTTTGGTGGAAGATGAATTGAGGTAGGTGTGGTCTGGGGAAAGCAGCACAACCCTGGGTGTGGGGTTGGGCAGGCAGATGGAGCGTGGAGCCGAAGCAGCCCCATGGGGGTAGGTGAGGAGTGTAGCGGAGCCTGGGAAGAGGCATTGACACCCTTGGTGGTAGGTGAGGTAGGTAGGGGAGCCTGGGAAGAGGCATTGCCACTTTTGGTGGTAGAGTGTGGCTAGCAGAGCCTGGGAAGAGGCATTACCATCCTTTGTGGGAGGTGGATGTAGGAAGGGGGATCTGGGGAAAGCAGCACAACCATGGGTGTTGGTGAGTGAATGCAGATGGAGCCTGGGGGGAAGCTCCACTGCCCACACTCACGCCACATCCGGGGTAGTAGCTAGGCTAGTGACAGTATCAGATTTTCATACTGCGATTAATTGATTAAGGTTTTGCCACGGTATACGATATTATCACGGTATTCAATTATAATTATTACATTTCTACCTCACTTGAATTTCATTGCTGAATTTAGGGACTTTGGTTTACTTTGAAGGCATAGCAGCTCAAGCCCATTCGAATCAATGGGCTGCTATGCCTGTGCAAATGTGGGTCACCAACCCGCATACATGTGAATCAGGCCTAAAGCAATAGTAAGGTATTTTACAAATAAAAACACAGCTCCTCCTGCAGGTTTAACCACTTCTGGACCGCAAGGATTTGCCCCCTTAATGACCAGGCTATCAGAGCCGAGCACCAGAACCAGTCATCACCAGGTAGGCCAGACACTGCTTGATGGCTATATAATAATGTAATGTGGGCTGCTATGCCTGTGCATCTATATATATATTCTACTATGCCCACGTATGTGTGTATGTCTCTCTCTCTCTATATATATATATATATAAATATATATAATATCTATCTATCTTATTCTTTCTATCTATCTTATTCTTTCTATCTATCTTAATCAATCTCTTATTATTTCTATCTATCTTATTCTAACTTATCTTATTCTAACTTATCTTATTCTAACTATCTTACTCTAACTATCTATCTTATTCTATCTATCTATCTTATTCTATCTATCTATCTTATTCTAACTATCTTATTCTATCTATCTTATTCTTTCTATCTATCTTATTCTTTCTATCTATCTTATTCTATCTGCAGAGACTTGCTTGTATTAGGCAGTGTTTCTGTCTGTGTCTGAGCCCTGGAAGAAGCATGTGGGTGTGTGCTGGGAGCCATCTGATTGGTTACAGGGAGGAGCTAAGCTCTCACTCTAGGATCATATTACCAGAGCTGTCTCTGTTGAGCGAGTGAATGAGTCATCCAGCTCACTGAAATCTATAATTTCAAAAGGCAGACTTGAGGAGCAGAGAAACACGGTATTTTAAAAATGACCACAATATCAATACCGTGGGTATGCAATACCGTGATATATCGAATTACCGAAAACCGGCACATCTCTAGTTCTGTGGAAAGCAGCACAACCCTGGGTGTTGGTGAGTGATGGCAGATGGAGCCTGGGGGGAAGCTCCACTGCCCACACTCATGCCACATCCAGGGTATTAGCATGCCCTTGGTGGTAGGTGAGGTAGGTAGTGGAGCCTGGTAAGAGGCATTGACACCCTTGGAGGTAGGTGAGGTAGGTAGGGGAGCCTGGGAAGAGGCATTGTCACCCTTGGTGGTAGAGTGCAGATAGCAGAGCCTGGGAAGAGGCATTACCATCCTTTGTGGGAGATAGATGCAGGTAGGTGGGGTTTGGGAAAAGCAGCACAACCCTGGGGGTTGGTGAGTAAGGGCAGATGGAGCCTGGGGGGAAGCTCCACTGCCCACACTCACGACACATTCAGGGTGGTAGCATGCCCTTAGTGTTAAATTTAGTAGGTAACAGAGCATGGGAAGAGGTACTGCCACTCTTGGTGGTAGGTAGGGGAGCCTGGGAAGAGGCATTGCCACTTTTGGTGGTAGAGTGAGGCTAGCAGAGTGTGGGAAGAGGCATTGCCATCCTTTAAGGGAGGTGTATGCAGGTAGGTGGGTTCCGTGGAAAGCACCACAACCCTGGGTGTTGGTGAGTGAGGGCAGATGGAGCCTGGGGGGAAGCTCCACCGCCCACTCTCACGCCACATCCGGGGTGGTAGGTGAGGTAGGTAGGGGAGCCTGGTAAGAGGCATTGCCACTTTTGGTGGTAGGTGAGGTAGGAAGGGGAGCCTGGGAAGAAGAATTGTCACCCTTAGTGGTAGGTGAGGTTGGTAGGGGAGCCTTTGCCACTCTTGGTGGTAGAATGCGGCTAGAAGAGCTTTCCATTAGGCATTACCATCCTTTGTGGGAGATGGATGCAGGTAGGTTGGGTCTGGGAAAAGCACCACAACCATGCTGGGATTTTTACTACATCTATAGAAAAACCCATGCTGGGATCTGTAGTACATCTATAGAAAAATCAATGCTGGGATCTGTAGTCCATCTATAGAAAAATCCATTTGTGGGAGATGGGATGCAGATAGGTGGGGTCTGGGAAAAGCAGCACAACCCTGGGTGTTGGTGAGTGAGGGGAGATGGAGCCTGGGGGGAAGCTCCACCGCCCACACTCACGCCACATCCGGGGTGTTCGCATGCCCTTGGTGTTAAATTTAGTAGGTAGCAGAGCCTGGGAAGAGGTACTAAAACCCTTGGTGGTAGGTGAGGTAAATAGGGGAGCCTCGGAAGACGCATTGACACCCTTGGTGGTAAGTGAGGTAGGTAGGGGAGCCTGGGAAGAGGCATTGACACCCTTGGTGGTAGGTGAGGTAGGTAGGGGAGCCTGGGAAGAGGCATTGTCACCCTTGGTGGTAGAGTGCAGATAGCAGAGCCTGGGAAGAGGCATTACCATCCTTTGTGGGAGATAGATGCAGGTAGGTGGGGTTTGGGAAAAGCAGCACAACCCTGGGGGTTGGTGAGTAAGGGTTAGGGGTGTGGGGTTGGGTGGGCAGATGGAGCGTGGGGCCGAGGCAGCCCCGTGGTTGTAGACGAGGAGGGTAGCAGAGCCTGGGAAGAGGCACTGCCACCCTTGGTTGGAGATGAGTGCGGGAGGGGGGGTGTCAGTGTGCGGAGAGGAGGGAAGATCTCCCCACACACACAGCACTGCTCTCCGGAGTCGGGTACAATCATTGTCTGTACTGCAGCCGGCATGTCTGTGTGTCCCTGAGGAAGTACAACTCTCAGCATACACTGTAAGTAATGGGTCCCAGTGTGAAATAGGATGCTATGGGACTACATATGCCAGCATGTTTTTTTCTATGGAGGAACTACAGATCTCAGCAATACCCCTGGGGTATGTAGAGATTGCTGGGATCTATAGAAAAATCCATTATAGGATTTGTAGTACATCTATAGAATAATCTATGCTGGGATTTGTACGTGCTTCCACACTGGGACCCATTACTTACAGAGTATGCTGAGAGTTGTACTTCCTCAGGGACACACAGACATGCAGGCTGTAGTACGGACAATGATTGTACCCGACTCCGGAGGGCAGATCTGTGTGTGTGGGGAGATCTTCCCTCCTCTCCGCACACTGACACCCCCCCTCCCGCACTCATCTCCCACCAAGGGTGGCAGTGCCTCTTCCCAGGCTCTGCTACCCTCCTCACCTACAACCACGGGGCTGCCTCGGCCCCACGCTCCATCTGTCCACCCAACCCCACACCCCTAACCCTTACTCACCAACCCCCAGGGTTGTGCTGCTTTTCCCAACCCCCACCTACCTGCATCTATCTCCCACAAAGGATGGTAATGCCTCTTCCCAGGCTCTGCTATTTGCACTCTACCACCAAGGGTGACAATGCCTCTTCCCAGGCTGCCCTACCTACCTCACCTACCACCAAGGGTGTCAATGCCTCTTCCCAGGCTCCCCTATCTACCTCACGTAACACCAAGGGTGTCAATGCCTCTTCCCGGACTGCCCTACCCTCCTTACCTACAACCAAGAGGCTGCCTCGGCCCCACGCTCCATCTGCCCACTCATGTATGTATATGTGTACGTGTGTGTGTGTGTATGTATGTATGTATATGTGTACGTGTGTGTGTGTATGTATATGTGTACGTGTGTGTGTATATGTGTACATGTGTGTGTATGTATATGTGTACATGTGTGTATGTATGTATATGTGTAAGTGTGTGTGTATATGTGTGTATGTATGTGTATGTATGTACATGTGTGTGTATGTATATGTGTACATGTGTGTGTATATGTGTACATGTATGTGTGTGTGTACATGTATGTGTGTGTACGTATGTACATGTGTCTGTATGTAGGTGTGTGTGTGTACATGTGTGTGCATATGTGTACATGTATGTGTGTGTACGTATGTACATGTGTCTGTATGTAGGTGTGTGTGTGAGTGTGCATGTACAGTATGTATGTTTTAATCCTGACCCCCCCCTTTTCCTGTACCATTAGACCTGCTTTTGTAGGGCTTGTTTGTGATAGCAGCAAGGACTGCTGCTACTCTGAAAAGCAATCCATGCTCAGATTGCTTTTCAGAAGCATTTAAAGAGGAAGTAAACCCTCCTCTGCAAGTTGTACCTATAGGTGATCCTATGATAAGGCTTACCTATAGGTACTGTAAATATCTCCTAAACATGTACCGTTTAGGAGATATTTACCTTACATGCATCCAGTGACATCACTGGCGCATGCGCTCTGAAGGAACGGCCGTTGGTGCCGTGTTCCTTCAGAGCCCCGTGCCGTCGGCTCCCGTGCGCATGCGCGGGAGTGAAGTAATCGCGGGTCCAGCCAATCAGATGGCCGGATGCTGCAAACCCGGAAGAAGGGTGACAGAATATGTCACCCACGAGAGAGGTGAGCGGTCGACGATTCGTTCTTAGGTAAGTATTTCATAATGAGCTAGTATGCAATCCATACTAGCTCATTATGTGTTTGTCTTTCAGGTGTACTTTAAAAAAAAAAAGAAATTCTGAGGTTTACAACCTCTTTAACTGGTGGTAAAGAGGCAATATGTTGCCTCCCCACCACCTGTTTTAAGCCCGTAAATGCGGCATTACCACACCGCAACCATGCAATGCACACAGTTGTGGGGTGGTTGCAGTGCAGCCCCATTCACCCTGGGTATACCTGCATCTGCAGCCACAGCATGTGTACACCCCCAGCTGCTGCCTTTGCAGCTAAAGGGGTAGAAGTTGGGGGTAATAAAAACAGCTCAACCATGTGTTTTTACTGCCCCCTCCAACCTGACATGTGAACAAGCCCTTGGTTCCTATCTATGTTGCTGCTTGCTGCCTGTAGGGCAGCCCATTCATTTCAATGGGCTTCCCTACCCCCAGAAATGCAGGGAAAGAAGTCCCTGACCCCTTTTTTAAATTGGGCCGCACCAAAAGCAACCCATGTTTTCCAATGTGTGGGGTACCATTAAGAATTAATGGCACCCCTAAGTGCCGGTTCACACTTGTGCGATGCGGGAACGCTGCGAATATGCAGCGTGTTCCCGCATCGCATCCGCACATCTGGCAGTTCACACTGCCATATGCGATACGCAGGGGGTCTCAATTAAAAGTTAACGACACCCCCAGTTGCGATCTGCAAGTTCGCACAGAATCGGATCGCACAAGTGTGAACCACTGTGCGATCCAATTCTGAGGCGGCTCAAAAAATGCCTCATGTGCGAGTTTGCTGCGGAAGCGCTGCAAATTCAGCCATACAAAGTGTATGGCTGAACTCGCATCCGCACATGAGATCGCATGTAATGAAGGAGCAGTGCGCTCCAAATTACATGCGATCTCGTAAACCGCAATAATGTGAACCGACACTAAGGGTCCTTTCACACAGTCCGCTCCGTCGGCGGACTCCATTTATCTCAGCGGGTGATCGATCCGCCGATCCCCCGCTGAGCAGGACAATGACAGCTGTTCTCTGCACTGTGTGCAGAGACACAGCTGTCAGAGCCACATACATCTCTATGGGGGAATCGGATGGGAACGGACCGTCGGTCCGTTCTCATTCAATCCGCTGGACGGATGGAAAATAGGGTTTCCATCCGCCCAGATTTGACGGATCGGATGTCAGCGGACATGTCTCCGCTGACATCCGATGCCCCATAGGGATGCATGGAAGGACCGTTCACATCCGCCAAAAAAAACTGACAGGCGGATCTGAACGGTCCGCCTGTGTGAAAGGGGCCTTAAAGAGGAAGTAAACCCTCCTCTGCAAGTTGTACCTATAGGTGATCCTATGATAAGGCTTACCTATAGGTACTGTAAATATCTCCTAAACATGTACCGTTTAGATCTTTACCTTACATGCAGCCAGTGACGTCATTGGTGCATGCGCTCTGAAGGAACGGCCGCTTTTGCTGTTCCTTCAGAGCCCCGTGCCGTGACCGACGGCTCCCGCGCGCGGGAGTGACGTCACCGCGGCTCCGGCCAATCAGATGGCCGGATGCCGCGATCCCAGAAGACGGGCGACTGGACATGTCGCCCGTCATAGAGGTAAGCGGACGGCACGGGCTCGTTCTAAGGTAAATATTTCATAATGAGCTAGTATGCGATGCATACTAGCTCATTATGTGTTTCTCTTTCAGGGTAAAAAAAAAAAAATAAATACATTTTTCGGTTTACAACCTCTTTAAGAGCAGAGCATTTGTCTGTGTGTCAGAAACAAGCACGATTTTGCACGTTCCGTGACACACAGTAATGTGAACCAAGCCTTGGAAGGGGGTGCCTCAAGAGTGAAAATAATTTTCAAGGGCGCCCTGACTGAAAAAAGATTGAGAAACACTGATCTATACAATAACCCATGCTGGGATTTGTGGGAAATGGATGCAGGTAGATGGGGTCTGGGGAAAGCAGCACAACCCTGGGTGTTTGTGAGTGAAGCACGATGGAGCATGGGTGGTAGCATGCCCTTGGTGGTAGGTAGGGCAGCCTAGGAAGAGGCATTGTCACCCTTAGTGGTAGGTGAGGTAGGTAGGGCAGTCCGGGAAGAGGCATTGACACCCTTGGTGGTAGGTGAGGTAGGAAGGGGAGCCAGGGAAGAGGCATTGACACCCTTGGTGGTAGGTGAGGTAGGTAGGGCAGCCTGGGAAGAGGCATTGTCACCCTTGGTGGTAGAGTGCAGATAGCAGAGCCTGGGAAGAGGCATTGCCGTCCTTTGTGGGAGATAGATGCAGGTAGGTGGGGGTTGGGAAAAGCAGCACAACCCTGGGGGTTGGTGAGTAAGGGTTAGGGGTGTGGGGTTGGGTGGGCAGATGGAGGGTGGGGCTGAGGTAGCCCCGTGGTTGTAGGTGAGGAGGGTAGCAGAGCCCGGGAAGAGGCACTGCCACCCTTGGTGGGAGATGAGTGGGGGAGGGGGAGGTGTCAGTGTGCGGAGAGGAGGGAAGATCTCCCCACACACACAGATCTGCTCTCCGGAGTCGGGTACAATCATTGTCTGTACTGCAGCCGGCATGTCTGTGTGTCCCTGAGGAAGTACAACTCTCAGCATACACTGTAAGTTATGGGTCCCAGTGTGGAATAGGATGCTATGGGAATACATTATCCAGCATGTTTATTCTATGGAGGAACTACAGATCTCAGCAATACCAATGGGGTATGTAGAGATTGCTGGGATCCATTATAGAACTTGTATTAAATCTATAGAATAATCCATGCTGGGATTCAGTTCAGTTGTAGAATATTAAAGATTGAGACCTCATTATTAGTGTATGCTGGAAGTTGTAGTCCTCCTCGCCGGCATAGTAGTGCTATAGTGCTGGGGTTTGTAGTAGCTCCGGCTCCGGAGAGCAGCGCTGTGAGTGGAGCGACCTTCCCGCCTGCTGCTCTGTCCGCACACTGGCCCGCGTCTCCTGGGCTCGGATATTTATAGGGTTTAGGCCACGCCCATCGCTCCACTGATGACGCCAACGGCTCCACTGGTCACGCCTACTTACCCTCAGCCCCGGCGTGATTCGCCGCTCTGCTTATTCTGAGCTCAGGCCACTCCCACTCCATGCGCTGGCCACGCGCACCCCATGCACTGATCACGAGAGTGTGCGCACGCAGCTTGGTCTCATGTGAGGTGTGGTGGGCGGGGTTTAGCTTCTGAAGGGGAAGAATTCCAATCATTGGCCCAGATAGAGCGGCGCGCGCAGCCCGGTGCTATACCCTCGTCACTTCCGCCCCGGTGCGCATGCGCAGAAGGCATTCTGGAGGTCCGATGTGTATAGCGCACAGCTGATTGAGTAGAGGCGGGGCTGAGGCGTCATCGAGTTATCATCTGACAATTGTGAAAAATATATTTTCTCTTACGTCCTCCGACAGTCGCCGCCTCTTCATATTCGTCACATATGGGTATTAGACTTTGCTCCGAAGGAGTAGCTAGGCAACAGAATATGTTAACAATAAAGCTTTAACATATCCCACCCTCAAGGGGTGGTCCCCTCAGTCAATACCCTCCTACTTCCTGCAACCATATCTCAGTTTTAATGTCTAGCTTGTCAGGAGTGGCTGGCTCTCTCTGTGCTGGGACTTTTTGTCCCAGACTCTTTCTTCTTTTTGATTTTTGTTTGAGTTTTCTCTCTACCTTTACTTAGCTGTTATTTTTGTCAGCATTAGTTAGTTCTTCGGACGAAGAGGATCATGCGGACTGGGTCTCGGGCTGATCCCCCTGGTCGCAGGTCGTGGGTCAGTGGCTTCCCAGTCTGCCATCGAGCGTTCAGCCAGGTAACGCTCCTGGCACGGTGAACGACCCATCCCTGTTCGGTGCAGGGATGATTGGTGAGGTGGCTACCTCACCGGACGCTGTGCGGTTTCTGAACCGCCATTGTGTGCGTCTTGAATTGCGACTCTCCCTGCCTCATGTGTAGCGGCTTGTTCGCCTGTGCGGGTTCCCCACGCCATGTGAGGTAAGTGTATCTATGTGGGGACCTGTCTGTCTGGGGGGGGTCTCAGTCTGGGACTGTGTAACCTGCCTTTAATCACACTGCTTGTCTCCCTATATCTCGGCTGCATGCTGTGGGCTGCAAGGGGGGGGGGGAGCTGTATGACACTGAGTATGTCAGGCTGGGCAGTGTGAGGAGCTGTGTGCTGTGGGGCATGTTTTTAATGGCATGTTGGGGCATATACAGCGATCGCTGCGGCGATCTAACATGTATCCATATTTTGGGATAATTTTGTGTGTGATTTTATGCACTGTGGAGCGGCGATTTCGGCGCCAAACGGCGCCATTTTACCGGCGCCCGCTCCGGCCGCATGGTTTACATGCACGGCGGCCATTTTCTTGTAGCCTCCATAGGCTTACATAGAGCGCCCTGGCAGCATCACTTCCTCTCTCCTGGAAGCACCGATCGAGGCAGCAGCAGCAGCGGAGTCTCCTCAGGTTTTATCCTTCTATTCCTGTGTTCCATTGCCTGTATTCAGTCTGTATATTCCCTGTGGGGGTCTCATTGTGCCTGAGTGTGGTGCGGTGGGCTGCGCTTGCCGCGCTTGCTGTAAGGGGGCAGTTAACCCTTGGTTGTCTGGCATACAGGGGCAATGGATTCTCAGGAGGGCAAGTTTCCCACAGTATTGGTGGAAAGCCAGGGGACCGCTGTTTCCCCCCCAGGGGGGGATTTGGCCACTATTGTGGCTGGCCTTGCTGCACAGGTGCAAATGCTGGTGGCTGCTCAATCTACTAAACGGCCCAGAGTTGCTCTGTCCTCTGATTCTGAGGGTGAAGGTGATGGGGCTGTTCTGGCGGGGACCCCCCTATCGGGGTCCCGCTCCTCTCTTGATCTAGTGGGGTCTGAGGTAGAGGCTGAGGTTGAGGGGGTTGATAATTCTCCCCCTGGCTCGCCTGAAGAGCTTGCAATCATGGATGAGTTGATTGCTTCCATTAAGCAGACGCTACGTTTGCAGGACGAGGTGTGTCCCCCAGCTGCCTTGGCGGCTTATGGGACGCAGAGAAAACGCAGGACGCCGCAGGTTTTTCCCTGCAATGCTGATTTTCAGCGCTGTTAAGGACCAATGGCGCGATTTGCGCAAGCCTTTTGCGGTACCAAGTAAATTCAAGCTGCGTTATCCTTTCTCGCCTGCCACTGATGAACGGTGGTGTGTGCCTCCGCCAGTGGATCATGCTATTGCGGTTTTGAACAAAGCCACTGCGATCCCTGCAGAGGGATCCCCTATTTTCCGTGATGCCACGGATAGGAGACTGGAGTCTCTTGCCCGTCATACTTATTCTGTTACGGGTTCTATGCTTAAGGCTCTGTTTGCTTCTCTCATGGCGGCCCAGGCGATCGCAAGTTGGACGCAGATGCTTAGGCGCGTCCTAGTGGCCGATTCGGCCTCAGCGGCGACCCTGGATATGGTGGATCAGATCCACCAGGGTGTCATGTATCTGTGTGATGCGGACCTGGACCTGATTCCGTTGGCCGCGCGTGTGCACAGCGTGGCGGTGTTGTCTCGCCGCCTGGTTTGGTTGAAATGTTGGTCGGTGGACCAATCTTCACGTAAAACCTTAGCCAATCTGCCTTATGATGGGTCTCGCCTTTTTGGGGAGTCCCTGGATGTGTTGATTAAGGGGATTACCGGGGGTAAGAGCACTCTCTTGCCCCATTTCCCCAAGGCTAAGGGGGCTTCTGGGAAGAAGCATGCTAATTTTCGGCCCCCTCAGGGGTCCTTTCGTGCCTTTCGGCCGCACTACAAGGGCAAACCGTTCAAGGGCCAGGGCTCTCAGAAGAAACCCTGGTCTGGAAAACAGAAGTCCGGCCAATCCGGACCTGCGGCCCATAACAGTTCGGCCTGAAGGGGCGCCCTCACCCAGTTTTGGGGTGGGGGGACGCTTGCTCGGTTTTCTTCAGCCCTGGTTGGCCCGTGTGCGGGACAGATGGGTTCTGGAAATCGTTCGATCTGGTTACAAGATCGAGTTTCTCTCTCGGCCAGAGAGCAGATTTTTTCCCTCAAATCTACAACTGTCTCCGGAGCGCCTGCGGGATCTGCACCTGGCGGTGCGGGACCTGAGGGCTCAGGGAGTGGTGGTTCCGGTGCCTCATTGGGACAGATTTCGGGGGTTTTATTCCAATCTGTTCACTGTGCCCAGAAAGGAGGGCAAGGTTCGTCCAATTCTGGACTTGAAAGCTCTGAACCGCTCTGTGAGGGTTCGCAAGTTCCGCATGGAATCCCTGCGCTCGGTGGTGGCTGCCCTGGTTCCGGGGGAATTCATGGCCTCCATCGATTTGAAGGATGCGTATCTTCACATCCCCATATTCGAGGGTCATCAGAGATACCTTCGATTTGCCATTGCGGAGGATCACTACCAGTTCGTGGCGTTGCCCTTTGGGCTCGCCTCGGCTCCGCGGGTCTTCACCAAGGTGCTTGCACCGGTTCTGGCATTATTGAGAGCCCAGGGCATTTCTGTCCTGGGGTATCTGGACGACATTCTGATTCGGTCTGCGACCAGTCAGGGTCTGGAGAAGGACCTGTCTGTCACGATGCAAACTCTGCAGGAGTTCGGTTGGACGATAAATGTTCCAAAGTCGACACTGAGTCCGTCGGTTCGTCTTCCCTATCTGGGAATGATACTGGACTCGGTGCAGGCGAGGGTCTTCCTGCCAGAAGACAAACTCAGGACTCTTCAGGAGGAAGTCAGGTCCCTCAGGGACGTTCCGAACTCGTCTCTGCGGACGTGTATGAGATGTCTGGGATTGATGGTCTCGGCTTTCGAGGCGATTCCTTTCGCGCAGTTTCACACGCGGGGTCTCCAGGCGGAGATCTTGTCCAAGTGGGACGGGCGACCTCAGTCTCTGGATCTTCAGATCTCGTTGAGTCATCGCACCAGGGAAAACCTTCTGTGGTGGCTCCAGTCCCCGTTGGTGTCCGGGGGCAAGTCGTTTCGTCCGATCTCGTGGACGATAATCACCACGGATGCCAGCCTGTCGGGCTGGGGTGGTGTTCTGGGCGTTCTGTCCGCCCAGGGGACCTGGTCGGAGGGGGAGTCTTCCCTCCCGATCAACATTCTGGAATTGCGTGCGATAAGGCTCTGTCTTCATCGCTGGACGGACCGGCTGCAGGGCTGCCCGGTTCGGGTGCAGACGGACAATGCCACGGCGGTGGCCTACATCAACCTCCAAGGGGGCACCAGGAGTGCCCGAGCGGCTCGAGAAGTGGCCGACATTCTGTCTTGGGCCGAGACTCATGTCCCGGCGATAACGGCGGTTCACATTCCGGGAGTGGAGAACTGGCAGGCGGACTATCTGAGTCGCCAGACCCTGGATCAGGGGGAATGGTCTCTCCACCCGGCTGTCTTCCAGATGTTGTGCGCGAAGTGGGGTCTTCCAGATGTGGACCTGTTCGCGTCTCGCCTCAACTACAAGGTGAAGAGGTTCGTGGCAAGGACGCGCGACCCTCGGGCAGACGCGTCGGACGCGTTAGTGGCCCCGTGGCATCAGTACAGGCTGATGTACGCGTTTCCACCGATTCAGTTGCTGTCCCGGTTCCTTCGCAGGTTACACTCGGAACGCAGCACGGTGATTCTTGTGGCACCGGACTGGCCTCGCCGGTCCTGGTACGCAGACCTCGTGAATCTGGCGGTCGACGCCCCCTGGCGTCTGCCTCTTCGGGACGATCTACTGTCTCAAGGACCGATTTACCATCCTGCTTTACAGTCGCTGGCCTTGACGGCCTGGCTGTTGAGACCGAGGTCCTGAAGGAGAAGGGTCTCTCTCCAGAGGTTGTTCATACCTTGATTAACGCGAGGAAGTCTTCCTCGGGAAAGGTTTATTACCGTACTTGGAAGGCCTATTTTGCCTGGTGTGAGTCCAGGGGGTTTTCACCCCGCACGTACTCGGTTTCCCGTGTGCTGTCTTTCCTTCAGACGGGTGTCGATCAGCGTTTGGCGCTGGCTACGATAAAGGGTCAGGTGTCTGCGCTGGCCGTTCTGTTTCCACGTCCCGTGGCTTCCAACTCCTTGGTTGGCACTTTTATTCAGGGTGTGCGGCATCTGGTTCCTCCTAGGAGGGATCCCTTGCCCCCTTGGGACTTGAATCTAGTCCTGTCTGTGTTACAACGTGCTCCTTTTGAACAGATCAGGGAGATCTCGTTGTCTATGTTGTCCAAAAAGGTCGCCTTTTTGGTGGCGATCACTTCGGCTCGCAGAGTGTCGGAACTGGCGGCTTTGTCCTGCAAGTCTCCGTACCTGGTTGTTCATTTGGATAAGGTGGTCTTGCGACCTAATCCTTCTTTTCTGCCGAAACGAGTTTCGGAATTCCATCTTAACGAGGATATTGTTTTGCCTTCGTTGTGCACGAAGCCTAAACATCCAAAGGAGGTGAGACTGCATTCTCTGGATGTTGTTCGGGCGATTAGGGTTTACCTTAAATCGACTGAGTCTTTTCGAAAGACGGACTCCTTGTTTGTTCTTCCAGAGGGTCCTCGGAAGGGCATGGCGGCTTCCGCCTCTACCATTGCCAAATGGATCAGGCAGACCATTGAACAGGCCTATGCCTTGCAGGGGAAGGTTCCCCCTGTGCCTGTGAAGGCGCACTCTACTAGATCTCTGAGTACGTCTTGGGCCTGTCGTCATGGGGCTTCTGTAGCCCAGGTGTGTAAGGCGGCGACTTGGTCGACCGTACACACTTTCACAAAATTCTACAAAGTAGATGTTCAGGCATCGGCGGATGCTTCCTTTGGCCGCAAGGTTCTTAGTGCGGCTGTTCCCTAGGGTCCCTTGTTGGGGACTCCTGGCTGTTGGGATAAGTTTTGTATCCCCTGGTTTTTTGTCTTTTCCTGGGTTGTTGCTCCTGTTGAGCACTTATTTTTGCTGTTGCCCAGCTGGTTTCCTTCCTTTGGTAAGGTTCCTTTCTTTGATGTGGAGACTGCGTTGCCTTTCGGCGCGGATGCGTTTCCCACCCCTCATGTTTGCACTGCTTTGGGACGTCCCCATATGTGACGAATATGAAGAGGCGGCGACTGTCGGAGGACGTAAGAGAAAACGGAATTTTTGTAAAATCTTACCTGTAAAATTCCTTTCTCTGAGTCCTCCGACAGTCGCCGCCCCCGCCCCTCTTTTGGGGTTTGAATGTATACTCTACTGCTATTCCACTAAAACTGAGATATGGTTGCAGGAAGTAGGAGGGTATTGACTGAGGGGACCACCCCTTGAGGGTGGGATATGTTAAAGCTTTATTGTTAACATATTCTGTTGCCTAGCTACTCCTTCGGAGCAAAGTCTAATACCCCATATGTGACGAATATGAAGAGGCGGCGACTGTCGGAGGACTCAGAGAAAGGAATTTTACAGGTAAGATTTTACAAAAATTCCGTTTTCTATTGGTGGGATTTCATCACCTCTGCGATTTTTACTTTTTGGAAAAAAAGCGACAATTTTGAAAAAATAACATTTTTCAAATTTTTTTATATGAAATTCCCCAAAAAAATGTAAAAATCAAAATTTTTTAACAATTTCGGCCAATTTGTTCCCTGCTACATATGTTTGGTAAAAAAAATCGCAATAAGCGTATTTTGATTGTTTTGCGCAAAAGTTATCGCAGCTACTAACTACAGGAAAGATTTATGTAGTTTTTATTGTTTGTAATGGCGGCGATCTGCGATTTTTTTAGCGGGACTGCGACATTGCGGCGGACAGATCGGACCCCTGACTGACATTTCTGACACTTTTGAGGGGACCAGTGACATTACTACAGTAATCAGTGCTATACATATGCACTGTCACTGTACTAATGACACTGGCAGGGAAGGGGTTAAGTTTATTGGTGATGCAGGGGTGTGTCCCTAGGGGCGTGCTTCTAACTGTGAAGGGGCGTGGCTAGTGATATAACCACAGAGACATACGATCCTACATAGCAGGACCATATGATCTCTGCAGTTACACCAGGGAGAATGACAGGCGGCTTTGTTTACATCATCCGCCTGCCTTTCTCCCTCTCCAGCGGGAGATCGCCAGTGACTGGAGGACATCGGAGCCGCCGGTCACACGCGTGGACTTCTTAGGGAATGAGCAGGGGCGGGAGTGCGCCCCCTAGAGGCTTGCAGGCGAGCGATGTAGTACTACGTCACTTTGCCTGTCCGGGGCTGACTGCCGCAGTAAATAGTCGTGCGGCGGTCGGCAAGCGGTTAATGACCGGGCGGTTGTTTGCCATTCGGCACTGCGTTACTTTAATCACTAAAGCCCCGGAGGATTTGGCTGCTCAATGACCAGGCCACTTTTTAAAACTTGGCACTGCGTGACTTTAACCTCTTGCCGACCGCTCACATTGAGCCTACTGCAGCAAAGTGGCTCTCCTGGGTCCTACGTCACTGAATCCCGCCCCCTCTCGGTGTATTCAGACACAGCGGGAGTCACCGCTGATCACCACAGCTCTTCCCCCCCGATCATCGGCAACAGACCGAGGAAATCCGTCTGCTTGTGTAAACAAAGGGGGCGGATCTTCTCTGTGACAGGCAGGGACAGATTACAGGATATAGTTAGTAGCTGCGATAACTTTTGCGCAAACCAATCAAAATACGCTTATTGCGATTTTTTTTACCAAACATATGTAGCAGAATACAAATTGGCCTAAAATGTTAAAAAATTTTGTTTTTTACATTTTTTGGGGGGAATTTCATATAAAAAAATGTGAAAAATATATTTTTTCAAAATTGTTGCTCTTTTTTTGTTTTTAGCGCAAAAAATAAAAATCGCACCGGTGATCAAATACCACCGAAAGAAAGCTCTGTTTGTGGGGGATAAAAAGGACATCAATTTAATTTGGGTACAGCGTCGCACGACCGTGCAATTGTCTGTTAAATTTGCACAGTGCCAAGTTGCAAAAAGTGGCCTGGACGTAAAGCAGGAAAATCCTCCGGTGGTAAAGGGGTTGAAGTGTTGTTAAAGAGGAAGTAAACCCTCCTCTGAGACTCGTACCTATAGATGATCCTATGATAAGGCCCCCCTATAGATGATCCTATGATAAAGCCCCCCTATAGATGATCCTATGATAAGGCCCCCCTATAGATGATCCTATGATAAGGCCCCCCTATAGATGATCCTATGATAAGGCCCCCCTATAGATGATCCTATGATAAGGCCCCCCTATAGATGATCCTATGATAAGGCCCCCCTATAGATGATCCTATGATAAGGCCCCCCCTATAGATGATCCTATGATAAGGCTTACCTATAGATGATCCTATGATAAGGCCCCCCTATAGGTGATCCTATGATAACGCCCCCCTATAGATGATCCTATGATAAAGCCCCCCTATAGATGATCCTATGATAAGGCCCCCCTATAGATGATCCTATGATAAGGCCCCCCTATAGATGATCCTATGATAAGGCTTACCTATAGATGATCCTATGATAAGGCCCCCCCTATAGATGATCCTATGATAAGGCCCCCCTATAGATGATCCTATGATAAGGCCCCCCCTATAGATGATCCTATGATAAGGCCCCCCTATAGATGATCCTATGATAAGGCCCCCCTATAGATGATCCTATGATAAGGCCCCCCTATAGATGATCCTATGATAAGGCTTCCCTATAGATGATCCTATGATAAGGCCCCCCCTATAGATGATCCTATGATAAGGCTTACCTATAGATGATCCTATGATAAGGCCCCCCTATAGGTGATCCTATGATAACGCCCCCCTATAGATGATCCTATGATAACGCCCCCCCCCCTATAGATGATCCTATGATAAGGCCCCCTATAGATGATCCTATGATAGGGCCCCCCTATAGATGATCCTATGATAAGGCTTACCTATAGATGATCCTATGATAAGGCCCCCCCTATAGATGATCCTATGATAAGGCCCCCTATAGATGATCCTATGATAAGGCCCCCCCTATAGATGATCCTATGATAAGGCCCCCTATAGATGATCCTATGATAACGCCCCCCCTATAGATGATCCTATGATAAGGCTTACCTATAGATGATCCTATGATAAGGCTCACCTATAGATGATCCTATGATAACGCCCCCCCTATAGATGATCCTATGATAAGGCTTACCTATAGATGATCCTATGATAAGGCCCCCCTATAGGTGATCCTATGATAACGCCCCCCTATAAGTGATCCTATGATAACGCCCCCCTATAGATGATCCTATGATAAGGCCCCCCCTATAGATGATCCTATGATAAGGCCCCCCCTATAGATGATCCTATGATAAGGCCCCCCTATAGATGATCCTATGATAAGGCTTACCTATAGATGATCCTATGATAAGACTCCTCCCTATAGATGATCCTATGATAAGGCCCCCCTATAGATGATCCTATGATAAGGCTTACCTATAGATGATCCTATGATAAGACTCCCCCCTATAGATGATCCTATGATAAGGCCCCCCTATAGATGATCCTATGATAAAGCCCCCCCTATAGATGATCCTATGATAAGGTCCCCCTATAGATGATCCTATGATAAGACCCCCCTATAGATGATCCTATGATAAGGCCCCCCCTATAGATGATCCTATGATAAGGCCCCCCCTATAGATGATCCTATGATAAGGCTTACCTATAGATGATCCTATGATAAGGCCCCCCTATAGATGATCCTATGATAAGGCCCCCCTATAGATGATCCTATGATAAGGCCCCCTATAGATGATCCTATGATAAGGCCCCCCTATAGATGATCCTATGATAAGGCCCCCCTATAGATGATCCTATGATAAGGCCCCCCTATAGATGATCCTATGATAAGGCCCCCCCTATAGATGATCCTATGATAAGGCTTCCCTATAGATGATCCTATGATAAGGCTTACCTATAGATGATCCTATGATAAGGCCCCCCCTATAGATGATCCTATGATAAGGCTTACCTATAGGTGATCCTATGATAAGGCCCCCCCTATAGATGATCCTATGATAAGGCCCCCCCTATAGATGATCTTATGATAAGGCCCCCCTATAGATGATCCTATGATAAGGCTTACCTATAGATGATCCTATGATAAGGCTTACCTATAGGTACTGTAAATATCTCCTAAACATGCACCGTTTAGGAGATATTTACCTTACATGCATCCAGTGACATCACATGCGCTCTGAAGGAACGGCCGCTGGTGCTATTTCTTCAGAGACCCGTGCCATGACCGTCGGCTCTCGCGCGCGTGCACGGGAGTGACGTCACCGTGGCTCTGGCCAATCAGATGGCCGGATGCCGCGATCCCGGAAGACGGGCTACTGGACATGTCGCCCGTCATAGAGGTGAGCGGACGGCACGGCGGGGGCTCGTTCTAAGGTAAGTATTTCATAATGAGCTAGTATGCGATGCATACTAGCTCATTATGTGTTTCTCTTTCAGCTTGTTAAAAAAAAAATGAACTGAGTTTACAACCTCTTTAACTGTTGTAGAACGCAATCCTCTAGCATACATAGACATTTATTGGTGTATGTATGTGTGGCCTGTGTTCTGGATCCTAAATCCTTGGTTGGAAATTCAGGATCCCTTTTCCTTTGCTACAATTGTGTTATTTCTGATTTTGTTTGAATTCTCTGATTTCACTTCAAAAGCCAAAAGAGCAGTAAATTGATTATTCACTGCAACATTTGTGGTCTCGGTTATTTACCATGACAGAACTGATAGTGTCAGATGGGTTGGAGCAGGCTCAGGGTGTAAGAGGTGACGAGGATGCCCATGTAACAAGCCACCCCCAAGGGGGCCGGGCTACAGTTGCAAACGGGGTAGGGGTGTATTTACCAAACATTTGCTGAGCTTTAAGCCCCGTACACACGCAATGATTATCGGCCGACCAGTCGTCCGTCTTTTGTCCAGAGTGGTGTCTGTTGGTTGGAATGTACCTAGACTGCACACAAATTTTCTCGCCCAACAAAATTCTACTTCAGAAGTGATGTCATGTGTTGGTTTGCTTTCTTTGTTCTTTCTTCACTGAGCATGCCCAGACTTGCTCATCAGATTTTTCCCTGTCGAAATCTGTACTGACTGCACGAAAATTGGCCGTGTTTTGACGGCAGACAAAAATTTTATAGCCTGCACACCAGATTTTTTGATACATAGTGTTAGGGTTACAGTTAGATATGGGTTAGGGGGTTAGGGATATAGGATTAAGGTTAGGGATGGGGTTAGGAGTTAGAGTTAGGGGTTAGGGTTAGGCATTTGGATTAGGGTTAGGGGTTAGTGCTAAGGGTTAGGGGATTGGGGTTAGGGTTGGGTGAGGTTTGGGTTATGGTTAGGCTTAGGGTTACGATGTTAGCTTTAGGGCTAGGGTTAGAGGGTTATGGTTATAGGGTGAGGGTTAGGGTTAGAGGGTGAAGGTTAGGGTTAGAGGGTTAAGGTTAGGGTTATATCTTAGAGTTAGCATTAGGGTTATGGTCAGGACTAGAGCTAGGGTTAGAGTTAGGATTAGCATTAGGGTTAGGGCTATGGTTACGGCTAGGGTTAGGGTTTTATTTAGTGCTAGGTTTAGAGGGCTAGGGTTAGAGGGTTAGGGTTAGAATTAAGGTTAGTGTTATTTTTAGGGCTAGGGTTAGAGGGTTAGGGTTAGGAGTTAGTGTTAGAGGGTTAGGGTTAAGGTGAGAGGGTTAGGGTTAGAAGGTTAGGGTTATGGTTTAGGGTTAGAGTTAGTGTTAGGGTTTGGGGTTAAGGTTAGGGAATAGGGGTTAGTGGTTAGGGTTAGGGTTGGATGAGGTTTGGGTTAGGGTTAGGGCTTGTCTAGGGCTAGGATTGGGGGTTAGGGTTAGATACTTAGGGTTAGGGTTAGATACATAGGGTTAGGGTTAGATACCTAGGGTTAGCATTTGGGGGTTAGGGTTAGGGTTAGGGGTTAGGGTTAGGCATTTGGATTAGGGTTAGGGGTTAGTGCTTAGGGTTAGGGGATTGGGGTTAGGGTTGGGTGAGGTTTGGGTTATGGTTAGGCTTAGGGTTACGGTGTTAGGGTTAGGGTTAGAGGGTTATGGTTAGAGGGTAAAGGTTAGGGTTGGAGAGTTAAGGTTAGAGGGTTAGGGTTAGGGAGTTAGGGTTAGATAAGGTATGTTTTAAGGTTGGCTAGGGTTTGGGGTTAGAGTTAGGGTCTAGGGTTAAGGGTTAGGGTTAGAGGGTTAGTGGTTATGGTTAGGGTTATGGCTTAGGGTTAGGGTCAGACCTAGGGCTAGGGTTAGACTTAGGGTTAGAATTAGGGTTAGGGCTAGGGTAGGTTTATTTTTAGTGCTTAGGGTTAGAGGGGTAGGGGTAGAATTTAGGGTTAGGGAGTTAGGGTTAGGGGGGTTAGGGTTAGATAGGGTTTGTTTTAAGGTTGGATAGGGTTTGGGGTTAGAGTTAGGGTTTGGGTTAAAGCTTAGGGTTAAGAGTTAGGGTTAGAGTTAGGGTTATGGCTTAGGGTTAGCGTTAGGTTTAGGGTCAGGCCTTGAGCTAGAGTTAGGATTAGCATTAGGGTTAGGGCTATGGTTACGGCTAGGGTTAGGGTTTTTTAAGTGCTAGGTTTAGAGGGTTAGGATTAGGGTTAGAGGGTTAGGGTTAGAATTAGGTTTGGGGTTAGGGTTATTTTTAGGGTTAGGGTTAGAGGGTTAGGGTATGGGGGTTAGGGTTAAGGTGAGAGGGTTAGGGTTATGGTTAGAGGGTTAGGGGTTAGGGTTAGATACTTATGTTTAGGGTTAGTGTTAGAGCATTAGGGTTAGGGTAAGAGTAACAGTAAGGGTTAGGGGGTTAGGATTAGAGGGTTAGGGCTAGGGGATAGGGTTAGGGTGAGAAACTTAGGGTTAGGGTTAGGCTGAGGGTTAGAGGGTTAGGGTGTTACAGTTAGGGTTATGGTTAGAGTTAGAGGGTTAGGGTTAGAGTGTTAGGGTTAGGGTTGGGGTTAAGGTTAGGGTTAGTGGTTAGGGTTAGGGGTTAAGATTAGGGTTAGATACATAGGGTTAGGGTTAGATACATAGGGTTAGGGTTAGATACATAGGGTTTGGTTTAGATACCTAGGGTTAGCGATAGGGGGTTAGGGTTAGAGGGTTAGGGCTAGGTTAGGGCTAGGGTTAGATATAGAGGGTTAGGGTTATATACATAGGGTTCGGGTTCGCATTTGATACATAGTGTTAGGGTTACAGTTAGATATGGGTTAGGGGGTTAGGGATAGAGGATTAAGGTTCGGGTTAGGGATGGGTTTAGGGGTTAGGAGTTAGGGGTTAGAGTTAGCGTTAGGCATTTGTTTTAGGGGTTAGTGCTAAGGGTTAGGGTTAGGGGATTAGGGTTGGGTGAGGTTTGGGTTATGGTTAGGCTTAGGGTTACGGTGTTAGGATTAGGGTGAGGGTTAGGGTTAGAGGGTTATGGTTATAGAGTTAGGGTTAGAGGGTTAAGGTTAGGGTTAGAGGGTTAGAGTTAAGGCTAGAGGGATAGGGTTAGGGGTCAGGGTTAGAGGGTTAGGGAGTTAGAGTTAAGGGGTTAGGGTTAGATAGGGTATGTTTTAATGTTGGATAGGGTTTGGGGTTAGGGTTAGGGTTAGATGGATAGGGTTAGGGTTAGAGGGTTAAGGTTAGGGTTAGAGGGTTAGGGTTAGAGTTAGGGTGAGGGTTAGATGGATAGGGTTAGGGGTTAGGGTTAGAGGGTTAAGGTAGGGGTTAGGGTTAGGGATAGGGTTAAATACTTAGGGTTAGGGTTAGAGTGTTAGGATTAGGGTAAGGGTTAGCAGGTTAGGGTGTTGCAGTTAGGGTTATGGTTAGAGTTAGAGGGTTAGGGTAATGGTTAGGGTTAGAGGGTTAGGATTATGGTTTAGGGTTAGAGTTAGTGTTAGAGTTAGGGTTGGGGTTAAGGTTGGGGTTAGTGGTTTGGATTAGGGGTTAAGGTTAGGGGTTAGTGGTTAGGGATAGGGTTGGGTGAGGTTTGGGTTAGGGCTTGTCTAGGGCTAGGATTGGGGGTTAGGGGTTAGGGTTAGGGTGAGGGTTAGATACTTAGTGTGACGGTATCCAGACACCACCGACTGGGTATCTCCGCCAGTAACCTGCTTCCTAAGTTCTGGAACACGGGATCCGTGATTCTGGCTATAGTTACCCCAATAACTCGACAGTACAAGTTTTTGAGTGAAACCAGAATGAGCTCTTTATTAAACCAACTCACAGAATTTTACATACACTTTGAGAATACAACATGATTTAATTATACAGATCCACCCACCACATCACACAATGGTTTCTATACGATCCCCAATGCACATTACTCTGTGTAATTAAATCCCCTAGCAGACAGACAGGTGGGCTCATTACCACACTTAACAATAGGTGAATGGAAAAACTGTCTCAGACCCTATTTTAGACAAAAGCACTTCAATGATTAGCAGACATGATGTCTCTCATAGTTCCTGGACACCCAAATTAGGAGCTGCACTTCCTGTGCCTGACAGTCTAAAGAAATAAGATAGATCTTCATATTTCCTGACAGATATTGTTAATGCATTTTATTGTCCCATTTGAAGTAGTCCAAACCATATTCTCAGTGTTCACTACCCTCTTGGTCACCCTGCATCCATAATAGACGCAGGGTGACTTAAACATAAGAGAGCCCCATAAGGCTGGGCATGGTGCCCCCCAACCTCTCTAAAGGAATTTGGGGTCCACAACCCCCAATGCCCAAAGTGACTCCTTTCACATTTAGGGTTAGGGTTAGATACATAGGGTTAGGGTTAGATACCTAGGGTTATCGTTAGGGTTAGAGGGTTAGGGTTAGGTTAGGGTTAGATATAGAGGGTTAGGGTTATATACATAGGACTAGGGTTCGGATTTGATACATAGTATTAGGGTTACAGTTAGATATGGGTTAGGGATAGAGGGTTAAGGTTAGGGTTAGGGATGGGGTTAGGAGTTAGGGGTTAGGGTTAGGCGTTTGGGTTAGGGGTTAGTGCTTAGGGTTAGTGGATTGGGGTTAGGGTTGGGTGAGGTTTGGGTTATGGTTAGGCTTAGGGTTACGGTGTTAGGGTTAGGGTTAGAGGGTGAAGGTTAGGGTTAGAGGGTTAAGGTTAGGGTTAGAGGGTGAAGGTTAGGGTTAGAGGGTGAAGGTTAGGGTTAGAGGGTTAAGGTTAGGTTTAGAGGGTTAGAGTTAGGGTTAGACGGATAGGGTTAGGGAGTTGGGGTTAGGGTTAGGGGGTTAGGGTTAGATAGGGTATGCTTTAAGATTGGATAGGGTTTTGGTTTAGAGTTAGGGTTAGGGTTAAGGGTTAGAGTTAGAGGGTTAGGTGTTATGGTTAGGGTTAGGGTTATGACTTAGGGTTAGCGTTAGGGTCAGACCTAGGGCTAGGGTTAGAGTTAGGGTTAGAATTAGGGTTAGGTTTAGGGTTAGGCAGGGCCACTGATAGGGGGGGACCACCAGCCCTCTTGTAGGGGGCCCAAGTACACAGGGGGGCCCACACAGAGAGGGGGATTAGTGATGGACAACAAATACAGAAATCTTCCTCCAGCACCTGAATCTGATCTCTGTCCCTCTCCCTGCTATCAGCTTTTATCTGCTGAGAAAGACAGTTGTTCCTCATTAATCCCCCTCCCTGTGTGGGCCCCCCTCCCAGCACTTATCTCTGCTCAGGAGTTTATTTGTAACTTTGTTTCTCTCCCTCTGTCTCTCTGATCACTGATCTCCAACTGCCCAGCCTGTATATTTTTTTCATCTCATCTTCATTTTTATTTATTAACATGGGGTTTTTTTTTTAGATTTAGCAGGAATTATGTGAGTTATGTTATATTTGTGTCTGCTAATAGTGATTTTGTTGTCATTTTAGCAAAATATATCTTTAATATTTTCTTGGGGGGACCCTGCCAGGTAGTCTGTATGGGGCCCGCGATTTCTAACAGCAGCCCTGGGCTTAGGGCTAGGGATAGGGTTATTTCTAGTGCTAGGGTTATGGTTAGGGGGTTAAGTTTAAGGTTAGAGGGTTAGGGTTATGGTTAGAGGGTAAGGGTTAGGGCTAGGATTAGGGTTCAGGCTAGGGTTAGGGTTAGGGTTATTTTTATGGCTAGTCTTAGAGGGTTAGGGTTAAGGTTAGAGGGTTAGGGTTATGGTTAGAGGATTAGGGATTAGGGTTAGAAACCTACTGTTAGGGTTAGGGGTAGATACAGAGGGTTAGGGTTAGATATATAGGGTTAGGGTTAGATATGAGATAGGGTTAGGGTGTTAGGGTTAGAGGGTTAGTGGGTAGGGTTTAGGGTTTGGATTAGAGTTAGAGGGTTAGGGTTCGGGGTTAAGGTTAGGGTTAGAGGGTTAGGGTTAGAAGGATAGGGTTAGGGGTAAGGTTAGGGTTAGAATTTAGGGTTAGGGGGGTTAGGGTTAGATAGGGTTTGTTTTAAGGTTGGATAGGGTTTGGGGTTAGAGTTAGGGTTTGGGTTAAAGGTTAGGGTTAAGGGTTAGGGTTATGGTTTAGGGTTAGGGTAAGGCCTAGAGCTAGGGTTAGAGTTAGGATTAGCATTAGGGTTAGGGCTATGGTTATGGCTAGGGTTACGTTTTTTTTAGTGCTAGGTTTAGAGGGTTAGGGTTAGAGGGTTAGGGTTAGAATTAGGGTTAGGGTTAGAGGGTTAGGGGTTAGGGTTATGGTTATGGTTAGAGGGTTAGGGCTTAGGGTTAGGGTTTGATACTTACGGTTAAGGCTAGGGTTAGAGCATTAGGATTATGGTTAGGGTAAGGGTAAGGGTTAGGGTTAGGATTAGAGGGTTAGAGTTAAGTTTAAAAGGTTAGGGTTAGGTTTAGGGCTAGGGGATAGGGTTAGGGTGATATACTTAGGGTTAGGGTTAGGGTTAGGCTTTGGGTAAGGGTTAGGGGTTAGGGTTAGGGTTAGATACTTAGGGTTAGGGTTAGAGTGTTAGGATTAGGGTTATGGTAAGGGTTAGAGGGTTAGGGTGTTACAGTTAGGGTTATGGTTAGAGTTAGAGGGCTAGGGTTAGAGGGTTAGGGTTATGGTTTAGGGTTAGAGTTAGTGTTAGGGTTAGGGTTGAGGTTAGTGGTTAGGGTTAGGGGTTAAGGTTAGGGGTTAGGATTATAGGGTTAAGGTTAGAGGGTTAGGGCTTAGGGTTAGGGTTAGATACTTACAGTTAGGGTTAGTGTTAGAGCATTAGATTTAGGGTTGGGGTAAGGTTATGGGTAAGGGTTAGGGCTAGGTGATAGGGTTAATGTGAGATACTTAGGGTAAGGCTTCGGCTAAGGGTTAGGGGTTAGGGTTAGATACTTAGGGTTGGGGTTAGGGTTAGGGTAAGGGTTAGGTGTTAGGGTTAGGGATAGGGTTAGATACTTAGGGTTAGGGTTAGAGTGTTAGGATTAGGGTTAGGGTAAGGGTTAGGGTTAGGATTAGAGGGTTAGGGTGTTGCAGTTAGGGTTATGGTTAGTGGGTTAGGGTTAGAGGGTTAGGGTTAGGGTTAGAGTTAGGGTTAGGGTTGGGGTTAAGGTTATTGTTAGTGGTTATGGTTATGGGTTAAGGTTAGGGGTTAGGGGTTTGTGGTTAGGGTTAGGGTTGGGTGAGGTTTGGTTGAGGGTTTAGGACTTGTCTAGGGCTAGGATTGAGGTTTAGGGGTTAGAGTTAGGGTTAGATACTTAGGGTTAGGGTTAGATACATAGGGTTTGGTTTAGATACCTAGGGTTAGCGTTAGGGGGTTAAGGTTAGAGGGTTAGGTTAAGGTTAGGGCTAGGGTTAGATATAGAGGGTTAGGGTTAGATACATAGGGTTAGGGTTCGGATTTGATACATCGTGTTAGGGTTACAGTTAGATATGGGTTAGGGGGTTAGGGATAGAGGGTTAAGGTTAAGGATGTGGTTAGGGGTTAGGAGTTAGGGGTTAGGGTTAGGCGTTTGGGTTAGGGTTAGGGGTTAGTGCTTAGGGTTAGGGGTTAGGGTTAGGGGATTGGGGTTAGGGTTGAGTGAGGTTTGGGTTATGGTTAGGCTTAGAGTTATGGTGTTAGGATTAGGGTTAGAGGGTTAGGGTTAGAGGGTTATGGTTATAGGGTGAGGGTTAGGGTTAGAGGGTTAAGGTTAGGGTTATGGTTGGGGTTAGAGGGTTAGGATTAGAGTTAGGGTTAGGGTTAGAGGGATAGGGTTAGGGGTTAGGGGGTTAGGGTTAGGGAGTTAGGTTTAGGGGGTTAGGGTTAGATAGGGTATGTTTTAAGGTTGGATAGGGTTTGGGGTTAGAGTTAGGGTCTAGGGTTAAGGGTTAGGGTTAGAGGGTTAGGGGTTATGGTTAGGGTTATGGCTTAGGGTTAGCGTTAGGGTTAGGGTCAGACCTAGGGCTAGGGTTAGAGTTAGGGTTAGAATTAGGGTTAGGGTTATTTTTAGTGCTTAGGGTTAGAGGGTTAGGGTTAGAGGGTTAGGGTTAGAATTTAGGGTTAGGGAGTTAGGGTTAGGGGGGTTAGGGTTAGATAGAGTTTGTTTTAAGGTTTGATATGGTTTGGGGTTAGAGTTAGGGTTAGGGTTTAGGGTTTGGGTTAAAGATTAGGGTTAAGGGTTAGTGTTAGGGTTAGGGTTATGGCTTAGGGTTAGCATTAGGGTTAAGGTCAGGCCTAGAGCTAAGGTTAGAGTTAGGATTAGCATTAGGGTTAGGGCTATGGTTACGGCTAGGGTTAGGGTTTTATTTAGTGCTAGGTTTAGAGGGTGAGGGTTAGGGTTACAGGGTTAGGGTTAGAATTAGGGTTAGGGTTATTTTTAGGGCTAGGGTTAGGGTTAGAGGGTTAGGGGCTAGGGTTAGAGGGTTAGGGTTAAGGTGAGAGGGTTAGGGTTATGGTTAGAGGGTTAGGGCTTAGGGTTAGGGTTTGATACTTACGGTTAGGGTTAGAGCATTAGGATTAGGGTAAGGGTTAGGGTTAGGATTAGAGGGTTAGGGTTTAGGTTAGAGGGTTAGGTTTAGGGCTAGGGGATAGGGTTAGGGTTAGATACTTAGGGTTAGGGTTAGGCTTTGGGTAAGGGTTAGGGGTTAGGGTTAGGGTTAGATACTTAGGGTTATGGTTAGGTTTAGGGTTAGGGTAAGGATAAGGGTTAGGGATTAGGGTTAGGGATAGGGTTAGATACTTAGGGTTAGGGTTAGAGTGTTAGGATTAGGGTAAGGGTTAGGGTTAGGGTTAGAGGGTTAGGGTATTACAATTAGGGTTATGGTTAGAGTTAGAGGATTAGGGTTCTGGTTTAGGGTTAGTGTTAGAGTTAGGGTTGGGGTTAGGGTTAGTGGTTAGGGTTAGGGGTTAAGGTTAGGGTTTAGTGGTTAGGGTTAGGGTTGGGGGAGGTTTTGGTTAGGGCTTGTCTATGGCTTGCATTGGGGGTTAGGGGTTAGGGTTAGATACTTAGGGTTAGATACCTAGGGTTAGCGTTAGGGAGTTAGGGTTAGAGGGTTAGGTTAGGGATAGGGCTAGGGTCAGATATAGAGGGTTTGGGTTAGATACATAGGTTTTGGATTTGATACATAGTGTTAGGGTAACAGTTAGATATGGGTTAGGGGGTTAGGGATAAAGAGTTAAGGTTAGGATTAGGGATGGGGAAAGGGGCTAGCAGTTAGGGTTAGGGGTTAGGGTTAGGCATTTGGGTTAGGGTTAGGGGTTAGTGCTTAGAGTTAGGGGTTAGGGAATTGGGGTTAGGGTTGGGTGAGGTTTGGGTTATGGTTAGGCTTAGGGTTACGGTGTTAGGATAAAGGTTAGGGTTAGAGGGTTTTGGTTAGAGGGTGTGGGTTAGGGTTAGAGAGTTAAGGTTAGGGTTATGGTTAGGGTTAGAGGGTTAGGGTTAGGGTTAGAGGGATAGCGTTGGGGGTTAGGGTTAGAGGGTTAGAGTAAGGGAGTTAGGGTTAGATAGGGTATGTTTTAAGGTTGGATAGGGTTTGGGGTTAGAGTTAGGGTCTAGGGTTAGGGTTAAAGGTTAGGGTTAGAGGGTTAGGTGTTATGGTTAGGGTTATGGGTTAGCGGTAGGGTTAGGGTCAGACCTAGGGCTAGGGTTAGAGTTAGGGTTAGGGCTAGGGTTAGGGTTAGGGTAGGGTTAGGGTTATTTTAGTCCTTACGGTTAGAGGGTTAGAGGGTTAGGGTTAGAATTTAGGGTTAGGGAGTTAGGGTTAGAGATAGGGGGGTTAGGGTTAGAAAGGGTTTGTTTTAAGGTTGGATAGGGGTTGGGGTCAGAGTTAGGGTTCAGGGTTTGGGTTAAAGGTTAGGGTTAAGGGTTAGTGTTAGGGTTAGGGTTATGGCTTAGGGTTAGCATTAGGGTTAAGGTCAGGCCTAGAGCTAAGGTTAGAGTTAGGATTAGCATTAGGGTTAGGGCTATGGTTACGGCTAGGGTTAGGGTTTTATTTAGTGCTAGGTTTAGAGGGTGAGGGTTAGGGTTACAGGGTTAGGGTTAGAATTAGGGTTAGGGTTATTTTTAGGGCTAGGGTTAGGGTTAGAGGGTTAGGGGCTAGGGTTAGAGGGTTAGGGTTAAGGTGAGAGGGTTAGGGTTATGGTTAGAGGGTTAGGGCTTAGGGTTAGGGTTTGATACTTACGGTTAGGGTTAGAGCATTAGGATTAGGGTAAGGGTTAGGGTTAGGATTAGAGGGTTAGGGTTTAGGTTAGAGGGTTAGGTTTAGGGCTAGGGGATAGGGTTAGGGTTAGATACTTAGGGTTAGGGTTAGGCTTTGGGTAAGGGTTAGGGGTTAGGGTTAGGGTTAGATACTTAGGGTTATGGTTAGGTTTAGGGTTAGGGTAAGGATAAGGGTTAGGGATTAGGGTTAGGGATAGGGTTAGATACTTAGGGTTAGGGTTAGAGTGTTAGGATTAGGGTAAGGGTTAGGGTTAGGGTTAGAGGGTTAGGGTATTACAATTAGGGTTATGGTTAGAGTTAGAGGATTAGGGTTCTGGTTTAGGGTTAGTGTTAGAGTTAGGGTTGGGGTTAGGGTTAGTGGTTAGGGTTAGGGGTTAAGGTTAGGGTTTAGTGGTTAGGGTTAGGGTTGGGGGAGGTTTTGGTTAGGGCTTGTCTATGGCTTGCATTGGGGGTTAGGGGTTAGGGTTAGATACTTAGGGTTAGATACCTAGGGTTAGCGTTAGGGAGTTAGGGTTAGAGGGTTAGGTTAGGGATAGGGCTAGGGTCAGATATAGAGGGTTTGGGTTAGATACATAGGTTTTGGATTTGATACATAGTGTTAGGGTAACAGTTAGATATGGGTTAGGGGGTTAGGGATAAAGAGTTAAGGTTAGGATTAGGGATGGGGAAAGGGGCTAGCAGTTAGGGTTAGGGGTTAGGGTTAGGCATTTGGGTTAGGGTTAGGGGTTAGTGCTTAGAGTTAGGGGTTAGGGAATTGGGGTTAGGGTTGGGTGAGGTTTGGGTTATGGTTAGGCTTAGGGTTACGGTGTTAGGATAAAGGTTAGGGTTAGAGGGTTTTGGTTAGAGGGTGTGGGTTAGGGTTAGAGAGTTAAGGTTAGGGTTATGGTTAGGGTTAGAGGGTTAGGGTTAGGGTTAGAGGGATAGCGTTGGGGGTTAGGGTTAGAGGGTTAGAGTAAGGGAGTTAGGGTTAGATAGGGTATGTTTTAAGGTTGGATAGGGTTTGGGGTTAGAGTTAGGGTCTAGGGTTAGGGTTAAAGGTTAGGGTTAGAGGGTTAGGTGTTATGGTTAGGGTTATGGGTTAGCGGTAGGGTTAGGGTCAGACCTAGGGCTAGGGTTAGAGTTAGGGTTAGGGCTAGGGTTAGGGTTAGGGTAGGGTTAGGGTTATTTTAGTCCTTACGGTTAGAGGGTTAGAGGGTTAGGGTTAGAATTTAGGGTTAGGGAGTTAGGGTTAGAGTTAGGGGGGTTAGGGTTAGAAAGGGTTTGTTTTAAGGTTGGATAGGGGTTGGGGTCAGAGTTAGGGTTCAGGGTTTGGGTTAAAGGTTAGGGTTAAGGGTTAGTGTTAGGGTTATGGCTTAGGGTTAGCGTTAGGGTTAGGGTCAGGCCTGGAGCTAGGGTTAGAGTTAGGATTAGCATTATGGTTAGGGCTATGGTTATGGCTAGGGTTAGGGTTTTTTTAGTGCTAGATTTAGAGGGTTAGGATTAGGGTTACAGGGTTAGGGTTAGGGTTAGAATTAGGGTTAGGGTTATTTCTAGGGCTAGGGTTAGAGGGTTAGGGTTAGGGGGTTAGCGTTAGAGGGTTAGGGTTAAGGTGAGAGGTTTAGGGTTATGGTTAGAGGGTTAGGGCTTAGAGTTAGGGTTAGATACTTACGGTTAGGGTTAGTGTTAGAGCATTAATGTTAGGGTAAGGGTAACGTCAAGGGTTAGGGTTAGAGGGTTAGGGTTAGAGGGTTAGGGCTAGGGGATAGGGTTAGGGTGAGATACTTAGGGTTAGGTTTAGGGTAAGGGTTAGGGGTTAGGGTTAGTGTTAGATACTTATGGTTAGGGTTAGGCTTAGGGTAAGGGTTAGGGTTAGGGATAGGGTTAGATACTTAGGGTTAGGGTTAGAGTTTTAGGGTTTGGGTAAGGGTTAGGGTTAGAGGCTTAGGGTTAGAGGGTTAGGGTTATGGTTTAGGGTTAGGGTTAGGGTTAGAGTTAGAGTTAGTTTTAGGGATAGGGTTAAGGTTAGGGTTAGTGGTTAGGGGTTAAGGTTAGGGGTTAATGGTTAGGGTTAGGGTTGGGTGAGGTTTGGGTTAGGGTTAGGGCTTGTCTAGGGCTAGGATTGGGGGTTAGGGGTTAGATACTTAGGGTTAGGGTTAGTTACATAGGGTTAGGGTTAGATACATAGGGTTAGGTTTAGATACCTAGGGTTAGCGTTAGGGGGTTAGGGTTAGAGGGTTAGGTTAGGTTTAGGGCTAGGGTTAGATATAGAGGGTTAGGGTTAGATACATAGGGTTAGGGTTCGGATTTGATACATAGTGTTAGGGTTAAGGTTAGGGGTTAGGGTTAGGAAGTTAGGGTTAGGGGGTTAGGGTTAGATAGGGTACGTTTTAAGGTTGGATAGGGTTTGGGGTTAGAGTTAGGGTCTAGGGTTAAGGGTTAGGTTTAGAGGGTTAGGGGTTATGGTTAGGGTTATGGCTTAGGGTTAGCATCAGGGTTAGGGTCAGACCTAGGGCTAGGGTTAGAGTTATGGTTAGATTTAGGGCTAGGGTTAGGGTTAGGGTTATTTTTAGTGCTTAGGGTTAGAGGGTTAGGGTTAGAGGGTTAGGGGTAGGGTTAGGGTTAGAATTTAGGGTTAGGGGGTTAGGGTTAGATAGGGGTTGTTTTAAGGTTGGATAGGGTTTGGGGTTAGAGTTAGGGTTAGGGTTTGGGTTAAAGGTTAGGGTTAAGGGTTAGGGTTAGCATTAGGGTTAAGGTCAGTCCTAGAGCTAGGGTTAGAGTTAGGATTAGCATAAGGGTTAGGGCTATGGTTACGGCTAGGGTTAGGGTTTTTTTTAGTGCTAGGTTTAGAGGGTTAGTATTAGGGTTACAGGGATAGGGTTAGGGTTAGGGTTATTTTTCGTGCTTAGGGTTAGAGGGTTAGGGGTAGGGTTAGAATTTAGGGTTAGGGAGTTAGGGTTAGATACTTAGGGTTAGGGTTAGGCTTAGGCTTAGGGTTAGGGCTAGGGGATAGGGTTAGGGTGAGATACTTAGGGTTTGGTTTAGGGTAAGGGTTAGGGGTTAGGGTTAGGGTTAGATACTTAGGGTTAGGGTTAGGCTTAGGGTTAGGGCTAGGGGATAGGGTTAGGGTGAGATGCTTAGGGTTAGGCTTAGGGTAAGGGTTAGGTTTACGGATAGGGTTAGATACTTAGGGTTAGAGTTTTAGGATTAGGGTAAGGGTTAGGGTTAGAGGGTTAGGGTTAGGGTTGCAGTTAGTGTTAGGGTTGTGGTTAAGGTTAGGGTTAGTGGTTAGGGGTTAATGGTTAGGTTTAGGGTTGGGTGAGGTTTAGGTTAGGGTTAGGGCTTGTCTATGGCTAGGATTGGGGGTTAGGGGTTAGGGTAAGATACTTAGGGTTAGGGTTAGTTACATAGGGTTAGGGTTAGATACATAGCGTTAGGTTTAGCTACCTAGGGTTAGCGTTAGGGGGTTAGGGTTAGAGGGTTAGGTTAGGGCTTGGGTTAGATTTAGAGGGTTAGGGTTAGATACATAGGGTTAGGGTTTAGATTTGATACATAGTTTTAGGGTTACAGTTAGATATGTGTTAGGGGGTTAGGGATAGAGGTTAAGGTTAGGGATGGGGTTAGGAGTTCGGGTTAGGGGGTTAGGGTTAGAGGGTTAGGGTTAGATAGGGTACGTTTTAAGGTTGGATAGGGTTTGGGGTTAGAGTTAGGTTCTAGGGTTAGGGTTAGGTTTAGAGGGCTAGGGGTTATGGTTAGGGTTAGGGTTATGGCTTAGGGTTAGGGTCAGACCTAGGGCTTGGGTTAGAGTTAGGGTTAGAATTAGGGTTAGGGCTAGGGTTAGGGTTAATTTTAGTGCTTAGGGTTAGAGGATTAGGGTTAGAGGGTTAGGGTTAGAATTTAGGGTTAGGGAGTTAGGGTTAGATAGGGTTTGTTTTAAGGTTGGATAGGGTTTGGGGTTAGGGTTAGGGTTTGGGTTAAAGGTTAGGGTTAAGGGTTAGGGTTATGGCTTAGGGTTAGCATTACGGTTAGGGTCAGGCCTTGAGCTAGGGTTAGAGTTAGGATTATCATTAGGGTTAGGGCTATGGTTACGGCTAGGGTTAGGGTTTTTTTAGTGCTAGGTTTAGAGGGTTAGGATTAGGGTTACAGGGTTAAGGTTAGGATTAGGGTTATTTTTAGGGCTAGGGTTAGGGTTAGAGGGTTAGGGTTAGGGGGTTAGGGTAAGAGGGTTAGGGTTAAGGTGAGAGGGTTAAGGTTATGGTTAGAGGGTTAGGGTTAGATTCTTATGATTAGGGTTAGTGTTAGAGCATTAGGATTAGGGTAAGGGTAACGGTAAGGGTTAGAGGGTTAGGGCTAGGGGATAGGGTTAGGGTGAGATACTTAGAGTTAGGGTTAGGGTTAGGGTTAGATACTTAGGGTTAGGGTTAGGCTTAGGGTTACGGTAAGGGATAGGGTTAGATACTTAGGGTTAGGGTTTGAGTTTTAGGATTAGGGTTAGGGTAAGGGTTAGGGTTAGAGGGTTAGGGTGTTACAGTTAGTGTTATGGTTAGAGTTAGAGGGTTAGGGTTAGAAGGTTATGGTTATGGTTTAGGGTTAGAGTTAGGGTTAGGGTTGGGGTTAAGGTTAGGGTTAGTGGTTAGGGTTAGGGGTTAAGGTTAGGGGTTAGTGGTTAGGGTTAGGGTTGGGTGAGGTTTGGGTTAGGGTTAGTGCTTGTCTAGGGCTAGGATTGGGGGTTAGGGGTTAGGGTTAGATACTTAGGGTTAGGGTTAGATACATAGGGTTAGGGTTAGATACATAGGGTTAGGGTTTGGATTTGATACATAGTTTTAGGGTTACAGTTAGATATGGGTTAGGGGGTTAGGGATAGAGGGTTAAGGTTAGGGATGGGGTTAGGGGTTAGGAGTTAGGGGTTAGGGTTAGGGTTAGGTTTAGGGGTTAGTGCTTAGGGTTAGGGGATTGGTTTTAAGGTTGGGTGAGGTTTGGGTTAGGGTTAGGGTTACGTTGTTAGGATTAGGGTTAGCGTTAGAGGGTTAGAGGGTGAGGGTTAGGGTTAGAGAGTTAAGGTTATGGTTAGGGTTAGAGGGATAGGGTTAGAGTTAGGGTTAGGGGGATAGGGTTAGAGGGTTAGGGTTAGGGAGTTAGGGTTAGGGGGTTAGGGTTAGATAGGGTTAGGGTTAGATAAGGTATGTTTTAAGGTTGGATAGGGTTTGGTGATAGAGTTAGAGTCTAGGGTTAGGGTTAGGGTTAGAGGGTTAGGGGTTATGGTTAGGGTTATGGCTTAGGGTTAGCTTTAGGGTTAGGGTCAGACCTAGGGCTAGGGTTAGAGTTAGGGTTAGAATTAGGGCTAGGGTTAGGGCTAGGGTTAAGGCTATTTTTAGTGCTTAGGGTTAGAGGGTTAGGGTTAGAGGGTTAGGGGTAGGGTTAGGGTTAGAATTTTGGGTTAGGGTGTTAGAGTTAGGGTTAGGGGGTTAGGGTTAGATAGGGTTTGTTTTAAGGTTGGATAGGGTTTGGGGTTAGAGTTAGGGTTAGGGTTTATGGTTTGGGTTAAAGGTTAGGGTTAGTGTTATGGCTTAGGGTTAGTGTTAGGGTTATGGCTTAGGGTTAGCATTAGGGTTAGGGTCAGGCCTAGAGCTAGGGTTAGAGTTAGGATTAGCATTAGAGTTAGGGCTATGGTTACGGCTAGGATTAGGGTTTTTTTTAGTGCTAGGTTTAGAGAGTTAGGTTTAGAGGGTTAGGGTTAGAATTAGGGTTAGGGTTATTTTTAGGGCTAGGGTTAGGATTAGAGGGTTAGGGTTAGGGAGTTAGGGTTAGAGGGTTAGGGTTAAGGTGAGAGGGTTAGGGTTAAGGTGAGAGGGTTAGGGCTTAGGGTTAAGGTTAGATACTTACGGTTAGGGTTAGTGTTAGAGCATTAAGATTAGGGTTAGGGTAAGGGTTAGAGGGTTAGGGTTAGGCTTAGGGTAAGGGTTAGGGGTTAGGGTTAGATACTTAGGGTTATGCTTAGGGTTATTGTAAGGGTTATGGGTTAGGTTTAGAGTTAGAGTGTTAGGATTAAGGTAAGGGTTAGGGTTAGAGGGTTAGGGTGTTACAGTTAGGGTTATGGTTAGAGTTAGAGGGTTTGGGTTAGAGGGTTACGGTTTAGGATTAGGGTTAGAGTTAGGGTTAGAGTTAGTGTTAGGGTTGGGGTTAAGGTTAGGGGTTAATCTTAGGGGTTAGGGGTTAGTGGTTAGAGTTAGATACTTAGGGTTAGGGTTAGAATCTTAGGGTTAGGGTTAGGCTTAGGGTTGGGGTAAGGGATAGAGTTAGATACTTAGGGTTAGGGTTAGAGTTTTAGGATTAGGGTTAGGGTGTTACAGTTAGTGTTATGGTTAGAGTTAGAGGGTTAGGGTTAGAGGGTTAGGGGTAGGGTTAGTGTTAGGGTTGGGGTTAAAGTTAGGGTTAGTGGTTAGGGTTAGGGGTTAAGGTTAGGGGTTAATGGTTAGGGTTAGGGTTGGGTGAGGTTTGGGTTAGGGTTAGGGCTTGTCTAGGGCTAGGATTGGGGGTTAGGGGTTAGGGTTAGATACTTAGGGTTAGTATTAGTTACATAGGATTAGGGTTAGATACATAGGGTTAGGTTTAGATACCTAGGGTTAGCATTAGGGGGTTAAGGTTAGAGGGTTAGGTTAGGGTTAGGGCTAGGGCTAGATATAGAGGGTTAGGGTTAGATACATAGGGTAAGGGTTTGGATTTGATACATAGTGTTAGGGTTACAGTTAGATATGGGTTAGGGGGTTAGGGATAGAGGGTTAAGGTTAGGGATGGAGTTAGGGGTTAGGAGTTAGGGTTAGGGAGTTAGGGTTAGGGTTTGGGGGTTAGGGTTAGATAGGGTACGTTTTAAGGTTGGATAGGGTTTGGGGTTAGAGTTAGGGTCTAGGGTTAGGTTTAGAGGGTTAGGGGTTATGGTTAGGGTTAGGGTTATGGATTAGGGTTAGCAATAGGGTTAGGGTCAGACCTAGGGCTAGGGTTAGAGTTAGGGTTAGAATTAGGGTTAGGGCTAGGGTTAGGGTTATTTTTAGTGCTTAGGGTTAGAAGGTTAGGGTGAGAGGGTTAGGGGTAGGGTTAGGGTTTGAATTTAGGGTTAGGGGGTTAGGGTTAGGGGGTTAGGGTTAGATAGGGTTTGTTTTAAGGTTGGATAGGGTTTGGGGTTAGAGTTAGGGTTAGGGTTTAGGGTTTGGGTTAAAGTTTAGGGTTAAGGGTTAGGGTTATGGCTTAGGGTTAGCATTAGGGTTAAGGTCAGGCCTAGAGCTAAGGTTAGAGTTAGGATTAGCATTAGGGTTAGGGCTATGGTTACGGCTAGGGTTAGGGTTTTTTTAGTGCTAGGTTTAGAGGGTTAGGATTAGGGTTAGGGTTTGGGTTAGGGTTATTTTTAGTGCTTAGGGTTAGAGGGTTAGGGGTAGGGTTAGGGGTAGAATTTAGGGTTAGGGAGTTAGGGTTAGGGTTAGATACTTAGGGTTATGGTTAGGGTTAGGGCTAGGGGATAGGGTTAGGGTGAGATACTTAGGGTTAGGGTTAGGTTTAGGGTAAGGGTTAGGGGTTACGGTTAGGGTTAGATACTTAGGGTTAGGCTTAGGGTTAGATACTTAGGGTTAGAGTTTTAGGATTAGGGTAAGGGTTAGGGTTAGAGGGTTAGGGTGTTACAGTTAGTGCTATGGTTAGAGTTAGAGGGTTAGGGTTAGAGTTGAGGTTAAGGTTAGGGTTAGTGTTTAGGGTTAGGGGTTAAGGTTAGGGGTTAATGGTTAGGGTTAGGGTTGGTGAGGTTTGGGTTAGGGTTAGGGCTTGTCTAGGGCTAGGATTGGGGGTTAGGGGTTAGGGTTAGATACTTAGGGTTAAGGTTAGTTACATAGGGTTAGGGTTAGATACATAGGGTTCGGTTTAGATACCTAGGGTTAGCGTTAGGGGTTGGGGCTTGGTTTAGATATAGAGGGTTAGGGTTAGATACATAGGGTTAGGGTTCGGTTTTGATACATAGTGTTAGGGTTACAGTTAGATATGGGTTAGGGGGTTAGGGATAGAGGGTTAAGGTTAGGGTTAGGGATGGGTTAGGAGTTAGGGTTAGGGGTTAGGGATGGGTTAGGGGTTAGGAGTTAGGGTTAGGAGGTTAGGGTTAGATAGGGTACGTTTTAAGGTTGGATAGGGTTTGGTGTTAGATTTAGGGTCTAGGGTTAGGGTTAAGGGTTAGATTTAGAGGGTTAGGGGTTATGGTTAGGGTTATGGCTTAGGGTTAGCATTAGGGTTAGGGTCAGACCTATTGTTAGAGTTAGGGTTAGAATTAGGGTTAGGGCTAGGGTTAGGGTTAGGGTTATTTTTACTGCTTAGAGTTAGAGGGTTAGGGTTAGAGGGTTAGGGGTAGGGTTAGAATTTAGGGTTAGGGGGGTTAGGGTTAGATAGGGTTTGTTTTAAGGTTGGATAGGGTTTGGGGTTAGAGTTAAGGTTAGGGTTACGGTTTAGGGTTATGGCTTAGGGTTAGCATTAGGTTAAGGTCAGGCCTAGAGCTAGGGTTAGAGTTAGGATTAGCATTAGGGTTAGGGCTATGGTTACGGCTAGGGTTAGGGTTTTGTTAGTGCTAGGTTTAGAGGGTTAGGATTAGGGTTACAGGGTTAGGGTTAGAATTAGGGTTAGGGTTATTTTTAGGGTTAGGGTTAGAGGGTTAGGGTTAGGGGGTTAGGGTAAGAGGGTTAGGGTTAAGGTGAGAGGGTTAGGGTTATGGTTAGAAGGTTAGGGCTTAGGGTTAGGTTCTTACTGTTAGGGTTAGTGTTAGAGCATTAGGATTAGGGTAACAGTAAGGGTTAGAGGGTTAGGGTTAGAGGGTTAGGGTTAGGGCTAGGGGATAGGGTTAGGGTGAGATACTTAGGGTTAGGCTTAGGGTAAGGGTTAGGGGTTAGGGTTAGGCTTAGGGTTAGGGTAAGGGTTAGGGATAGGGTTAGATACTTAGGGTTAGGGTTAGAGTTTTAGGATTAGGGTAAGGGTTAGGGTTAGAGGGTTAGGGTGTGACAGTTAGTGTTATAGTTAGGGGGCTAGGGTTAGAGGGTTAGGGTTATGGTTTAGGGTTAGAGTTAGTGTTAGGGTTGGGGTTAAGTTTAGGGTTAGTGGTTAGGGTTAGGGGTTAAGGTTAGGGGTTAATGGTTAGGGTTAGGGTTGGGTGAGGTTTGGGTTAGGGTTAGGGCTTGTCTAGGGCTAGGATTGGGGGTTAGGGGTTAGGGTTAGATACTTAGGGTTAGGGTTAGTTACATCGGGTTAGGGTTAGATACATAGGGTTAGGTTTAGATACCTAGGGTTAGCGTTAGGGGGTTAAGGTTAGAGGGTTAGGTTAGGGTTAGGGCTAGGGTTAGATATAGAGGGTTAGGGTTAGATACATAGGGTAAGGGTTTGGATTTGATACATAGTGTTTGGGTTACAGTTAGATATGGGTTAGGGGGTTAGGGATAGAGGGTTAAGGTTAGGGTTAGGGATGACGTTAGGGGTTAGGAGTTAGGGTTAGGGTTTGGGGGTTAGGGTTAGATAGGGTATGTTTTAAGGTTGGATAGGGTTTGGGGTTAGAGTTAGGGTCTAGGGTTAGGTTTAGAGGGTTAGGGGTTATGGTTATGGCTTAGGGTTAGCAATATTGTTAGGGTCAGAACTAGGGCTAGGGTTAGAGTTAGGGTTAGAATTAGGGTTAGGGCTAGGGTTAGGGTTATTTTTAGTGCTTAGGGTTAGGGGGTTAGGGTTTAAATTTAGGGTTAGAGGGTTAGGGTTAGGGGGTTAGGGTTAGATAGGGTTTTTTTAAGGTTGGATAGGGTTTGGGGTTAGAGTTAGGGTTAGGGTTTAGGGTTTGGGTTAAAGGTTAGGGTTAAGGGTTAGGGTTATGGCTTAGGGTTAGCATTAGGGTTAGAGTCAGGCCTAGAGCTAGGGTTAGAGTTAGGATTAGCATTAGGGTTAGGGCTATGGTTACGGCTAGGGTTAGGGTTTTTTTAATGCTAGGTTTAGAGGGTTAGGATTAGGGTTACAGGGTTAGGGTTAGAGGGTTAGGGGTAGGGTTAGGGTTAGAATTTAGGGTTAGGGAGTTAGGGTTAGGGTTAGGGGGGTTAGAATTAGATAGAGTTTGTTTTAAGGTTTGATAGGGTTTGGGGTTAGAGTTAGGGTTTAGGGTTTGGGTTAAAGGTTAGGGTTAAGGGTTAGTGTTAGGGTTAGGGTTATGGCTTAGGGTTAGCATTAGGGTTAGGGTCAGGCCTAGAGCTAGGGTTAGAGTTAGGATTAGCATTAGGGTTAGGGCTATGGTTATGGCTAGGGTTAGGGTTTTTTTAGTGCTAGGTTTAGAGGGTTAGGATTAGGGTTACAGGGTTAGGGTTAGAATTAGGGTTAGGGTTTGGGTTAGGGTTATTTTTAGTGCTTAGGGTTAGAGGGTTAGGGGTAGAATTTAGGGTTAGGGAGTTAGGGTTATGGTTAGGCTTAGGGTTAGGGTTAGGGGATAGGGTTAGGGTTAGATACTTCGGGTTAGGGTTAGGCTTAGGGTTAGGGTTAGGGCTAGGGGATAGGGTTGGGTGAGATACTTAGGGTTAGGTTTAGGGTAAGGGTTAGGGTTAGATACTTAGGGTTAGGCTTAGGGCTATGGTTAGACACTTAGGGTTAGGGTTAGAGTTTTAGGATTAGGGTAAGGGTTAGGGTTAGAGGGTTAGGGTGTTACAGTTAGTGCTATGGTTAGAGTTAGAGGGTTAGGGTTTAGGGTTAGGGTTGAGGTTAAGGTTAGGGTTAATGGTTAGGGTTAGGGGTTAAGGTTAGGGGTTAGGGGTTAATGGTTAGGGTTAGGGTTGGGTGAGGTTTGGGTTAGGGCTTGTCTAGGGCTAGGATTGGGGGTTTGGGGTTAGGGTTAGATACTTAGGGTTAGGGTTAGTTACATAGGTTTAGGGTTAGATACATAGGGTTAGGTTTAGATACCTAGGGTTAGCGTTAGGGGGTTAGGGTTAGAGGGTTAGGTTAGGGTTAGGGCTTGGGTTAGATATAGAGGGTTAGGGTTAGATACATAGGGTTAGGGTTCAGTTTTGATACATAGTTTTAGGGTTACAGTTAGAGTTAGGGTTAGGGAGTTAGGGTTAGGGTTAGATAGGGTACGTTTAAGGTTGGATAGGGTTTGGGGTTAGAGTTAGGGCCTAGGGTTAGGGTTAAGGGTTAGGTTTAGAGGGTTAGGGGTTATGGTTAGGGTTATGGCTTAGGGTTAGCATTAGGGTAAGGGTCAGACCTATTGTTAGAGTTAGGGTTAGAATTAGGGTTAGGGCTAGGGTTAGGGTTATTTTTACTGCTTAGGGTTAGAGGGTTAGGGTTAGAGGGTTAGGGGTAGAATTTAGGGTTAGGGGGGTTAGGGTTAGATAGGGTTTGTTTTAAGGTTGGATAGGGTTTGGGGTTAGAGTTAGGGTTAGGGTTAAGGGTTAGGGTTAGCATTAGGTTTAGGGTCAGGCCTAGAGCTAGGGTTAGAGTTAGGATTAGCATTAGGGTTATGGCTATGGTTACGGCTAGGGTTAATGTTTTTTTAGTGCTAGGTTTAGAGGTTTAGGATTAGGGTTACAGGGTTAGGGTTAGAATTAGGGTTAGGGTTATTTTTAGGGTTAGGGTTAGGGTTAGAGGGTTAGGGTTAGGGGGTTAGGGTAAGAGGGTTAGGTTTAAGGTGAGAGGGTTAGGGTTATGGTTAGAAGGTTAGGACTTAGGGTTAGGTTCTTACTGTTAGGGTTAGTGTTAGAGCATTAGGATTAGGGTAAGGGTAAGGGTTAGAGGGTTAGGGTTAGGGGGTTAGGGTTAGGGCTAGGGGATAGGGTTAGGGTGAGATACTTAGGGTTAGGGTTAGGCTTAGGGTAAGGGTAAGGGATAGGGTTAGATACTTAGGGTTAGGGTTAGAGTTTTAGGATTAGGGTAAGGGTTAGGGGGTTAGGGTGTTACAGTTAGGGTTATGGTTAGAGTTATGGCACTTTTCCACTGCAAGTACCGGCTAGTACCGGCTCGGCTCTACTCGCCCCTATTTGGCCCGGTTTGCTTTTCCACTGCCGGTACCGCATGGTATAGTGTCGGAAAGGTTCGGTACGGTATGGTATAGGTTTGCTTTTCCACTAAAGTAGTACTAAAGTTAAGTGGGTGGGATAACAACAGGGTGGGTGTGATTCTCTGACCAATCAGTGGCTAGTAGTGACTGCATGCAAAGGATTGTGGGATATGGTACCAGTTTGGTACCTGTTGGAACCACAATCGAGTAGGTACTGTTTTTTCAGAGCCGTACCGTACCGTTCGGTTCCATGCAGTGGAAAAGCAAACCTATACCGTACCGAACCGTTCCGACCCTATACCATGCGGTACCGCAGTGGAAAAGCACAAAAGCATGCCGAGCCGGTACGGTTCTATGCAGTGGAAAAGCGCCATTAGAGGGCTAGGGTTAGAGGGTTAGGGTTATGGTTTAGGGTAAGTGTTAGGGTTGGGGTTAAGGTTAGGGTTAGTGGTTAGGGTTAGGGTTGGGTGAGGTTTTGGCTAGGGTTAGGGCTTGTCTAGGGCTAGGATTTGGGGTTAGGGGTTAGGGTTAGATACTTAGGGTTAGGGTTAGATACATAGGGTTAGGGTTAGATACATAGGGTTAGGTTTAGATACCTAGGGTTAGCGTTAGGGGGTTAGGGTTAGAGGGTTAGGGTTATGGATTAGGGTTAGCATTAGGGTTAGGGTCAGGCCTAGAGCTAGGGTTAGAGTTAGGATTTGCATTAGGGTTAGGGCTATGGTTACGGCTAGGGTTAGGGGTTATTTTAGTGCTAGGTTTAGAGGGTTAGAATTAGGGTTAGGGTTATTTTTAGGGCTAGGGTTAGGATTAGAGGGTTAGGGTTAGAGGATTAGGATTAGTGTTATGGCTTAGGGTTAGGGTTAGGGTTAATGTTATGGTTAGGGTTATGGCTTAGGGTTAGGGTCTAATTTAAAATGTGAGAGGGGGATATGAAATTTACCTTCGGGCTGAAGCCCCTGGTCTTTTCCCCACCTAGCAATGCCCCTGCGTGGTGTGGTGGAAGGAGCACTTATCTGGAACCTTCTACTGTTTATCCAGTACAGTATTTTTCACCATATGTTGGGACTGTGATTCACTCACTGATTGTAGGGTGAATGTACTGGTGAGCTGGTGGATATTCAGAGTCTAGCGCTACTAATGTGATGATGTATTGTGCTCTATTTATGGACTATTCTCTCATTTCATGATTATTAGATTGATGGACTTATATAGTATTTGCTGGACATTTATTTATTGTTTAGGACTTCATAGGCGCTGGGTGTGATTTTATAAATTGATACATTTTATATTTTGACTTTATTTGGAATATCGGTAATATCGGCAGGTTCCGGGGCCGATACCGATATATATCGGGAAAAGTGAATATCGGCCCTCCCATAATCGGCTTTGCCGATAATCGGTCGATCCCTAATTCAGAGTCATTGGATCCTTCTTCCCCAGCTCAAGAAGAAGAGCTCCATGCTTTAGCAATACCTGTGAGCTATGAAAAGACTTTACATTTATACAGATAGAGATTTACAGAGCTTTTGGTTCCATTTGAAGGGCCCTAAGTTTGTTTTTACTTCGGCAGGTAAACCAATCAAACATGCTAGGTTAAGTGATTGGCTGTCTTCAGCCTTCCAGCTTCTTACTAAGGTAGCAATACTAACATTAAAACTCACACATGGAAGCAGCTTGACCCATGGACCGTGTCATAAGTCAAGGCAGTTATGGCTATCTTAGTAAATGAGTGTGGGATAGTGCCAGGGTTCACCATAGTTGTTTTTTATAATGACCGTTTCTTGTTTTACCTGTTACCAAAGGTGTTACCAAAAGCTGAACATCCCTTCCAGAGATTACAAAAGGTTATATCAAGATGCCCAAGTAAGGATCTTATGAGTATGCATTTTATCTGCATGGACATGTTTTCTGGATGGCCAGAGGCAAATACTACTGCAAAGGCCACAGTAAAAGGTGTTTTTAGAAGTAGTTTATAAGTACGGAGTCCCAGAAGCTAGAGAGTAACAGAGGAACTATTTTTATGAGAGAGTCCTTACAAAAAGTTTTGAGGTTTTATTTTACACCTCCTACCATCTACAATGTAGTGGAAAAAGTAGAGTAAGAAACTAGAAAACGATTGCCTGAATGTCTTCACATATTTTTTTATTAAGCCGTAAGGGGATTTGTCTCAGCAGCTGAAGGCCTCCTTTCAGATCTCACAGAGAATGTTTCTGGTCTACAAGCTCATTTATGTGTTTTCTCCCCAATTCCAGATCCTAAACGTTTGGAAGGATCTGATAAACTAAAGCCAGGTGACTTGTGGATTGTTAAGACATTTATAAATATATATATTTAATGTGATTTGAAAAGTAGTTCAGTCATGTTGAAGTCCTATTGTCTTCTATACGTCTTCCATTTTATGTAGAATTGTCTGTGATCACCTATGCTAATAAGTCAGCATGTTCACAATTAAGCTAGAAGGCCATTCTGGCCATAGGAGTGTGCAGCCAATTACTCTGTAAATATTTTTTATCAATAGTTTTTTTACAATGAAAAGTCATTTTGTCTGGATTGCTTCCCCGACTCCAGGGGATCTCCTCCGCCGTCCTACCTTGGGCGCTACGATCCAGGTGTCCAGAGAGGCCTTCCTTGGCACCTCAGTCTCGCCATTACCATCTCCCATGACTCCAGTCCTCGGCAATCCTGAGATTCCTCCCGGTTCCCAGAACCCCCAGTTCCAGTGATTGGTCTCGGGTGGCGGTACTTGTGTTTGGGATTTTCTTGGGGATGATGGAAATCTAGTTCCGAGTGCGGTTGCATCTGCTGCCGACCCCCCCCCCCATCCCCCTGGACTTCTGGTGTAGTTTTCAATTAAGACATTTCCTGCATCACTGCAACCGCAAGCCGGGTATCTCCCGGCAACTCACGAAGTTGGAATCCATTTGTCAGAGGGGAGAACCAATCCGTCACGGCCTTTCTATTCTCTACAAGGCCTTGCTTCGCCCGGCATCTGATTTTTGCCCTCAGTTTCTTTCCCAATGGGAATCTGACCTCAACAATCTCAGGCTTCCCAAAATGAGAAGATTTTGTATTTTGCGCAAAAATCCTCCATAGCTTCAAAGTTCAGGAAACTGGGTACAAGATCCTGAACAGATGGTATAGGGTGCCCACAACTCTCCATCAATATTTCCCGCAGGTTCCAGATATATGCTGGCGCTGCAATGGTGAACGGGGCACCATACTGAACATTTTTTGGATGTGCCCAAAACTCAAACCCTTTTGGCAGACAGTGACTGACACCATTATACATCTGACCAATGTGGATCTGGCAGACGACCCAGCGGCATGCCTGCTCCACCTCATGCAGAGGCCGATCAAGAAATACAAATTCTCCCTGACCATTCAACTCCTGAATGCAGCCAGGGCCTGCATTCCTGTCTGTTGGAGATCGGTACACCTGCCAACGAGGTCTCTCTGGTATACTAAAATAAATGAACTCATGGACATGGAAGACCTTACAGCCACTCATCACGGTAGGGAGGGGTCCTTTTGTGACACCTGGGGACCTTGTCTGTACTTTGTTGGTACAGATGCATATCTACAGGTGGCCACACGGCATGACGTTTCTGTGTGAGTGATGCCTGGCAGCCCCCGGGGGTGGGGGCACGGATCCCTTCTCCTTTACAGTCATTTACCCTCCTTTCTTTTATTGCCTTTCTCTTTTACCTGTTCCCATTTCCACTATATCCCAACCTCATTCTCTGTATAGTTGGCGCTCACATTACACCACTCATAACCACTGAATCCACGAATCCTCTTCCTGTAGTGCCATCCCATGTTTCTTACTACGGGACTACCATCCCTTGACCCGCATATCTGTTTCCGAATACTCGAGCAGCATGTCTCTTTTTATTTTTCTGCAATGGGGATTGTGCCCCTTGAGACCTGCATTACATGCTCAAGATGGTCCATTTCAAGGGGTGTCTATTATGGAGACACGATGACCCTTTGCACTGGTAATCATTGACCCTTCCTGATCCTTGGGTCATAGTTTTATACCTTGCTGGCCAGCTTTGGTCCTGCACATGAAGTTCTATTACCCTATGTGGAATATGATTATGGTTGATTTTGCTGCCTATTGTTTGTAGTCACCGGTTGACCTTAAAATATTATATTCTTGCAAACTGTTCTATGCATACCTTGTACTGTACACTGTAAGAGTTGAGGTTGTAAAGGAAATTTTTACATGCTGTATATTATTGTATTTTATTTTGTATGTATTGCACACGGCACTAATAATGTTTGCATTATTTCGAGTCCTGATTAGAATTAGCCTGCCTATGTTACGCCCCTTGTTACCATAAAAGTACAATTGTAACAATAATGTGATACCTACATAATCATGTGTATAAAAGCCTTCGACAAGACACAAAAAAATTCCAAGCTCTCCTTAGCGACCAGTCAGCGACCAACCAAATTGACCTATCCAACCATATGCATTAAAAACAGGGGTTTAGTTGCACCCATTTGCAAATACATGCGTAAGTCACAAAGCCCCGTCAAGGCACCCCATTTTTTGTGGTCCTAACTCTAAATTCTGTGTCTCCATATAAAAGCCTTCAACTGCGTCAAATAAAACAGAAGAGTTCATTGGGAAAGATGCGGAGTGTATCTTTTTGTGTCTGTTCCCTACTGTAGTAGTTATTTGGAACCACCAATCAATATGAGGATAGGAGTTGCCTTTCTACAAAATGTCCAGAAGAGTCCCCACATAGGATTGTTACTCTTTATTGCTTTCACAAAATATCCCATAAAGAGAACCAGTCACCAGTTACAACTTTTCAATTTATCTGACTTCATTGAAACATTCATTTTTTTTATCACAGGTATTTCTATACTGCGGACAATTTACACATTTATATTGCACATTCAGATCAGCCCTCTAGGATCTTATAATCTAAAGTCGGCCATAGAAGGATTGAACCTCGGCTGATTCAGCAGGGACAGGCCTGAGATTCAATCCATCCATGGACAGGCTGGTTGTATTGAAGTATAAACAAAAGGGGACAGCTAGCTAGCAAAAGAATTAATAGAAATACAAGTATCCACGTCCCAATTGAATGTAAAAAAGGAAAATGGATGGGCCAGGGGGACTTTTAAAGGGATACTGTCATCAAGACAAATAGCAGGGAATCCACATATATGTAAAAATACACAAATTTTATTGATACAACACCAAAAATAACGAAAAAGAACATTAAAAGTAACTATTATCGTGTTGACAAAACACTAATAATATTACAGCATACAGAGCAATTGGGTAGTACATACAATATACAGGCTTGGGAGAGCCAAATATCCACGAAGGGTGGGTGTAGATCACGCTGTCCACTGCAGACCTATGCCAGAGATGGTAAAACTGGTGGGTCTGATGTGATGGACCTGGGTGTCTAAACCCAAACCCAGCCCGACATGTTTCGCGGGTGACCGCTTCCTCAGGGGCAGATAACGTGGGTATGTAAATCAACAATGCTACTAGAATTATTAAGAGAAAGTAAAGTCAGTGCATATCTTATTTGGGAAACATGTCACATAATACATCTCATAACGGTAGGTCAAAAACAGAGGTAAGCGCCAGCCAACATGTCACCCACCTGTATAGCCGGTTCTAAAAGCAACTGGAGACCTAGGGGATCACGACTGGGACTGGTACCCCCCCGGCGGACATGGGAGCAGTCCACAACAAAAACCACGACTCCCATGTCCGCCGGGGGGGTACCAGTCCCAGTCGTGATCCCCTAGGTCTCCAGTTGCTTTTAGAACCGGCTATACAGGTGGGTGACATGTTGGCTGGCGCTGACCTCTGTTTTTGACCTACCGTTATGAGATGTATTATGTGACATGTTTCCCAAATAAGATATGCACTGACTTTACTTTCTCTTAATAATTCTAGTAGCATTGTTGATTTACATACCCACGTTATCTGCCCCTGAGGAAGCGGTCACCCGCGAAACATGTCGGGCTGGGTTTGGGTTTAGACACCCAGGTCCATCACATCAGACCCACCAGTTTTACCATCTCTGGCATAGGTCTGCAGTGGACAGCGTGATCTACACCCACCCTTCGTGGATATTTGGCTCTCCCAAGCCTGTATATTGTATGTACTACCCAATTGCTCTGTATGCTGTAATATTATTAGTGTTTTGTCAACACGATAATAGTTACTTTTAATGTTCTTTTTCGTTATTTTTGGTGTTGTATCAATAAAATTTGTGTATTTTTACATATATGTGGATTCCCTGCTATTTGTCTTGATGACAGTATCCCTTTAAAAGTCCCCCTGGCCCATCCATTTTCCTTTTTTACTGGTTGTATTGAAATCGATTGACTTCAGTACAATCAGCCTTTCGGATTTTTGTCATGTGATCAGTGCCAGAGGCTATGGCCGCCAGCAGTGATCATTCTATTCTTCCAGCAGAGAATGCTTCCCACTGGCAGAACACAATGGCACTATGGAAGGGATTCCCCCATCTGTGTTGATGGGGAAATTGAGCAATTTTATTAAGTTCCACCCATTGTGGAAAGAAAGAAAATGGCATAATCTATGGCAGGGATCTCCAAACTACGACCCTCCAGCTGTTGCGAAAGTACACGTCCAATGAGGCATTGTAAAACTCTGACATTCACAGACATGATTAGGCACAATGGGAATTGCAGTTCCTTAACAACTGGAGGGCCATAGTTAGGCAGCCCATAGATCAGGGGTCTCCTAAGTCCCTAAGGTTGGCCATAGAGGAGTGCTTTTTATTCTTTTTCAATCAGCCAGCGGGCTGATCAGAAAAAACGAATGAAATCCCCACCCCCATCTGTTCACATAAAAAAAAGAACCTCTAAAGAAACAGTTATATAGGACCGACATTAACAGTACCACACCAACAAGTATTGTTAGGTTAAAATTTTATTACAATATCCAATAACAAAATCCCACAGAAGGGTCTAAATTGAAAATGTAGAAAACACTATAGAGTTTGATAACGTGGTATAGACAGTTACAGGATGATTCATGTTATCACAATAGCCAAATATAGTCATTCCCTCAATATTATGGTCTCAGGATGGAAAGTGGCAGTAGTAGCATCTCGGCTGTTTCTTCGACTCGTTTCACAGGACAGAGCCTTCTTCTTCTTCAGGAAGAGCAGCTTTGGTAGATTTAACTGTCTCCTTACATGAAAACATATACTGTTGAAGCTGTATACAACATATGGAAGCATATACGAGCTGTTTCTTCGACTTGTTTCACAGGACAGAGCATAGAAACATAGAATGTGTCGGCAGATAAGAACCATTTGGCCCATCTAGTCTGCCCAATATATCTGAATCCTATGAATAGTCCCTGGCCCTATCTTATATGAAGGATAGCCTTATGCCTACCCCATGCATGCTTAAACTCCTTCACTGTATTTGCAGCTACCACTTCTGCAGGAAGGTTATTCCATGCATCCACTACTCTCTCAGTAAAGTAATACTTCCTCATATTACTTTTAAACCTTTGCCCCTCTAATTTAAAACTGTGTCCTCTTGTGGTAGTTTTTCTTCTTTTAAATATGCTCTCCTCCTTTACCGAGTTGATTCCCTTTATGTATTTAAAGGTTTCTATCATATCCCCTCTGTCTCTTCTTTCTTCCAAGCTTCTTTCTTCCAAGCTATACATGTTAAGGTCCTTTAACCTTTCCTGGTAAGTTTTTTCCTGCAATCCATGTACTAGTTTAGTAGCTCTTCTCTGAACTCTCTCTAGAGTATCTATATCCTTCTGGAGATATGGCCTCCAGTACTGCGCACAATACTCCAAGTGAGGTCTCACCAGTGTTCTGTACAGCGGCATAAGCACTTCTCTCTTTCTACTGCTTATACCTCTCCCTATACATCCAAGCATTCTGCTGGCATTTTGTGCTGCTCTATTACATTGTCTTCCCACCTTTAAGTCTTCTGAAATAATTACTCCTAAATCCCTTTCCTCAGATACTGAGGTCAGGACTGTGTTAAATATTCTATATTCTGCCCTTGGGTTTTTACGCCCCAGGTGCATTATCTTGCACTTATCCACATTAAATTTTAGTTGCCAGAGTTCTGACCATTCTTCTAGTTTTCCTAAATCCTTTTCCATTTGGCGTTTCCCTCCAGGAACATCAACCCTGTTACATATCTTTGTGTCATCAGCAAAAAGACAAACCTTTCCATCGAGGCCTTTTGCAATATCACTTATGAAGATATTAAACAAAATTGGTCCCAGTACAGATCCCTGAGGTACCCCACTGGTAACATGACCTTGTTCTGAATGTTCTCCATTGACTACAACCCTCTGTTGTCTGTCACTCAGCCACTGCCTAATCCACCCAACAATATGGGAGTCCATGCTCAATGACTGCAGTTTATTGATAAGTCTTCTATGTGGGACAGTGTCAAAAGCCTTACTAAAATCTAGATATGCAATGTCTACTGCACCTCCACCGTCTATTATTTTAGTCACCCAGTCAAAAAAATCTATAAGATTTGTTTGGCATGATCTCCCTGAAGTAAACCCATCCATGGGATTTAAGATGTTCCACAATCCTATCCTTTAATAGGGTTTCCATTAATTTGCCTACTATTGATGTCAGACTCACTGTTCTATAGTTGCTCGATTCCTCCCTACTACCTTTCTTGTGAATGGGCACGACATTTGCCAATGGAAAGTAATCTAGATGTCTTGAACGGTTTACACTGTTATATTTCCTTGGAACTTTTGAGGAAAATTCTTATCACGTTACTATGTGAGATACAGTCGCCAACACTTGCAGGGAGGCCCCAGCGAGATTTGAACTCGCGACCCCTGGTTTACAAGACCAGTGCTCTAACCCCTGAGCTATGGAGCCTTTTTTTTTTTTTTTTTTTTTTCTTCAGGAAGAGCAGCTTTGGTAGATATAACTGTCTCCTTACATGAAAACATATACTGTTGAAGCTGTATACAACATATGGAAGCATATACGAGGCCATGAAGGAGAAAAAGCCACATGGACATGTGGACTCCAAGCCACAGATGAGTTCAGGTAGGTGGGGCCTAGGGGGGGGGTAGGAAGCACCACCACCCTGGGTGTGGGGAAGTGAGTGCAGATGGAGCCTGGGGGGAAGCTCCACTGCCCACACTCACGACACACCCAGGGTGGTAGCATGCCCTTGGTGGTAGGTAGGGAACCCGGGAAGAGGCATTGTCATCTTTGGTGGTAGAGTGCAGATAGCAGAGCCTTGTATGAGGTATTGCCATCTTTTTTTGGAGATAGATTCAGGTAGGTGGGGTTTGGGAAAAACAGCACAACCCTGAATGTTGGTGAGTGAGGGCAGATAGAGCCTGAGGGGAAGCTCCACTGCCCACACTCACGCCACATCCGGGTTTTAGCATTTCCTTGGTGGTAGGTGAGGTAGGTAGGGGAGCCTGGGAAGAGGCATTGCCACTTGCGGTGGTACAGTGCGGCTAGCAGAGCCTGGGAAGAGGCATTACCATCCTTTGTGGGAGATGGATGCAGGTAGGTGGGGTCTGGGGAAAGCAGCAAAACCCTGGGTGTTGGTGAGTGAGGGCAGATGGAGCCTGGGGGGAAGCTCCACCGCCCACACACACGACACATCCAGGGTTGTAGCATGCCTTTGGTGTTAAATTTAGTAGGTAACAGAGCCTGGGAAGAGGTACTGTCACCTTTGGTGGAAGATGAATTGAGGTAGGTGTGGTCTGGGAGAAGTACCCACAGTTGATTCAGAGGAAGGCGAAAAACCCCTGCAAAGCACAATCAAATTTGCTCTAGCAGGGGGAAAAATTCCTTCCTGATCCCCCGAGAGGCAATCGGCTATTCCCTGGATCAACTTTACCTATAAATGTTAGTAGCCAGTCAGGTAGCTGGGACTTGGGGGAAGCCCCACCACACTGGGTGTGGGGTGGGCAGATGGAGCGTGGGGCCGAAGCAGCCCCATGGTGGTAGGTGAGGAGGGTAGCGGAGCCTGGGAAGAGGCATTGCCCCCCGTGGTGGTAGAGTGCAGATTGCAGAGCCTTGTTTGAGGCATTGTCATCTATTGTGGGAGATAGATGCAGGTAGATGGGGTTTGGGAAAAGCAGCAAAACCCTGAATGTTGGTGAGTGAGGGCAGATAGAGCCTGGGGGGAAGCTCCACTGCCCACACTCACGACACATCCGGGGTTTTAGCATTTCCCTGGTGGGAGGTGAGGTAGGTAGGGGAGCCTGGGAAGAGGCATTGCCACTTTCGGTGGTACAGTGCGGCTAGCAGAGCCTGGGAAGAGGCATTACCATCCTATGTGGGAGATGGGATGCAGGTAGGTGGGGTCTGGGGAAAGCAGCACAACCCTGGGTGTTGGTGAGGGCAGATGGAGCCTGGGGGGAAGCTCCACCACCCACACACACGACACATCCAGGGTTGTAGCATGCCTTTGGTGTTAAATTTAGTAGGTAACAGAGCCTGGGAAGAGGTACTGTCTCCTTTGGTGGAAGATGAATTGAGGTAGGTGTGGTCTGGGAGAAGTACCCACAGTTGATTCAGAGGAAGGCGAAAAACCCCTGCAAAGCACAATCAAATTTGCTCTAGCAGGGGGAAAAATTCCTTCCTGATCCCCCGAGAGGCAATCGGCTATTCCCTGGATCAACTTTACCTATAAATGTTAGTAGCCAGTCAGGTAGCTGGGACTTGGGGGAAGCCCCACCACACTGGGTGTGGGGTGGGCAGATGGAGCGTGGGGCCGAAGCAGCCCCATGGTGGTAGGTGAGGAGGGTAGCGGAGCCTTGTTTGAGGCATTGCCCCCCGTGGTGGTAGAGTGCAGATTGCAGAGCCTTGTTTGAGGCATTGTCATCTATTGTGGGAGATAGATGCAGGTAGATGGGGTTTGGGAAAAGCAGCAAAACCCTGAATGTTGGTGAGTGAGGGCAGATAGAGCCTGGGGGGAAGCTCCACTGCCCACACTCACGACACATCCGGGGTTTTAGCATTTCCCTGGTGGGAGGTGAGGTAGGTAGGGGAGCCTTGGAAGAGGCATTGCCACTTTCGGTGGTACAGTGCGGCTAGCAGAGCCTGGGAAGAGGCATTACCATCCTTTGTGGGAGATAGATGCAGGTAGGTGGGGTCTGGGGAAAGCAGCAAAACCCTGGGTGTTGGTGAGTGAGGGCAGATGGAGCCTGGGGGGAAGCTCCACCGCCCACACACACGACACATCCAGGGTTGTAGCATGCCTTTGGTGTTAAATTTAGTAGGTAACAGAGCCTGGGAAGAGGTACTGTCACCTTTGGTGGAAGATGAATTGAGGTAGGTGTGGTCTGGGAGAAGTACCCACAGTTGATTCAGAGGAAGGCGAAAAACCCCTGCAAAGCACAATCAAATTTGCTCTAGCAGGGGGAAAAATTCCTTCCTGATCCCCCGAGAGGCAATCGGCTATTCCCTGGATCAACTTTACCTATAAATGTTAGTAGCCAGTCAGGTAGCTGGGACTTGGGGGAAGCCCCACCACACTGGGTGTGGGGTGGGCAGATGGAGCGTGGGGCCGAAGCAGCCCCATGGTGGTAGGTGAGGAGGGTAGCGGAGCCTGGGAAGAGGCATTGCCCCCCGTGGTGGTAGAGTGCAGATTGCAGAGCCTTGTTTGAGGCATTGTCATCTATTGTGGGAGATAGATGCAGGTAGATGGGGTTTGGGAAAAGCAGCAAAACCCTGAATGTTGGTGAGTGAGGGCAGATAGAGCCTGGGGGGAAGCTCCACTGCCCACACTCACGACACATCCGGGGTTTTAGCATTTCCCTGGTGGGAGGTGAGGTAGGTAGGGGAGCCTGGGAAGAGGCATTGCCACTTTCGGTGGTACAGTGCGGCTAGCAGAGCCTGGGAAGAGGCATTACCATCCTATGTGGGAGATGGGATGCAGGTAGGTGGGGTCTGGGGAAAGCAGCACAACCCTGGGTGTTGGTGAGGGCAGATGGAGCCTGGGGGGAAGCTCCACCACCCACACACACGACACATCCAGGGTTGTAGCATGCCTTTGGTGTTAAATTTAGTAGGTAACAGAGCCTGGGAAGAGGTACTGTCTCCTTTGGTGGAAGATGAATTGAGGTAGGTGTGGTCTGGGAGAAGTACCCACAGTTGATTCAGAGGAAGGCGAAAAACCCCTGCAAAGCACAATCAAATTTGCTCTAGCAGGGGGAAAAATTCCTTCCTGATCCCCCGAGAGGCAATCGGCTATTCCCTGGATCAACTTTACCTATAAATGTTAGTAGCCAGTCAGGTAGCTGGGACTTGGGGGAAGCCCCACCACACTGGGTGTGGGGTGGGCAGATGGAGCGTGGGGCCGAAGCAGCCCCATGGTGGTAGGTGAGGAGGGTAGCGGAGCCTTGTTTGAGGCATTGCCCCCCGTGGTGGTAGAGTGCAGATTGCAGAGCCTTGTTTGAGGCATTGTCATCTATTGTGGGAGATAGATGCAGGTAGATGGGGTTTGGGAAAAGCAGCAAAACCCTGAATGTTGGTGAGTGAGGGCAGATAGAGCCTGGGGGGAAGCTCCACTGCCCACACTCACGACACATCCGGGGTTTTAGCATTTCCCTGGTGGGAGGTGAGGTAGGTAGGGGAGCCTTGGAAGAGGCATTGCCACTTTCGGTGGTACAGTGCGGCTAGCAGAGCCTGGGAAGAGGCATTACCATCCTATGTGGGAGATGGGATGCAGGTAGGTGGGGTCTGGGGAAAGCAGCACAACCCTGGGTGTTGGTGAGGGCAGATGGAGCCTGGGGGGAAGCTCCACCGCCCACACACACGACACCTCCAGGGTTGTAGCATGCCTTTGGTGTTAAATTTAGTAGGTAACAGAGCCTGGGAAGAGGTACTGTCTCCTTTGGTGGAAGATGAATTGAGGTAGGTGTGGTCTGGGAGAAGTACCCACAGTTGATTCAGAGGAAGGCGAAAAACCCCTGCAAAGCACAATCAAATTTGCTCTAGCAGGGGGAAAAATTCCTTCCTGATCCCCCGAGAGGCAATCGGCTATTCCCTGGATCAACTTTACCTATAAATGTTAGTAGCCAGTCAGGTAGCTGGGACTTGGGGGAAGCACCACCACACTGGGTGTGGGGTGGGCAGATGGAGCGTGGGGCTGAAGCAGCCCCATGGTGGTAGGTGAGGAGGGTAGCGGAGCCTGGGAAGAGGCATTGCCCCCCTTGGTGGTAGATTGCAGAGCCTTGTATGAGGCATTGTCATCTATTGTGGGAGATAGATGCAGGTAGGTGGGGTTTGGGAAAAGCAGCACAACCCTGAATGTTGGTGAGTGAGGGCAGATAGAGCCTGGGGGGAAGCTCCACTGCCCACACTCACGACACATCCGGGGTTTTAGCATTTCCTTGGTGGTAGGTGAGGTAGGTAGGGGAGCCTGGGAAGAGGCTGTCAGGTCACCTGTGGCCAGGTGACAACTGCACCCTGTTGGAGGCAGGGGCGCAGCGCAAGGTAGTGAACCCTATAGCAGACTGCTGCGGATGGACCAGAACGTGAACCCAAGATTCCCCAGGGAGCGGAGTCTAAGACCCAGCAGGTGTTCACCAGGGCCTCTAGTGGTGAGGATGGACTTTGCTGCAGCTGGGCCCAGGTCGCGGCCCCTGGGGTCCCCCAGGTCACGCTCCGTAGGGAGAGAAGGGAAGCAGCCACTCAGGACACACAGAATGGTGAAGGTTAACCCGAGGTCGGTGTAACAGGCAGACAAGGGTAGTCAAGGGACAGGCCAAAGGTCAGGGTAACAAGCAAACAGGAATAGTCAGGGACAAGCCAAAAGTCGGTACACAGAGGAGTAATTTCAAGCAAACAGGAACAGGAAACTAATACTGTTGAACAGCAAAGCAGGCCTGCAGTGCGTTGGTTAATATAGACTTCCTGTGATGACCTGGGCGGGGCAGGAACAGGAAGTAGAGGTGATAAAAAGGATCCAGAAATGCAGTCTGACCTCTAATACAGACATGGAGGTACAGGTAAGCTTGCCAAGCTCTATTGCAAGTCCATGACAGGCATTGCCACTTTCGGTGGTACAGTGCGGCTAGCAGAGCCTGGGAAGAGGCATTACCATCCTTTCTGGGAGATGGGATGCAGGTAGGTGGGGTCTGGAGAAAGAAGCACAACCCTGGGTGTTGGTGAGTGAAGGGAGATGGAGCCTGGGGGGAAGCTCCACCGCCCACACTCACGCCACATCCGGGGTGTTAGCATGCCCTTGGTGTTAAATTTAGTAGGTAGCAGAGCCTGGGAAGAGGTACTGTCACCTTTGGTGGAAGATGAATTGAGGTAGGTGTGGTCTGGGAGAAGTACCCACAGTTGATTCAGAGGAGGCAATCAGCTATTCCCTGGATCAACTTTACCTATAAATGTTAGTAGCCAGTCAGGTAGCTGGGACTTGGGGGAAGCCCCACCACACTGGGTGTGGGGTGGGCAGATGGAGCGTGGGGCCGAAGCAGCCCCATGGTGATAGGTGAGGAGGGTAGCGGAGCCTGGGAAGAGGCATTGCCCCCCTTGGTGGTAGAGTGCAGATTGCAGAGCCTTGTATGAGGCATTGTCATCTATTGTGGGAGATAGATGCAGGTAGGTGGGGTTTGGGAAAAGCAGCACAACCCTGAATGTTGGTGAGTGAGGGCAGATAGAGCCTGGGGGGAAGCTCCACTGCCCACACTCACGCCACATCCGGGGTTTTAGCATTTCCTTGGTGGTAGGTGAGGTAGGTAGGGGAGCCTGGGAAGAGGCATTGCCACTTTCGGTGGTACAGTGCGGCTAGCAGAGCCTGGGAAGAGGCATTACCATCCTTTGTGGGAGATGGATGCAGGTAGGTGGGGTCTGGGGAAAGCAGCACAACCCTGGGTGTTGGTGAGTGAGGGCAGATGGAGCCTGGGGGGAAGCTCCACCACCCACACTCACGACACATCCAGGGTTTTAGCATGCCTTTGGTGTTAAATTTAGCAGATAACAGAGCCTGGGAAAAGGTACTGTCACCTTTGGTGGAAGATGAATTGAGGTAGGTGAGGTCCGGGAGAGGTACCCACAGTTGATTCAGAGGAAGGCGAAAAACGCCTGCAAAGCACAATCAAATTTGCTCTAGCAGGGGGAAAAATTCCTTCCTGATCCCCCGAGAGGCAATCGGCTATTCCCTGGATCAACTTTACCTATAAATGTTAGTAGCCAGTCAGGTAGCTGGGACTTGGGGGAAGCACCACCACACTGGGTGTGGGGTTGGGTGGGCAGATGGAGCATGGGGCCGAAGCAGCCCCATGGTGGTAGGTGAGGAGGGTAGCGGAGCCTGGGAAGAGGCATTGCCCCCCTTGGTGGTAGAGTGCAGATTGCAGAGCCTTGTATGAGGCATTTTCATCTATTGTGGGAGATAGATGCAGGTAGATGGGGTTTGGGAAAAGCAGCAAAACCCTGAATGTTGGTGAGTGAGGGCAGATAGAGCCTGGGGGGAAGCTCCACTGCCCACACTCACGACACATCCAGGGTTGAAGCATGCCGCTGGTGTTAAATTTAGTAGGTAACAGAGCCTGGGAACAGGTATGTCACCTTTGGTGATAGATAAGTGTGGGTAGCAGAGCCTGCTAAGAGGCACTGCCCCCCTTGGTGGAAGATGAATTGAGGTAGGTGAAGTCTGGGAGAAGTACCCACAGTTGATTCAGAGGAAGGAAAAAACCCCCTGCAAAGCACAATCAAATTTGCTCTAGCAGGGGGAAAAATTCCTTCCTGATCCCCCGAGAGGCAATCGGCTATTCCCTGGATCAACTTTACCTATAAATGTTAGTAGCCAGTCAGGTAGCTGGGACTTGGGGGAAGCCCCAGAACACTGGGTGTGGGGTGGGCAGATGGAGCGTGGGGCCGAAGCAGCCCCATGGTGATAGGTGAGGAGGGTAGCGGAGCCTGGGAAGAGGCATTGCCCCCCTTGGTGGTAGAGTGCAGATTGCAGAGCCTTGTATGAGGCATTGTCATCTATTGTGGGAGATAGATGCAGGTAGGTGGGGTTTGGGAAAAGCAGCGCAACCCTGAATGGTGGTGAGTGAGGGCAGATAGAGCCTGGGGGGAAGCTCCACTGCCCACACTCACGCCACATCCGGGGTTTTAGCATTTCCTTGGTGGTAGGTGAGGTAGGTAGGGGAGCCTGGGAAGAGGCATTGCCACTTTCAGTGGTACAGTGCGGCTAGCAGAGCCTGGGAAGAGGCATTACCATCCTTTGTGGGAGATGGATGCAGGTAGGTGGGGTCTGGGGAAAGCAGCACAACCCTGGGTGTTGGTGAGTGAGGGCAGATGGAGCCTGGGGGGAAGCTCCACCACCCACACTCACGACACATCCAGGGTTTTAGCATGCCTTTGGTGTTAAATTTAGCAGGTAACAGAGCCTGGGAAGAGGTACTGTCACCTTTGGTGGAAGATGAATTGAGGTAGGTGTGGTCTGGGGAAAGCAGCACAACCCTGGGTGTGGGGTTGGGCAGGCAGATGGAGCGTGGAGCCGAAGCAGCCCCATGGGGGTAGGTGAGGAGTGTAGCGGAGCCTGGGAAGAGGCATTGACACCCTTGGTGGTAGGTGAGGTAGGTAGGGGAGCCTGGGAAGAGGCATTGCCACTTTTGGTGGTAGAGTGTGGCTAGCAGAGCCTGGGAAGAGGCATTACCATCCTTTGTGGGAGGTGGATGTAGGAAGGGGGATCTGGGGAAAGCAGCACAACCATGGGTGTTGGTGAGTGAATGCAGATGGAGCCTGGGGGGAAGCTCCACTGCCCACACTCACGCCACATCCGGGGTAGTAGCTAGGCTAGTGACAGTATCAGATTTTCATACTGCGATTAATTGATTAAGGTTTTGCCACGGTATACGATATTATCACGGTATTCAATTATAATTATTACATTTCTACCTCACTTGAATTTCATTGCTGAATTTAGGGACTTTGGTTTACTTTGAAGGCATAGCAGCTCAAGCCCATTCGAATCAATGGGCTGCTATGCCTGTGCAAATGTGGGTCACCAACCCGCATACATGTGAATCAGGCCTAAAGCAATAGTAAGGTATTTTACAAATAAAAACACAGCTCCTCCTGCAGGTTTAACCACTTCTGGACCGCAAGGATTTGCCCCCTTAATGACCAGGCTATCAGAGCCGAGCACCAGAACCAGTCATCACCAGGTAGGCCAGACACTGCTTGATGGCTATATAATAATGTAATGTGGGCTGCTATGCCTGTGCATCTATATATATATTCTACTATGCCCACGTATGTGTGTATGTCTCTCTCTCTCTATATATATATATATAAATATGTATAATATCTATCTATCTTATTCTTTCTATCTATCTTATTCTTTCTATCTATCTTAATCAATCTCTTATTATTTCTATCTATCTTATTCTAACTTATCTTATTCTAACTTATCTTATTCTAACTTATCTTATTCTAACTATCTTACTCTAACTATCTATCTTATTCTATCTATCTATCTTATTCTAACTATCTTATTCTATCTATCTTATTCTTTCTATCTATCTTATTCTTTCTATCTATCTTATTCTATCTGCAGAGACTTGCTTGTATTAGGCAGTGTTTCTGTCTGTGTCTGAGCCCTGGAAGAAGCATGTGGGTGTGTGCTGGGAGCCATCTGATTGGTTACAGGGAGGAGCTAAGCTCTCACTCTAGGATCATATTACCAGAGCTGTCTCTGTTGAGCGAGTGAATGAGTCATCCAGCTCACTGAAATCTATAATTTCAAAAGGCAGACTTGAGGAGCAGAGAAACACGGTATTTTAAAAATGACCACAATATCAATACCGTGGGTATGCAATACCGTGATATATCGAATTACCGAAAACCGGCACATCTCTAGTTCTGTGGAAAGCAGCACAACCCTGGGTGTTGGTGAGTGATGGCAGATGGAGCCTGGGGGGAAGCTCCACTGCCCACACTCATGCCACATCCAGGGTATTAGCATGCCCTTGGTGGTAGGTGAGGTAGGTAGTGGAGCCTGGTAAGAGGCATTGACACCCTTGGAGGTAGGTGAGGTAGGTAGGGGAGCCTGGGAAGAGGCATTGTCACCCTTGGTGGTAGAGTGCAGATAGCAGAGCCTGGGAAGAGGCATTACCATCCTTTGTGGGAGATAGATGCAGGTAGGTGGGGTTTGGGAAAAGCAGCACAACCCTGGGGGTTGGTGAGTAAGGGCAGATGGAGCCTGGGGGGAAGCTCCACTGCCCACACTCACGACACATTCAGGGTGGTAGCATGCCCTTAGTGTTAAATTTAGTAGGTAACAGAGCATGGGAAGAGGTACTGCCACTCTTGGTGGTAGGTAGGGGAGCCTGGGAAGAGGCATTGCCACTTTTGGTGGTAGAGTGAGGCTAGCAGAGTGTGGGAAGAGGCATTGCCATCCTTTAAGGGAGGTGTATGCAGGTAGGTGGGTTCCGTGGAAAGCACCACAACCCTGGGTGTTGGTGAGTGAGGGCAGATGGAGCCTGGGGGGAAGCTCCACCGCCCACTCTCACGCCACATCCGGGGTGGTAGGTGAGGTAGGTAGGGGAGCCTGGTAAGAGGCATTGCCACTTTTGGTGGTAGGTGAGGTAGGAAGGGGAGCCTGGGAAGAAGAATTGTCACCCTTAGTGGTAGGTGAGGTTGGTAGGGGAGCCTTTGCCACTCTTGGTGGTAGAATGCGGCTAGAAGAGCTTTCCATTAGGCATTACCATCCTTTGTGGGAGATGGATGCAGGTAGGTTGGGTCTGGGAAAAGCACCACAACCATGCTGGGATTTTTACTACATCTATAGAAAAACCCATGCTGGGATCTGTAGTACATCTATAGAAAAATCAATGCTGGGATCTGTAGTCCATCTATAGAAAAATCCATTTGTGGGAGATGGGATGCAGATAGGTGGGGTCTGGGAAAAGCAGCACAACCCTGGGTGTTGGTGAGTGAGGGGAGATGGAGCCTGGGGGGAAGCTCCACCGCCCACACTCACGCCACATCCAGGGTGTTCGCATGCCCTTGGTGTTAAATTTAGTAGGTAGCAGAGCCTGGGAAGAGGTACTAAAACCCTTGGTGGTAGGTGAGGTAAATAGGGGAGCCTCGGAAGAGGCATTGACACCCTTGGTGGTAAGTGAGGTAGGTAGGGGAGCCTGGGAAGAGGCATTGACACCCTTGGTGGTAGGTGAGGTAGGTAGGGGAGCCTGGGAAGAGGCATTGTCACCCTTGGTGGTAGAGTGCAGATAGCAGAGCCTGGGAAGAGGCATTACCATCCTTTGTGGGAGATAGATGCAGGTAGGTGGGGTTTGGGAAAAGCAGCACAACCCTGGGGGTTGGTGAGTAAGGGTTAGGGGTGTGGGGTTGGGTGGGCAGATGGAGCGTGGGGCCGAGGCAGCCCCGTGGTTGTAGACGAGGAGGGTAGCAGAGCCTGGGAAGAGGCACTGCCACCCTTGGTTGGAGATGAGTGCGGGAGGGGGGGTGTCAGTGTGCGGAGAGGAGGAAAGATCTCCCCACACACACAGCACTGCTCTCCGGAGTCGGGTACAATCATTGTCTGTACTGCAGCCGGCATGTCTGTGTGTCCCTGAGGAAGTACAACTCTCAGCATACACTGTAAGTAATGGGTCCCAGTGTGAAATAGGATGCTATGGGACTACATATGCCAGCATGTTTTTTTCTATGGAGGAACTACAGATCTCAGCAATACCCCTGGGGTATGTAGAGATTGCTGGGATCTATAGAAAAATCCATTATAGGATTTGTAGTACATCTATAGAATAATCTATGCTGGGATTTGTACGTGCTTCCACACTGGGACCCATTACTTACAGAGTATGCTGAGAGTTGTACTTCCTCAGGGACACACAGACATGCAGGCTGTAGTACGGACAATGATTGTACCCGACTCCGGAGGGCAGATCTGTGTGTGTGGGGAGATCTTCCCTCCTCTCCGCACACTGACACCCCCCCTCCCGCACTCATCTCCCACCAAGGGTGGCAGTGCCTCTTCCCAGGCTCTGCTACCCTCCTCACCTACAACCACGGGGCTGCCTCGGCCCCACGCTCCATCTGTCCACCCAACCCCACACCCCTAACCCTTACTCACCAACCCCCAGGGTTGTGCTGCTTTTCCCAACCCCCACCTACCTGCATCTATCTCCCACAAAGGATGGTAATGCCTCTTCCCAGGCTCTGCTATTTGCACTCTACCACCAAGGGTGACAATGCCTCTTCCCAGGCTGCCCTACCTACCTCACCTACCACCAAGGGTGTCAATGCCTCTTCCCAGGCTCCCCTATCTACCTCACGTACCACCAAGGGTGTCAATGCCTCTTCCCGGACTGCCCTACCCTCCTTACCTACAACCAAGAGGCTGCCTCGGCCCCACGCTCCATCTGCCCACTCATGTATGTATATGTGTACGTGTGTGTGTGTGTATGTATGTATATGTGTACGTGTGTGTGTGTGTGTATGTATATGTGTACGTGTGTGTGTGTATGTATATGTGTACGTGTGTGTGTATATGTGTACATGTGTGTGTGTATGTATATGTGTACATGTGTGTATGTATGTATATGTGTAAGTGTGTGTGTATATGTGTGTATGTATGTGTATGTATGTACATGTGTGTGTATGTATATGTGTACATGTGTGTGTATATGTGTACATGTATGTGTGTGTGTACATGTATGTGTGTGTACGTATGTACATGTGTCTGTATGTAGGTGTGTGTGTGTACATGTGTGTGCATATGTGTACATGTATGTGTGTGTACGTATGTACATGTGTCTGTATGTAGGTGTGTGTGTGAGTGTGCATGTACAGTATGTATGTTTTAATCCTGACCCCCCCCTTTTCCTGTACCATTAGACCTGCTTTTGTAGGGCTTGTTTGTGATAGCAGCAAGGACTGCTGCTACTCTGAAAAGCAATCCATGCTCAGATTGCTTTTCAGAAGCATTTAAAGAGGAAGTAAACCCTCCTCTGCAAGTTGTACCTATAGGTGATCCTATGATAAGGCTTACCTATAGGTACTGTAAATATCTCCTAAACATGTACCGTTTAGGAGATATTTACCTTACATGCATCCAGTGACATCACTGGCGCATGCGCTCTGAAGGAACGGCCGTTGGTGCCGTGTTCCTTCAGAGCCCCGTGCCGTCGGCTCCCGTGCGCATGCGCGGGAGTGAAGTAATCGCGGGTCCAGCCAATCAGATGGCCGGATGCTGCAAACCCGGAAGAAGGGTGACAGAATATGTCACCCACGAGAGAGGTGAGCGGTCGACGATTCGTTCTTAGGTAAGTATTTCATAATGAGCTAGTATGCAATCCATACTAGCTCATTATGTGTTTGTCTTTCAGGTGTACTTTAAAAAAAAAAAGAAATTCTGAGGTTTACAACCTCTTTAACTGGTGGTAAAGAGGCAATATGTTGCCTCCCCACCACCTGTTTTAAGCCCGTAAATGCGGCATTACCACACCGCAACCATGCAATGCACACAGTTGTGGGGTGGTTGCAGTGCAGCCCCATTCACCCTGGGTATACCTGCATCTGCAGCCACAGCATGTGTACACCCCCAGCTGCTGCCTTTGCAGCTAAAGGGGTAGAAGTTGGGGGTAATAAAAACAGCTCAACCATGTGTTTTTACTGCCCCCTCCAACCTGACATGTGAACAAGCCCTTGGTTCCTATCTATGTTGCTGCTTGCTGCCTGTAGGGCAGCCCATTCATTTCAATGGGCTTCCCTACCCCCAGAAATGCAGGGAAAGAAGTCCCTGACCCCTTTTTTAAATTGGGCCGCACCAAAAGCAACCCATGTTTTCCAATGTGTGGGGTACCATTAAGAATTAATGGCACCCCTAAGTGCCGGTTCACACTTGTGCGATGCGGGAACGCTGCGAATATGCAGCGTGTTCCCGCATCGCATCCGCACATTTGGCAGTTCACACTGCCATATGCGATACGCAGGGGGTCTCAATTAAAAGTTAACGACACCCCCAGTTGCGATCTGCAAGTTCGCACAGAATCGGATCGCACAAGTGTGAACCACTGTGCGATCCAATTCTGAGGCGGCTCAAAAAATGCCTCATGTGCGAGTTTGCTGCGGAAGCGCTGCAAATTCAGCCATACAAAGTGTATGGCTGAACTCGCATCCGCACATGAGATCGCATGTAATGAAGGAGCAGTGCGCTCCAAATTACATGCGATCTCGTAAACCGCAATAATGTGAACCGACACTAAGGGTCCTTTCACACAGTCCGCTCCGTCGGCGGACTCCATTTATCTCAGCGGGTGATCGATCCGCCGATCCCCCGCTGAGCAGGACAATGACAGCTGTTCTCTGCACTGTGTGCAGAGACACAGCTGTCAGAGCCACATACATCTCTATGGGGGAATCGGATGGGAACGGACCGTCGGTCCGTTCTCATTCAATCCGCTGGACGGATGGAAAATAGGGTTTCCATCCGCCCAGATTTGACGGATCGGATGTCAGCGGACATGTCTCCGCTGACATCCGATGCCCCATAGGGATGCATGGAAGGACCGTTCACATCCGCCAAAAAAACTGACAGGCGTATCTGAACGGTCCGCCTGTGTGAAAGGGGCCTTAAAGAGGAAGTAAACCCTCCTCTGCAAGTTGTACCTATAGATGATCCTATGATAAGGCTTACCTATAGGTACTGTAAATATCTCCTAAACATGTACCGTTTAGATCTTTACCTTACATGCAGCCAGTGACATCATTGGTGCATGCGCTCTGAAGGAACGGCCGCTTTTGCTGTTCCTTCAGAGCCCCGTGCCGTGACCGACGGCTCCCGCGCGCGGGAGTGACGTCACCGCGGCTCCGGCCAATCAAATGGCCGGATGCCGCGATCCCAGAAGACGGGCGACTGGACATGTCGCCCGTCATAGAGGTAAGCGGACGGCACGGGCTCGTTCTAAGGTAAATATTTCATAATGAGCTAGTATGCGATGCATACTAGCTCATTATGTGTTTCTCTTTCAGGGTAAAAAAAAAAAAATAAATACATTTTTCGGTTTACAACCTCTTTAAGAGCAGAGCATTTGTCTGTGTGTCAGAAACAAGCACGATTTTGCACGTTCCGTGACACACAGTAATGTGAACCAAGCCTTGGAAGGGGGTGCCTCAAGAGTGAAAATAATTTTCAAGGGCGCCCTGACTGAAAAAAGATTGAGAAACACTGATCTATACAATAACCCATGCTGGGATTTTTGGGAAATGGATGCAGGTAGATGGGGTCTGGGGAAAGCAGCACAACCCTGGGTGTTTGTGAGTGAAGCACGATGGAGCATGGGTGGTAGCATGCCCTTGGTGGTAGGTAGGGCAGCCTAGGAAGAGGCATTGTCACCCTTAGTGGTAGGTGAGGTAGGTAGGGCAGTCCGGGAAGAGGCATTGACACCCTTGGTGGTAGGTGAGGTAGGAAGGGGAGCCAGGGAAGAGGCATTGACACCCTTGGTGGTAGGTGAGGTAGGTAGGGCAGCCTGGGAAGAGGCATTGTCACCCTTGGTGGTAGAGTGCAGATAGCAGAGCCTAGGAAGAGGCATTGCCGTCCTTTGTGGGAGATAGATGCAGGTAGGTGGGGGTTGGGAAAAGCAGCACAACCCTGGGGGTTGGTGAGTAAGGGTTAGGGGTGTGGGGTTGGGTGGGCAGATGGAGGGTGGGGCTGAGGTAGCCCCGTGGTTGTAGGTGAGGAGGGTAGCAGAGCCCGGGAAGAGGCACTGCCACCCTTGGTGGGAGATGAGTGGGGGAGGGGGAGGTGTCAGTGTGCGGAGAGGAGGGAAGATCTCCCCACACACACAGATCTGCTCTCCGGAGTCGGGTACAATCATTGTCTGTACTGCAGCCGGCATGTCTGTGTGTCCCTGAGGAAGTACAACTCTCAGCATACACTGTAAGTTATGGGTCCCAGTGTGGAATAGGATGCTATGGGAATACATTATCCAGCATGTTTATTCTATGGAGGAACTACAGATCTCAGCAATACCAATGGGGTATGTAGAGATTGCTGGGATCCATTATAGAACTTGTATTAAATCTATAGAATAATCCATGCTGGGATTCAGTTCAGTTGTAGAATATTAAAGATTGAGACCTCATTATTAGTGTATGCTGGAAGTTGTAGTCCTCCTCGCCGGCATAGTAGTGCTATAGTGCTGGGGTTTGTAGTAGCTCCGGCTCCGGAGAGCAGCGCTGTGAGTGGAGCGACCTTCCAGCCTGCTGCTCTGTCCGCACACTGGCCCGCGTCTCCTGGGCTCGGATATTTATAGGGTTTAGGCCACGCCCATCGCTCCACTGATGACGCCAACGGCTCCACTGGTCACGCCTACTTACCCTCAGCCCCGGCGTGATTCGCCGCTCTGCTTATTCTGAGCTCAGGCCACTCCCACTCCATGCGCTGGCCACGCGCACCCCATGCACTGATCACGACAGTGTGCGCACGCAGCTTGGTCTCATGTGAGGTGTGGTGGGCGGGGTTTAGCTTCTGAAGGGGAAGAATTCCAATCATTGGCCCAGATAGAGCGGCGCGCGCAGCCCGGTGCTATACCCTCGTCACTTCCGCCCCGGTGCGCATGCGCAGAAGGCATTCTGGAGGTCCGAGTAGAGGCGGGGCTGAGGCGTCATCGAGTTCTTACAGGGGGCGGGGCGGGGCGGATTAGGAGACTTGCGGCCGTGTAATAAATGTATTAAAAGTAGTTCCTTCGGTACTGTATACTCCCCGCCCCCTGTAAGAACTCGATGACGCCTCAGCCCCGCCTCTTCTCAGTCCGCTATACACATCGGACCTCCAGAATGCCTTCTGCGCATGCGCACCGGGGCGGAAGTGACGAGGTATAGCATTCTGTCATAGATGAAGTCTAGTGGGCGGGGTTTACTCCTCTGACGGGGAAGAAGTGACATGAATGGAATGTAAACCCTAATTGGGTTTAGAAGGCGGGGTTAGGGGTGGGCGGGGCCTCATCCTATCCTTTGTTTTGTTTGGATAAAGTAGTGAAGGATGACAGGAAGTCACCAGGTAACACCGGTGTCCCCGTTGGAAGATTTACCTCCTACTTCCTGTCTCAGTGATAATAGTTTTCTGGCCAATCAGAGGCAGCCGATCCATTCCCCGCCCCTTTGGCTTCACCTATACACGAGGACAGGGATATTGGTGACATCATTGTCCCCAGAACAGGAATCCTCCAATCAGATTCCCTCACTTTTCATCTCACTTCCTGTTTTTCTATATGGGACAGGAAGTGACGGTAAATCTCCCCAATGGGGACACAGATGGAAAAAATCATAGAAAATCCTTCCCTTACGCTATAGGGAGGGGGAGGGGGGATATATTATCCACTTCCGGAGGAGCGAGGTGCCGGTGCCTCCCCCTCCGACCAGCCGACCCATCCCCCAGCTGCTTGGATTGGCTTTGATCAGCTCATCGCTATGGTAACCGGGATGAATATATCATACTCCCCCATCCCCCACAATCCTTTCATGTCTTTTCAGGATTACTCCGCCCACAATCCTGCGACAAGTGTGAAAGGGGCGGTTCCCGCCATAGAAACACCTTACAGATCTTTTCTGCATCAGCGTTTTTCATGCCTCTTTTTTTTCTGGAGCGGAAGATTTACCCCTTAATGACCGGGCAGTTGTTTGCCATTCGGCACTGCGTGACTTTAACTGACAATTGCGCGGTCGTGCGACGCTGCACCCAAATTAAATTGACGTCCTTTTTTTCCCACAAACAGAGATTTCTATTGGTGGGATTTCATCACCTCTGCGATTTTTACTTTTTGGAAAAAAAGCGACAATTTTGAAAAAATAACATTTTTCAAATTTTTTTATATGAAATTCCCCAAAAAAATGTAAAAATCAAAATTTTTTAACATTTTCGGCCAATTTGTTCCCTGCTACATATGTTTGGTAAAAAAAAATCGCAATAAGCGTATTTTGATTGTTTTGCGCAAAAGTTATCGCAGCTACTAACTACGGGAAAGATTTATGTCGTTTTTATTGTTTGTAATGGCGGCGATCTGCGATTTTTTTAGCGGGACTGCGACATTGCGGCGGACAGATCGGACCCCTGACTGACATTTCTGACACTTTTGAGGGGACCAGTGACATTACTACAGTAATCAGTACTATACATATGCACTGTCACTGTACTAATGACACTGGCAGGGAAGGGGTTAAGTTTATTGGTGATGCAGGGGTGTGTCCCTAGGGGCGTGCTTCTAACTGTGAAGGGGCGTGGCTAGTGATATAACCACAGAGACATACGATCCTACATAGCAGGACCATATGATCTCTGCAGTTACACCAGGGAGAATGACAGGCGGCTTTGTTTACATCATCCGCCTGCCTTTCTCCCTCTCCAGCGGGAGATCGCCAGTGACTGGAGGACATCGGAGCCGCCGGTCACACGCATGGACTTCTTAGGGAATGAGCGGGGGCGGGAGTGCGCCCCCTAGAGGCTTGCAGGCGAGCGATGTAGTACTACGTCACTTTGCCTGTGCGGGGCTGACTGCCGCAGTAAATAGTCGTGCGGCGGTCGGCAAGCGGTTAATGACCGGGCAGTTGTTTGCCATTCGGCACTGCGTTACTTTAATCACTAAAGCCCCGGAGGATTTGGCTGCTCAATGACCAGGCCACTTTTTAAAACTTGGCACTGCGTGACTTTAACCACTTGCCGACCGCTCACATTGAGCCTACTGCAGCAAAGTGGCTCTCCTGGGTCCTACGTCACTGAATCCCGCCCCCTCTCGGTGTATTCAGACACAGCGGGAGTCACCGCCGATCACCACAGCTCTTCCCCCCCGATCATCGGCAACAGACCGAGGAAATCCGTCTGCTTGTGTAAACAAAGGGGGCGGATCTTCTCTGTGACAGGCAGGGACAGATTACAGGATTCAGCATAGCTCAACCTGCGCTCTGTGTCTGTGTCACACAATCCCCTCCCCCCACACACGTCACACAATCCCCTCCCCCAACACACGTCACACAATCCCCTCCCCCCACACACATCACACAATCCCCTCCCCCCACACACGTCACACAATCCCCTCCCCCAACACACGTCACACAATCCCCTCCCCCCACACACGTCACACAATCCCCTCCCCCCACACACGTCACACAATCCCCTCCCCCAACACACGTCACACAATCCCCTCCCCCCACACACGTCACACAATCCCCTCCCCCAACACACGTCACACAATCCCCTCCCCCACACACGTCACACAATCCCCTCCCCCAACACACATCACACAATCCCCTCCCCCAACACATGTCACACAATCCCCTCCCCCAACACACGTCAGTAAGCATGAGGCATACGTTTAACCCCCTTGATCACCAATAAAGTTAACCCCTTCCCTGCCAGTGTCATTAGTACAGTGACAGTGCATATGTATAGCACTGATTACTGTAGTAATGTCACTGGTAACCCCAAAAGTGTCAAAAATGTCAGTTAGGGGTCCGATCTGTCCGCCGCAATGTCGCAGTCCCGCAAAAAATCGCAGATCGCCGCCATTACTAGTTAAAAAAAAAACAATAAAAATGACATAAATTTCCCGTAGTTAGTAGCTGCGATAACTTTTGCGCAAACCAATCAAAATACGCTTATTGCGATTTTTTTTTACCAAACATATGTAGCAGAATACAAATTGGCCGAAAATGTTAAAAAATTTAGTTTTTTACATTTTTTGGGGGGAATTTCATATAAAAAAATGTGAAAAATATATTTTTTCAAAATTGTTGCTCTTTTTTTGTTTATAGCGCAAAAAATAAAAATCGCACCGGTGATCAAATACCACCGAAAGAAAGCTCTGTTTGTGGGGGATAAAAAGGACATCAATTTAATTTGGGTACAGCGTCGCACTACCGCGCAATTGTCTGTTAAATTTGCACAGTGCCAAGTTGCAAAAAGTGGCCTGGACGTAAAGCAGGAAAATCCTCCGGTGGTAAAGGGGTTGAAGTGTTGTTAAAGAGGAAGTAAACCCTCCTCTGAGACTCGTACCTATAGATGATCCTATGATAAGGCCCCCCCTATAGATGATCCTATGATAAGGCCCCCCTATAGATGATCCTATGATAAGGCCCCCCTATAGATGATCCTATGATAAGGCCCCCCTATAGATGATCCTATGATAAGGCCCCCCTATAGATGATCCTATGATAAGGCCCCCCCTATAGATGATCCTATGATAAGACCCCCCCTATAGATGATCCTATGATAAGGCCCCCCCTATAGACGATCCTATGATAAGGCCCCCCTATAGATGATCCTATGATAAGGCCCCCCTATAGATGATCCTATGATAAGGCCCCCCCTATAGATGATCCTATGATAAGGCCCCCCTATAGATGATCCTATGATAAGGCCCCCCCTATAGATGATCCTATGATAAGACCCCCCTATAGATGATCCTATGATAAGGCCCCCCTATAGATAATCCTATGATAAGGCCCCCCCTATAGATGATCCTATGATAAGACCCCCCTATAGATGATCCTATGATAAGGCCCCCTATAGATGATCCTATGATAAGGCCCCCCCTATAGATGATCCTATGATAAGGCCCCCCTATAGATGATCCTATGATAAGGCCCCCCTATAGATGATCCTATGATAAGGCCCCCCTATAGATGATCCTATGATAAGGCTTACCTATAGATGATCCTATGATAAGACCCCCCTATAGATGATCCTATGATAAGGCCCCCCCCTATAGATGATCCTATGATAAGGCCCCCTATAGGTGATCCTATGATAAGGCCCCCCCTATAGATGATCCTATGATAAGACCCCCCTATAGATGATCCTATGATAAGACCCCCCTATAGATGATCCTATGATAAGACCCCCTATAGATGATCCTATGATAAGGCCCCCCCATAGATAATCCTATGATAAGGCCCCCCCTATAGATGATCCTATGATAAGGCCCCCCTATAGATGATCCTATGATAAGGCCCCCCCTATAGATGATCCTATGATAAGCCTTACCTATAGATGATCCTATGATAAGGCCCCCCTATAGGTGATCCTATGATAACGCCCCCCTATAGATGATCCTATGATAAAGCCCCCCTATAGATGATCCTATGATAAGGCCCCCCTATAGATGATCCTATGATAAGGCCCCCCTATAGATGATCCTATGATAAGGCTTACCTATAGATGATCCTATGATAAGGCCCCCCCTATAGATGATCCTATGATAAGGCCCCCCTATAGATGATCCTATGATAAGGCCCCCCCTATAGATGATCCTATGATAAGGCCCCCCTATAGATGATCCTATGATAAGGCCCCCCTATAGATGATCCTATGATAAGGCCCCCCTATAGATGATCCTATGATAAGGCTTCCCTATAGATGATCCTATGATAAGGCCCCCCTATAGATGATCCTATGATAAGGCTTACCTATAGATGATCCTATGATAAGGCCCCCCTATAGGTGATCCTATGATAACGCCCCCCTATAGATGATCCTATGATAACGCCCCCCCCCCTATAGATGATCCTATGATAAGACCCGCTATAGATGATCCTATGATAGGGCCCCCTATAGATGATCCTATGATAAGGCTTACCTATAGATGATCCTATGATAAGGCCCCCCCTATAGATGATCCTATGATAAGGCCCCCTATAGATGATCCTATGATAAGGCCCCCCTATAGATGATCCTATGATAAGGCCCCCTATAGATGATCCTATGATAACGCCCCCCCTATAGATGATCCTATGATAAGGCTTACCTATAGATGATCCTATGATAAGGCTCACCTATAGATGATCCTATGATAACGCCCCCCCTATAGATGATCCTATGATAAGGCTTACCTATAGATGATCCTATGATAAGGCCCCCCTATAGATGATCCTATGATAAGGCCCCCCCTATAGATGATCCTATGATAACGCCCCCCTATAAGTGATCCTATGATAACGCCCCCCTATAGATGATCCTATGATAAGGCCCCCCCTATAGATGATCCTATGATAAGGCCCCCCCTATAGATGATCCTATGATAAGGCCCCCCTATAGATGATCCTATGATAAGGCTTACCTATAGATGATCCTATGATAAGACTCCTCCCTATAGATGATCCTATGATAAGGCCCCCCTATAGATGATCCTATGATAAGGCTTACCTATAGATGATCCTATGATAAGACTCCCCCCTATAGATGATCCTATGATAAGGCCCCCCTATAGATGATCCTATGATAAGGCCCCCCCTATAGATGATCCTATGATAAGGTCCCCCTATAGATGATCCTATGATAAGACCCCCCTATAGATGATCCTATGATAAGGCCCCCCCTATAGATGATCCTATGATAAGGCCCCCCCTATAGATGATCCTATGATAAGGCTTACCTATAGATGATCCTATGATAAGGCCCCCCTATAGATGATCCTATGATAAGGCCCCCCTATAGATGATCCTATGATAAGGCCCCCTATAGATGATCCTATGATAAGGCCCCCCCTATAGATGATCCTATGATAAGGCTTCCCTATAGATGATCCTATGATAAGGCTTACCTATAGATGATCCTATGATAAGGCCCCCCTATAGATGATCCTATGATAAGGCTTACCTATAGGTACTGTAAATATCTCCTAAACATGCACCGTTTAGGAGATATTTACCTTACATGCATCCAGTGACATCACATGCGCTCTGAAGGAACGGCCGCTGGTGCTATTTCTTCAGAGACCCGTGCCATGACCGTCGGCTCTCGCGCGCGTGCACGGGAGTGACGTCACCGTGGCTCTGGCCAATCAGATGGCCGGATGCCGCGATCCCGGAAGACGGGCTACTGGACATGTCGCCCGTCATAGAGGTGAGCGGACGGCACGGCGGGGGCTCGTTCTAAGGTAAGTATTTCATAATGAGCTAGTATGCGATGCATACTAGCTCATTATGTGTTTCTCTTTCAGCTTGTTAAAAAAAAAATGAACTGAGTTTACAACCTCTTTAACTGTTGTAGAACGCAATCCTCTAGCATACATAGACATTTATTGGTGTATGTATGTGTGGCCTGTGTTCTGGATCCTAAATCCTTGGTTGGAAATTCAGGATCCCTTTTCCTTTGCTACAATTGTGTTATTTCTGATTTTGTTTGAATTCTCTGATTTCACTTCAAAAGCCAAAAGAGCAGTAAATTGATTATTCACTGCAACATTTGTGGTCTCGGTTATTTACCATGACAGAACTGATAGTGTCAGATGGGTTGGAGCAGGGTCAGGGTGTAAGAGGTGACGAGGATGCCCATGCAACAAGCCACCCCCAAGGGGGCCGGGCTACAGTTGCAAACGGGGTAGGGGTGTATTTACCAAACATTTGCTGAGCTTTAAGCCCCGTACACACGCAATGATTATCGGCCGACCAGTCGTCCGTCTTTTGTCCAGAGTGGTGTCTGTTGGTTGGAATGTACCTAGACTGCACACAAATTTTCTCGCCCAACAAAATTCTACTTCAGAAGTGATGTCATGTGTTGGTTTGCTTTCTTTGTTCTTTCTTCACTGAGCATGCCCAGACTTGCTCATCAGATTTTTCCCTGTCGAAATCTGTACTGACCGCACGAAAATTGGCCGTGTTTTGACGGCAGACAAAAATTTTATAGCCTGCACACCAGATTTTTTGATACATAGTGTTAGGGTTACAGTTAGATATGGGTTAGGGGGTTAGGGATATAGGATTAAGGTTAGGGATGGGGTTAGGAGTTAGAGTTAGGGGTTAGGGTTAGGCATTTGGATTAGGGTTAGGGGTTAGTGCTAAGGGTTAGGGGATTGGGGTTAGGGTTGGGTGAGGTTTGGGTTATGGTTAGGCTTAGGGTTACGATGTTAGCTTTAGGGCTAGGGTTAGAGGGTTATGGTTATAGGGTGAGGGTTAGGGTTAGAGGGTGAAGGTTAGGGTTAGAGGGTTAAGGTTAGGGTTATGGCTTAGAGTTAGCATTAGGGTTATGGTCAGGACTAGAGCTAGGGTTAGAGTTAGGATTAGCATTAGGGTTAGGGCTATGGTTACGGCTAGGGTTAGGGTTTTATTTAGTGCTAGGTTTAGAGGGCTAGGGTTAGAGGGTTAGGGTTAGAATTAAGGTTAGTGTTATTTTTAGGGCTAGGGTTAGAGGGTTAGGGTTAGGAGTTAGTGTTAGAGGGTTAGGGTTAAGGTGAGAGGGTTAGGGTTAGAAGGTTAGGGTTATGGTTTAGGGTTAGGGTTAGAGTTAGTGTTAGGGTTTGGGGTTAAGGTTAGGGAATAGGGGTTAGTGGTTAGGGTTAGGGTTGGATGAGGTTTGGGTTAGGGTTAGGGCTTGTCTAGGGCTAGGATTGGGGGTTAGGGTTAGATACTTAGGGTTAGGGTTAGATACATAGGGTTAGGGTTAGATACCTAGGGTTAGCATTTGGGGGTTAGGGTTAGGGTTAGGGGTTAGGGTTAGGCATTTGGATTAGGGTTAGGGGTTAGTGCTTAGGGTTAGGGGATTGGGGTTAGGGTTGGGTGAGGTTTGGGTTATGGTTAGGCTTAGGGTTACGGTGTTAGGGTTAGGGTTAGAGGGTTATGGTTAGAGGGTAAAGGTTAGGGTTGGAGAGTTAAGGTTAGAGGGTTAGGGTTAGGGAGTTAGGGTTAGATAAGGTATGTTTTAAGGTTGGCTAGGGTTTGGGGTTAGAGTTAGGGTCTAGGGTTAAGGGTTAGGGTTAGAGGGTTAGTGGTTATGGTTAGGGTTATGGCTTAGGGTTAGGGTCAGACCTAGGGCTAGGGTTAGACTTAGGGTTAGAATTAGGGTTAGGGCTAGGGTAGGTTTATTTTTAGTGCTTAGGGTTAGAGGGGTAGGGGTAGAATTTAGGGTTAGGGAGTTAGGGTTAGGGGGGTTAGGGTTAGATAGGGTTTGTTTTAAGGTTGGATAGGGTTTGGGGTTAGAGTTAGGGTTTGGGTTAAAGCTTAGGGTTAAGAGTTAGGATTAGAGTTAGGGTTATGGCTTAGGGTTAGCGTTAGGTTTAGGGTCAGGCCTTGAGCTAGAGTTAGGATTAGCATTAGGGTTAGGGCTATGGTTACGGCTAGGGTTAGGGTTTTTTAAGTGCTAGGTTTAGAGGGTTAGGATTAGGGTTAGAGGGTTAGGGTTAGAATTAGGTTTGGGGTTAGGGTTATTTTTAGGGTTAGGGTTAGAGGGTTAGGGTATGGGGGTTAGGGTTAAGGTGAGAGGGTTAGGGTTATGGTTAGAGGGTTAGGGGTTAGGGTTAGATACTTATGTTTAGGGTTAGTGTTAGAGCATTAGGGTTAGGGTAAGAGTAACAGTAAGGGTTAGGGGGTTAGGATTAGAGGGTTAGGGCTAGGGGATAGGGTTAGGGTGAGAAACTTAGGGTTAGGGTTAGGCTGAGGGTTAGAGGGTTAGGGTGTTACAGTTAGGGTTATGGTTAGAGTTAGAGGGTTAGGGTTAGAGTGTTAGGGTTAGGGTTGGGGTTAAGGTTAGGGTTAGTGGTTAGGGTTAGGGGTTAAGATTAGGGTTAGATACATAGGGTTAGGGTTAGATACATAGGGTTAGGGTTAGATACATAGGGTTTGGTTTAGATACCTAGGGTTAGCGATAGGGGGTTAGGGTTAGAGGGTTAGGGCTAGGTTAGGGCTAGGGTTAGATATAGAGGGTTAGGGTTATATACATAGGGTTCGGGTTCGCATTTGATACATAGTGTTAGGGTTACAGTTAGATATGGGTTAGGGGGTTAGGGATAGAGGATTAAGGTTCGGGTTAGGGATGGGTTTAGGGGTTAGGAGTTAGGGGTTAGAGTTAGCGTTAGGCATTTGTTTTAGGGGTTAGTGCTAAGGGTTAGGGTTAGGGGATTAGGGTTGGGTGAGGTTTGGGTTATGGTTAGGCTTAGGGTTACGGTGTTAGGATTAGGGTGAGGGTTAGGGTTAGAGGGTTATGGTTATAGAGTTAGGGTTAGAGGGTTAAGGTTAGGGTTAGAGGGTTAGAGTTAAGGCTAGAGGGATAGGGTTAGGGGTCAGGGTTAGAGGGTTAGGGAGTTAGAGTTAAGGGGTTAGGGTTAGATAGGGTATGTTTTAAGGTTGGATAGGGTTTGGGGTTAGGGTTAGGGTTAGATGGATAGGGTTAGGGTTAGAGGGTTAAGGTTAGGGTTAGAGGGTTAGGGTTAGAGTTAGGGTGAGGGTTAGATGGATAGGGTTAGGGGTTAGGGTTAGAGGGTTAAGGTAGGGGTTAGGGTTAGGGATAGGGTTAAATACTTAGGGTTAGGGTTAGAGTGTTAGGATTAGGGTAAGGGTTAGCAGGTTAGGGTGTTGCAGTTAGGGTTATGGTTAGAGTTAGAGGGTTAGGGTAATGGTTAGGGTTAGAGGGTTAGGATTATGGTTTAGGGTTAGAGTTAGTGTTAGAGTTAGGGTTGGGGTTAAGGTTGGGGTTAGTGGTTTGGATTAGGGGTTAAGGTTAGGGGTTAGTGGTTAGGGATAGGGTTGGGTGAGGTTTGGGTTAGGGCTTGTCTAGGGCTAGGATTGGGGGTTAGGGGTTAGGGTTAGGGTGAGGGTTAGATACTTAGTGTGACGGTATCCAGACACCACCGACTGGGTATCTCCGCCAGTAACCTGCTTCCTAAGTTCTGGAACACGGGATCCGTGATTCTGGCTATAGTTACCCCAATAACTCGACAGTACAAGTTTTTGAGTGAAACCAGAATGAGCTCTTTATTAAACCAACTCACAGAATTTTACATACACTTTGAGAATACAACATGATTTAATTATACAGATCCACCCACCACATCACACAATGGTTTCTATACGATCCCCAATGCACATTACTCTGTGTAATTAAATCCCCTAGCAGACAGACAGGTGGGCTCATTACCACACTTAACAATAGGTGAATGGAAAAACTGTCTCAGACCCTATTTTAGACAAAAGCACTTCAATGATTAGCAGACATGATGTCTCTCATAGTTCCTGGACACCCAAATTAGGAGCTGCACTTCCTGTGCCTGACAGTCTAAAGAAATAAGATAGATCTTCATATTTCCTGACAGATATTGTTAATGCATTTTATTGTCCCATTTGAAGTAGTCCAAACCATATTCTCAGTGTTCACTACCCTCTTGGTCACCCTGCATCCATAATAGACGCAGGGTGACTTAAACATAAGAGAGCCCCATAAGGCTGGGCATGGTGCCCCCCAACATCTCTAAAGGAATTTGGGGTCCACAACCCCCATGCCCAAAGTGACTCCTGTCACATTTAGGGTTAGGGTTAGATACATAGGGTTAGGGTTAGATACCTAGGGTTATCGTTAGGGTTAGAGGGTTAGGGTTAGGTTAGGGTTAGGGCTAGGGTTAGATATAGAGGGTTAGGGTTATATACATAGGGCTAGGGTTCGGATTTGATACATAGTATTAGGGTTACAGTTAGATATGGGTTAGGGGGTTAGGGATAGAGGGTTAAGGTTAGGGTTAGGGATGGGGTTAGGAGTTAGGGTTAGGCGTTTGGGTTAGGGGTTAGTGCTTAGGGGATTGGGGTTAGGGTTGGGTGAGGTTTGGGTTATGGTTAGGCTTAGGGTTACGGTGTTAGGGTTAGGGTTAGAGGGTGAAGGTTAGGGTTAGAGGGTTAAGGTTAGGGTTAGAGGGTGAAGGTTAGGGTTAGAGGGTGAAGGTTAGGGTTAGAGGGTTAAGGTTAGGTTTAGAGGGTTAGAGTTAGGGTTAGACTGATAGGGTTAGGGAGTTGGGGTTAGGGTTAGGGGGTTAGGGTTAGATAGGGTATGCTTTAAGATTGGATAGGGTTTTGGTTTAGAGTTAGGGTCTAGGGTTAGGGTTAAGGGTTAGAGTTAGAGGGTTAGGTGTTATGGTTAGGGTTATGACTTAGGGTTAGCGTTAGGGTCAGACCTAGGGCTAGGGTTAGAGTTAGGGTTAGAATTAGGGTTAGGGTTAGGGTTAGGCAGGGCCACTGATAGGGGGGGACCACCAGCCCTCTTGTAGGGGGCCCAAGTACACAGGGGGGCCCACACAGAGAGGGGGATTAGTGATGGACAACAAATACAGAAATCTTCCTCCAGCACCTGAATCTGATCTCTGTCCCTCTCCCTGCTATCAGCTTTTATCTGCTGAGAAAGACAGTTGTTCCTCATTAATCCCCCTCCCTGTGTGGGCCCCCCTCCCAGCACTTATCTCTGCTCAGGAGTTTATTTGTAACTTTGTTTCTCTCCCTCTGTCTCTCTGATCACTGATCTCCAACTGCCCAGCCTGTATATTTTTTTCATCTCATCTTCATTTTTATTTATTAACATGGGGTTTTTTTTTTAGATTTAGCAGGAATTATGTGAGTTATGTTATATTTGTGTCTGCTAATAGTGATTTTGTTGTCATTTTAGCAAAATATATCTTTAATATTTTCTTGGGGGGACCCTGCCAGGTAGTCTGTATGGGGCCCGCGATTTCTAACAGCAGCCCTGGGCTTAGGGCTAGGGATAGGGTTATTTCTAGTGCTAGGGTTATGGTTAGGGGGTTAAGTTTAAGGTTAGAGGGTTAGGGTTATGGTTAGAGGGTAAGGGTTAGGGCTAGGATTAGGGTTCAGGCTAGGGTTAGGGTTAGGGTTATTTTTATGGCTAGTCTTAGAGGGTTAGGGTTAAGGTTAGAGGGTTAGGGTTATGGTTAGAGGATTAGGGATTAGGGTTAGAAACCTACTGTTAGGGTTAGGGGTAGATACAGAGGGTTAGGGTTAGATATATAGGGTTAGGGTTAGATATGAGATAGGGTTAGGGTGTTAGGGTTAGAGGGTTAGTGGGTAGGGTTTAGGGTTTGGATTAGAGTTAGAGGGTTAGGGTTCGGGGTTAAGGTTAGGGTTAGAGGGTTAGGGTTAGAAGGATAGGGTTAGGGGTAAGGTTAGGGTTAGAATTTAGGGTTAGGGGGGTTAGGGTTAGATAGGGTTTGTTTTAAGGTTGGATAGGGTTTGGGGTTAGAGTTAGGGTTTGGGTTAAAGGTTAGGGTTAAGGGTTAGGGTTATGGTTTAGGGTTAGGGTAAGGCCTAGAGCTAGGGTTAGAGTTAGGATTAGCATTAGGGTTAGGGCTATGGTTATGGCTAGGGTTACGTTTTTTTTAGTGCTAGGTTTAGAGGGTTAGGGTTAGAGGGTTAGGGTTAGAATTAGGGTTAGGGTTAGAGGGTTAGGGGTTAGGGTTATGGTTATGGTTAGAGGGTTAGGGCTTAGGGTTAGGGTTTGATACTTACGGTTAAGGCTAGGGTTAGAGCATTAGGATTATGGTTAGGGTAAGGGTAAGGGTTAGGGTTAGGATTAGAGGGTTAGAGTTAAGTTTAAAAGGTTAGGGTTAGGTTTAGGGCTAGGGGATAGGGTTAGGGTGATATACTTAGGGTTAGGGTTAGGGTTAGGCTTTGGGTAAGGGTTAGGGGTTAGGGTTAGGGTTAGATACTTAGGGTTAGGGTTAGAGTGTTAGGATTAGGGTTATGGTAAGGGTTAGAGGGTTAGGGTGTTACAGTTAGGGTTATGGTTAGAGTTAGAGGGCTAGGGTTAGAGGGTTAGGGTTATGGTTTAGGGTTAGAGTTAGTGTTAGGGTTAGGGTTGAGGTTAGTGGTTAGGGTTAGGGGTTAAGGTTAGGGGTTAGGATTATAGGGTTAAGGTTAGAGGGTTAGGGCTTAGGGTTAGGGTTAGATACTTACAGTTAGGGTTAGTGTTAGAGCATTAGATTTAGGGTTGGGGTAAGGTTATGGGTAAGGGTTAGGGCTAGGTGATAGGGTTAATGTGAGATACTTAGGGTAAGGCTTCGGCTAAGGGTTAGGGGTTAGGGTTAGATACTTAGGGTTGGGGTTAGGGTTAGGGTAAGGGTTAGGTGTTAGGGTTAGGGATAGGGTTAGATACTTAGGGTTAGGGTTAGAGTGTTAGGATTAGGGTTAGGGTAAGGGTTAGGGTTAGGATTAGAGGGTTAGGGTGTTGCAGTTAGGGTTATGGTTATTGGGTTAGGGTTAGAGGGTTAGGGTTAGAGTTAGTGTTAGGGTTAGGGTTGGGGTTAAGGTTATTGTTAGTGGTTATGGTTATGGGTTAAGGTTAGGGGTTAGGGGTTTGTGGTTAGGGTTAGGGTTGGGTGAGGTTTGGTTGAGGGTTTAGGACTTGTCTAGGGCTAGGATTGAGGTTTAGGGGTTAGAGTTAGGGTTAGATACTTAGGGTTAGGGTTAGATACATAGGGTTTGGTTTAGATACCTAGGGTTAGCGTTAGGGGGTTAAGGTTAGAGGGTTAGGTTAAGGTTAGGGCTAGGGTTAGATATAGAGGGTTAGGGTTAGATACATAGGGTTAGGGTTCGGATTTGATACATCGTGTTAGGGTTACAGTTAGATATGGGTTAGGGGGTTAGGGATAGAGGGTTAAGGTTAAGGATGTGGTTAGGGGTTAGGAGTTAGGGGTTAGGGTTAGGCGTTTGGGTTAGGGTTAGGGGTTAGTGCTTAGGGTTAGGGGTTAGGGTTAGGGGATTGGGGTTAGGGTTGAGTGAGGTTTGGGTTATGGTTAGGCTTAGAGTTATGGTGTTAGGATTAGGGTTAGAGGGTTAGGGTTAGAGGGTTATGGTTATAGGGTGAGGGTTAGGGTTAGAGGGTTAAGGTTAGGGTTATGGTTGGGGTTAGAGGGTTAGGATTAGAGTTAGGGTTAGGGTTAGAGGGATAGGGTTAGGGGTTAGGGGGTTAGGGTTAGGGAGTTAGGTTTAGGGGGTTAGGGTTAGATAGGGTATGTTTTAAGGTTGGATAGGGTTTGGGGTTAGAGTTAGGGTCTAGGGTTAAGGGTTAGGGTTAGAGGGTTAGGGGTTATGGTTAGGGTTATGGCTTAGGGTTAGCGTTAGGGTTAGGGTCAGACCTAGGGCTAGGGTTAGAGTTAGGGTTAGAATTAGGGTTAGGGTTATTTTTAGTGCTTAGGGTTAGAGGGTTAGGGTTAGAGGGTTAGGGTTAGAATTTAGGGTTAGGGAGTTAGGGTTAGGGGGGTTAGGGTTAGATAGAGTTTGTTTTAAGGTTTGATATGGTTTGGGGTTAGAGTTAGGGTTAGGGTTTAGGGTTTGGGTTAAAGATTAGGGTTAAGGGTTAGTGTTAGGGTTAGGGTTATGGCTTAGGGTTAGCATTAGGGTTAAGGTCAGGCCTAGAGCTAAGGTTAGAGTTAGGATTAGCATTAGGGTTAGGGCTATGGTTACGGCTAGGGTTAGGGTTTTATTTAGTGCTAGGTTTAGAGGGTGAGGGTTAGGGTTACAGGGTTAGGGTTAGAATTAGGGTTAGGGTTATTTTTAGGGCTAGGGTTAGGGTTAGAGGGTTAGGGGCTAGGGTTAGAGGGTTAGGGTTAAGGTGAGAGGGTTAGGGTTATGGTTAGAGGGTTAGGGCTTAGGGTTAGGGTTTGATACTTACGGTTAGGGTTAGAGCATTAGGATTAGGGTAAGGGTTAGGGTTAGGATTAGAGGGTTAGGGTTTAGGTTAGAGGGTTAGGTTTAGGGCTAGGGGATAGGGTTAGGGTTAGATACTTAGGGTTAGGGTTAGGCTTTGGGTAAGGGTTAGGGGTTAGGGTTAGGGTTAGATACTTAGGGTTATGGTTAGGTTTAGGGTTAGGGTAAGGATAAGGGTTAGGGATTAGGGTTAGGGATAGGGTTAGATACTTAGGGTTAGGGTTAGAGTGTTAGGATTAGGGTAAGGGTTAGGGTTAGGGTTAGAGGGTTAGGGTATTACAATTAGGGTTATGGTTAGAGTTAGAGGATTAGGGTTCTGGTTTAGGGTTAGTGTTAGAGTTAGGGTTGGGGTTAGGGTTAGTGGTTAGGGTTAGGGGTTAAGGTTAGGGTTTAGTGGTTAGGGTTAGGGTTGGGGGAGGTTTTGGTTAGGGCTTGTCTATGGCTTGCATTGGGGGTTAGGGGTTAGGGTTAGATACTTAGGGTTAGATACCTAGGGTTAGCGTTAGGGAGTTAGGGTTAGAGGGTTAGGTTAGGGATAGGGCTAGGGTCAGATATAGAGGGTTTGGGTTAGATACATAGGTTTTGGATTTGATACATAGTGTTAGGGTAACAGTTAGATATGGGTTAGGGGGTTAGGGATAAAGAGTTAAGGTTAGGATTAGGGATGGGGAAAGGGGCTAGCAGTTAGGGTTAGGGGTTAGGGTTAGGCATTTGGGTTAGGGTTAGGGGTTAGTGCTTAGAGTTAGGGGTTAGGGAATTGGGGTTAGGGTTGGGTGAGGTTTGGGTTATGGTTAGGCTTAGGGTTACGGTGTTAGGATAAAGGTTAGGGTTAGAGGGTTTTGGTTAGAGGGTGTGGGTTAGGGTTAGAGAGTTAAGGTTAGGGTTATGGTTAGGGTTAGAGGGTTAGGGTTAGGGTTAGAGGGATAGCGTTGGGGGTTAGGGTTAGAGGGTTAGAGTAAGGGAGTTAGGGTTAGATAGGGTATGTTTTAAGGTTGGATAGGGTTTGGGGTTAGAGTTAGGGTCTAGGGTTAGGGTTAAAGGTTAGGGTTAGAGGGTTAGGTGTTATGGTTAGGGTTATGGGTTAGCGGTAGGGTTAGGGTCAGACCTAGGGCTAGGGTTAGAGTTAGGGTTAGGGCTAGGGTTAGGGTTAGGGTAGGGTTAGGGTTATTTTAGTCCTTACGGTTAGAGGGTTAGAGGGTTAGGGTTAGAATTTAGGGTTAGGGAGTTAGGGTTAGAGTTAGGGGGGTTAGGGTTAGAAAGGGTTTGTTTTAAGGTTGGATAGGGGTTGGGGTCAGAGTTAGGGTTCAGGGTTTGGGTTAAAGGTTAGGGTTAAGGGTTAGTGTTAGGGTTAGGGTTATGGCTTAGGGTTAGCATTAGGGTTAAGGTCAGGCCTAGAGCTAAGGTTAGAGTTAGGATTAGCATTAGGGTTAGGGCTATGGTTACGGCTAGGGTTAGGGTTTTATTTAGTGCTAGGTTTAGAGGGTGAGGGTTAGGGTTACAGGGTTAGGGTTAGAATTAGGGTTAGGGTTATTTTTAGGGCTAGGGTTAGGGTTAGAGGGTTAGGGGCTAGGGTTAGAGGGTTAGGGTTAAGGTGAGAGGGTTAGGGTTATGGTTAGAGGGTTAGGGCTTAGGGTTAGGGTTTGATACTTACGGTTAGGGTTAGAGCATTAGGATTAGGGTAAGGGTTAGGGTTAGGATTAGAGGGTTAGGGTTTAGGTTAGAGGGTTAGGTTTAGGGCTAGGGGATAGGGTTAGGGTTAGATACTTAGGGTTAGGGTTAGGCTTTGGGTAAGGGTTAGGGGTTAGGGTTAGGGTTAGATACTTAGGGTTATGGTTAGGTTTAGGGTTAGGGTAAGGATAAGGGTTAGGGATTAGGGTTAGGGATAGGGTTAGATACTTAGGGTTAGGGTTAGAGTGTTAGGATTAGGGTAAGGGTTAGGGTTAGGGTTAGAGGGTTAGGGTATTACAATTAGGGTTATGGTTAGAGTTAGAGGATTAGGGTTCTGGTTTAGGGTTAGTGTTAGAGTTAGGGTTGGGGTTAGGGTTAGTGGTTAGGGTTAGGGGTTAAGGTTAGGGTTTAGTGGTTAGGGTTAGGGTTGGGGGAGGTTTTGGTTAGGGCTTGTCTATGGCTTGCATTGGGGGTTAGGGGTTAGGGTTAGATACTTAGGGTTAGATACCTAGGGTTAGCGTTAGGGAGTTAGGGTTAGAGGGTTAGGTTAGGGATAGGGCTAGGGTCAGATATAGAGGGTTTGGGTTAGATACATAGGTTTTGGATTTGATACATAGTGTTAGGGTAACAGTTAGATATGGGTTAGGGGGTTAGGGATAAAGAGTTAAGGTTAGGATTAGGGATGGGGAAAGGGGCTAGCAGTTAGGGTTAGGCATTTGGGTTAGGGTTAGGGGTTAGTGCTTAGAGTTAGGGGTTAGGGAATTGGGGTTAGGGTTGGGTGAGGTTTGGGTTATGGTTAGGCTTAGGGTTACGGTGTTAGGATAAAGGTTAGGGTTAGAGGGTTTTGGTTAGAGGGTGTGGGTTAGGGTTAGAGAGTTAAGGTTAGGGTTATGGTTAGGGTTAGAGGGTTAGGGTTAGGGTTAGAGGGATAGCGTTGGGGGTTAGGGTTAGAGGGTTAGAGTAAGGGAGTTAGGGTTAGATAGGGTATGTTTTAAGGTTGGATAGGGTTTGGGGTTAGAGTTAGGGTCTAGGGTTAGGGTTAAAGGTTAGGGTTAGAGGGTTAGGTGTTATGGTTAGGGTTATGGGTTAGCGGTAGGGTTAGGGTCAGACCTAGGGCTAGGGTTAGAGTTAGGGTTAGGGCTAGGGTTAGGGTTAGGGTAGGGTTAGGGTTATTTTAGTCCTTACGGTTAGAGGGTTAGAGGGTTAGGGTTAGAATTTAGGGTTAGGGAGTTAGGGTTAGAGTTAGGGGGGTTAGGGTTAGAAAGGGTTTGTTTTAAGGTTGGATAGGGGTTGGGGTCAGAGTTAGGGTTCAGGGTTTGGGTTAAAGGTTAGGGTTAAGGGTTAGTGTTAGGGTTATGGCTTAGGGTTAGCGTTAGGGTTAGGGTCAGGCCTGGAGCTAGGGTTAGAGTTAGGATTAGCATTATGGTTAGGGCTATGGTTATGGCTAGGGTTAGGGTTTTTTTAGTGCTAGATTTAGAGGGTTAGGATTAGGGTTACAGGGTTAGGGTTAGGGTTAGAATTAGGGTTAGGGTTATTTCTAGGGCTAGGGTTAGAGGGTTAGGGTTAGGGGGTTAGCGTTAGAGGGTTAGGGTTAAGGTGAGAGGTTTAGGGTTATGGTTAGAGGGTTAGGGCTTAGAGTTAGGGTTAGATACTTACGGTTAGGGTTAGTGTTAGAGCATTAATGTTAGGGTAAGGGTAACGTCAAGGGTTAGGGTTAGAGGGTTAGGGTTAGAGGGTTAGGGCTAGGGGATAGGGTTAGGGTGAGATACTTAGGGTTAGGTTTAGGGTAAGGGTTAGGGGTTAGGGTTAGTGTTAGATACTTATGGTTAGGGTTAGGCTTAGGGTAAGGGTTAGGGTTAGGGATAGGGTTAGATACTTAGGGTTAGGGTTAGAGTTTTAGGGTTTGGGTAAGGGTTAGGGTTAGAGGCTTAGGGTTAGAGGGTTAGGGTTATGGTTTAGGGTTAGGGTTAGAGTTAGAGTTAGTTTTAGGGATAGGGTTAAGGTTAGGGTTAGTGGTTAGGGGTTAAGGTTAGGGGTTAATGGTTAGGGTTAGGGTTGGGTGAGGTTTGGGTTAGGGTTAGGGCTTGTCTAGGGCTAGGATTGGGGGTTAGGGGTTAGATACTTAGGGTTAGGGTTAGTTACATAGGGTTAGGGTTAGATACATAGGGTTAGGTTTAGATACCTAGGGTTAGCGTTAGGGGGTTAGGGTTAGAGGGTTAGGTTAGGTTTAGGGCTAGGGTTAGATATAGAGGGTTAGGGTTAGATACATAGGGTTAGGGTTCGGATTTGATACATAGTGTTAGGGTTAAGGTTAGGGGTTAGGGTTAGGAAGTTAGGGTTAGGGGGTTAGGGTTAGATAGGGTACGTTTTAAGGTTGGATAGGGTTTGGGGTTAGAGTTAGGGTCTAGGGTTAAGGGTTAGGTTTAGAGGGTTAGGGGTTATGGTTAGGGTTATGGCTTAGGGTTAGCATCAGGGTTAGGGTCAGACCTAGGGCTAGGGTTAGAGTTATGGTTAGATTTAGGGCTAGGGTTAGGGTTAGGGTTATTTTTAGTGCTTAGGGTTAGAGGGTTAGGGTTAGAGGGTTAGGGGTAGGGTTAGGGTTAGAATTTAGGGTTAGGGGGTTAGGGTTAGATAGGGGTTGTTTTAAGGTTGGATAGGGTTTGGGGTTAGAGTTAGGGTTAGGGTTTGGGTTAAAGGTTAGGGTTAAGGGTTAGGGTTAGCATTAGGGTTAAGGTCAGTCCTAGAGCTAGGGTTAGACTTAGGATTAGCATAAGGGTTAGGGCTATGGTTACGGCTAGGGTTAGGGTTTTTTTTAGTGCTAGGTTTAGAGGGTTAGTATTAGGGTTACAGGGATAGGGTTAGGGTTAGGGTTATTTTTCGTGCTTAGGGTTAGAGGGTTAGGGGTAGGGTTAGAATTTAGGGTTAGGGAGTTAGGGTTAGATACTTAGGGTTAGGGTTAGGCTTAGGCTTAGGGTTAGGGCTAGGGGATAGGGTTAGGGTGAGATACTTAGGGTTTGGTTTAGGGTAAGGGTTAGGGGTTAGGGTTAGGGTTAGATACTTAGGGTTAGGGTTAGGCTTAGGGTTAGGGCTAGGGGATAGGGTTAGGGTGAGATGCTTAGGGTTAGGCTTAGGGTAAGGGTTAGGTTTACGGATAGGGTTAGATACTTAGGGTTAGAGTTTTAGGATTAGGGTAAGGGTTAGGGTTAGAGGGTTAGGGTTAGGGTTGCAGTTAGTGTTAGGGTTGTGGTTAAGGTTAGGGTTAGTGGTTAGGGGTTAATGGTTAGGTTTAGGGTTGGGTGAGGTTTAGGTTAGGGTTAGGGCTTGTCTATGGCTAGGATTGGGGGTTAGGGGTTAGGGTTAGATACTTAGGGTTAGGGTTAGTTACATAGGGTTAGATACATAGCGTTAGGTTTAGCTACCTAGGGTTAGCGTTAGGGGGTTAGGGTTAGAGGGTTAGGTTAGGGCTTGGGTTAGATTTAGAGGGTTAGGGTTAGATACATAGGGTTAGGGTTTAGATTTGATACATAGTTTTAGGGTTACAGTTAGATATGTGTTAGGGGGTTAGGGATAGAGGTTAAGGTTAGGGTTAGGGATGGGGTTAGGAGTTCGGGTTAGGGGGTTAGGGTTAGAGGGTTAGGGTTAGATAGGGTACGTTTTAAGGTTGGATAGGGTTTGGGGTTAGAGTTAGGTTCTAGGGTTAGGGTTAGGTTTAGAGGGCTAGGGGTTATGGTTAGGGTTAGGGTTATGGCTTAGGGTTAGGGTCAGACCTAGGGCTTGGGTTAGAGTTAGGGTTAGAATTAGGGTTAGGGCTAGGGTTAGGGTTAATTTTAGTGCTTAGGGTTAGAGGATTAGGGTTAGAGGGTTAGGGTTAGAATTTAGGGTTAGGGAGTTAGGGTTAGATAGGGTTTGTTTTAAGGTTGGATAGGGTTTGGGGTTAGGGTTAGGGTTTGGGTTAAAGGTTAGGGTTAAGGGTTAGGGTTATGGCTTAGGGTTAGCATTACGGTTAGGGTCAGGCCTAGAGCTAGGGTTAGAGTTAGGATTATCATTAGGGTTAGGGCTATGGTTACGGCTAGGGTTAGGGTTTTTTTAGTGCTAGGTTTAGAGGGTTAGGATTAGGGTTACAGGGTTAAGGTTAGGATTAGGGTTATTTTTAGGGCTAGGGTTAGGGTTAGAGGGTTAGGGTTAGGGGGTTAGGGTAAGAGGGTTAGGGTTAAGGTGAGAGGGTTAAGGTTATGGTTAGAGGGTTAGGGTTAGATTCTTATGATTAGGGTTAGTGTTAGAGCATTAGGATTAGGGTAAGGGTAACGGTAAGGGTTAGAGGGTTAGGGCTAGGGGATAGGGTTAGGGTGAGATACTTAGAGTTAGGGTTAGGGTTAGGGTTAGATACTTAGGGTTAGGGTTAGGCTTAGGGTTACGGTAAGGGATAGGGTTAGATACTTAGGGTTAGGGTTTGAGTTTTAGGATTAGGGTTAGGGTAAGGGTTAGGGTTAGAGGGTTAGGGTGTTACAGTTAGTGTTATGGTTAGAGTTAGAGGGTTAGGGTTAGAAGGTTATGGTTATGGTTTAGGGTTAGAGTTAGGGTTAGGGTTGGGGTTAAGGTTAGGGTTAGTGGTTAGGGTTAGGGGTTAAGGTTAGGGGTTAGTGGTTAGGGTTAGGGTTGGGTGAGGTTTGGGTTAGGGTTAGTGCTTGTCTAGGGCTAGGATTGGGGGTTAGGGGTTAGGGTTAGATACTTAGGGTTAGGGTTAGATACATAGGGTTAGGGTTAGATACATAGGGTTAGGGTTTGGATTTGATACATAGTTTTAGGGTTACAGTTAGATATGGGTTAGGGGGTTAGGGATAGAGGGTTAAGGTTAGGGATGGGGTTAGGGGTTAGGAGTTAGGGGTTAGGGTTAGGTTTAGGGGTTAGTGCTTAGGGTTAGGGGATTGGTTTTAAGGTTGGGTGAGGTTTGGGTTAGGGTTAGGGTTACGTTGTTAGGATTAGGGTTAGCGTTAGAGGGTTAGAGGGTGAGGGTTAGGGTTAGAGAGTTAAGGTTATGGTTAGGGTTAGAGGGATAGGGTTAGAGTTAGGGTTAGGGGGATAGGGTTAGAGGGTTAGGGTTAGGGAGTTAGGGTTAGGGGGTTAGGGTTAGATAGGGTTAGGGTTAGATAAGGTATGTTTTAAGGTTGGATAGGGTTTGGTGATAGAGTTAGAGTCTAGGGTTAGGGTTAGGGTTAGAGGGTTAGGGGTTATGGTTAGGGTTATGGCTTAGGGTTAGCTTTAGGGTTAGGGTCAGACCTAGGGCTAGGGTTAGAGTTAGGGTTAGAATTAGGGCTAGGGTTAGGGCTAGGGTTAAGGCTATTTTTAGTGCTTAGGTTTAGAGGGTTAGGGTTAGAGGGTTAGGGGTAGGGTTAGGGTTAGAATTTTGGGTTAGGGTGTTAGAGTTAGGGTTAGGGGGTTAGGGTTAGATAGGGTTTGTTTTAAGGTTGGATAGGGTTTGGGGTTAGAGTTAGGGTTAGGGTTTATGGTTTGGGTTAAAGGTTAGGGTTAGTGTTATGGCTTAGGGTTAGTGTTAGGGTTATGGCTTAGGGTTAGCATTAGGGTTAGGGTCAGGCCTAGAGCTAGGGTTAGAGTTAGGATTAGCATTAGAGTTAGGGCTATGGTTACGGCTAGGATTAGGGTTTTTTTTAGTGCTAGGTTTAGAGAGTTAGGTTTAGAGGGTTAGGGTTAGAATTAGGGTTAGGGTTATTTTTAGGGCTAGGGTTAGGATTAGAGGGTTAGGGTTAGGGAGTTAGGGTTAGAGGGTTAGGGTTAAGGTGAGAGGGTTAGGGTTAAGGTGAGAGGGTTAGGGCTTAGGGTTAAGGTTAGATACTTACGGTTAGGGTTAGTGTTAGAGCATTAAGATTAGGGTTAGGGTAAGGGTTAGAGGGTTAGGGTTAGGCTTAGGGTAAGGGTTAGGGGTTAGGGTTAGATACTTAGGGTTATGCTTAGGGTTATTGTAAGGGTTATGGGTTAGGTTTAGAGTTAGAGTGTTAGGATTAAGGTAAGGGTTAGGGTTAGAGGGTTAGGGTGTTACAGTTAGGGTTATGGTTAGAGTTAGAGGGTTTGGGTTAGAGGGTTACGGTTTAGGATTAGGGTTAGAGTTAGGGTTAGAGTTAGTGTTAGGGTTGGGGTTAAGGTTAGGGGTTAATCTTAGGGGTTAGGGGTTAGTGGTTAGAGTTAGATACTTAGGGTTAGGGTTAGAATCTTAGGGTTAGGGTTAGGCTTAGGGTTGGGGTAAGGGATAGAGTTAGATACTTAGGGTTAGGGTTAGAGTTTTAGGATTAGGGTTAGGGTGTTACAGTTAGTGTTATGGTTAGAGTTAGAGGGTTAGGGTTAGAGGGTTAGGGGTAGGGTTAGTGTTAGGGTTGGGGTTAAAGTTAGGGTTAGTGGTTAGGGTTAGGGGTTAAGGTTAGGGGTTAATGGTTAGGGTTAGGGTTGGGTGAGGTTTGGGTTAGGGTTAGGGCTTGTCTAGGGCTAGGATTGGGGGTTAGGGGTTAGGGTTAGATACTTAGGGTTAGTATTAGTTACATAGGATTAGGGTTAGATACATAGGGTTAGGTTTAGATACCTAGGGTTAGCATTAGGGGGTTAAGGTTAGAGGGTTAGGTTAGGGTTAGGGCTAGGGCTAGATATAGAGGGTTAGGGTTAGATACATAGGGTAAGGGTTTGGATTTGATACATAGTGTTAGGGTTACAGTTAGATATGGGTTAGGGGGTTAGGGATAGAGGGTTAAGGTTAGGGATGGAGTTAGGGGTTAGGAGTTAGGGTTAGGGAGTTAGGGTTAGGGTTTGGGGGTTAGGGTTAGATAGGGTACGTTTTAAGGTTGGATAGGGTTTGGGGTTAGAGTTAGGGTCTAGGGTTAGGTTTAGAGGGTTAGGGGTTATGGTTAGGGTTAGGGTTATGGATTAGGGTTAGCAATAGGGTTAGGGTCAGACCTAGGGCTAGGGTTAGAGTTAGGGTTAGAATTAGGGTTAGGGCTAGGGTTAGGGTTATTTTTAGTGCTTAGGGTTAGAAGGTTAGGGTGAGAGGGTTAGGGGTAGGGTTAGGGTTTGAATTTAGGGTTAGGGGGTTAGGGTTAGGGGGTTAGGGTTAGATAGGGTTTGTTTTAAGGTTGGATAGGGTTTGGGGTTAGAGTTAGGGTTAGGGTTTAGGGTTTGGGTTAAAGTTTAGGGTTAAGGGTTAGGGTTATGGCTTAGGGTTAGCATTAGGGTTAAGGTCAGGCCTAGAGCTAAGGTTAGAGTTAGGATTAGCATTAGGGTTAGGGCTATGGTTACGGCTAGGGTTAGGGTTTTTTTAGTGCTAGGTTTAGAGGGTTAGGATTAGGGTTAGGGTTTGGGTTAGGGTTATTTTTAGTGCTTAGGGTTAGAGGGTTAGGGGTAGGGTTAGGGGTAGAATTTAGGGTTAGGGAGTTAGGGTTAGGGTTAGATACTTAGGGTTATGGTTAGGGTTAGGGCTAGGGGATAGGGTTAGGGTGAGATACTTAGGGTTAGGGTTAGGTTTAGGGTAAGGGTTAGGGGTTACGGTTAGGGTTAGATACTTAGGGTTAGGCTTAGGGTTAGATACTTAGGGTTAGAGTTTTAGGATTAGGGTAAGGGTTAGGGTTAGAGGGTTAGGGTGTTACAGTTAGTGCTATGGTTAGAGTTAGAGGGTTAGGGTTAGAGTTGAGGTTAAGGTTAGGGTTAGTGTTTAGGGTTAGGGGTTAAGGTTAGGGGTTAATGGTTAGGGTTAGGGTTGGTGAGGTTTGGGTTAGGGTTAGGGCTTGTCTAGGGCTAGGATTGGGGGTTAGGGGTTAGGGTTAGATACTTAGGGTTAAGGTTAGTTACATAGGGTTAGGGTTAGATACATAGGGTTCGGTTTAGATACCTAGGGTTAGCGTTAGGGGTTGGGGCTTGGTTTAGATATAGAGGGTTAGGGTTAGATACATAGGGTTAGGGTTCGGTTTTGATACATAGTGTTAGGGTTACAGTTAGATATGGGTTAGGGGGTTAGGGATAGAGGGTTAAGGTTAGGGTTAGGGATGGGTTAGGAGTTAGGGTTAGGGGTTAGGGATGGGTTAGGGGTTAGGAGTTAGGGTTAGGAGGTTAGGGTTAGATAGGGTACGTTTTAAGGTTGGATAGGGTTTGGTGTTAGATTTAGGGTCTAGGGTTAGGGTTAAGGGTTAGATTTAGAGGGTTAGGGGTTATGGTTAGGGTTATGGCTTAGGGTTAGCATTAGGGTTAGGGTCAGACCTATTGTTAGAGTTAGGGTTAGAATTAGGGTTAGGGCTAGGGTTAGGGTTAGGGTTATTTTTACTGCTTAGAGTTAGAGGGTTAGGGTTAGAGGGTTAGGGGTAGGGTTAGAATTTAGGGTTAGGGGGGTTAGGGTTAGATAGGGTTTGTTTTAAGGTTGGATAGGGTTTGGGGTTAGAGTTAAGGTTAGGGTTACGGTTTAGGGTTATGGCTTAGGGTTAGCATTAGGTTAAGGTCAGGCCTAGAGCTAGGGTTAGAGTTAGGATTAGCATTAGGGTTAGGGCTATGGTTACGGCTAGGGTTAGGGTTTTGTTAGTGCTAGGTTTAGAGGGTTAGGATTAGGGTTACAGGGTTAGGGTTAGAATTAGGGTTAGGGTTATTTTTAGGGTTAGGGTTAGAGGGTTAGGGTTAGGGGGTTAGGGTAAGAGGGTTAGGGTTAAGGTGAGAGGGTTAGGGTTATGGTTAGAAGGTTAGGGCTTAGGGTTAGGTTCTTACTGTTAGGGTTAGTGTTAGAGCATTAGGATTAGGGTAACAGTAAGGGTTAGAGGGTTAGGGTTAGAGGGTTAGGGTTAGGGCTAGGGGATAGGGTTAGGGTGAGATACTTAGGGTTAGGCTTAGGGTAAGGGTTAGGGGTTAGGGTTAGGCTTAGGGTTAGGGTAAGGGTTAGGGATAGGGTTAGATACTTAGGGTTAGGGTTAGAGTTTTAGGATTAGGGTAAGGGTTAGGGTTAGAGGGTTAGGGTGTGACAGTTAGTGTTATAGTTAGGGGGCTAGGGTTAGAGGGTTAGGGTTATGGTTTAGGGTTAGAGTTAGTGTTAGGGTTGGGGTTAAGTTTAGGGTTAGTGGTTAGGGTTAGGGGTTAAGGTTAGGGGTTAATGGTTAGGGTTAGGGTTGGGTGAGGTTTGGGTTAGGGTTAGGGCTTGTCTAGGGCTAGGATTGGGGGTTAGGGGTTAGGGTTAGATACTTAGGGTTAGGGTTAGTTACATCGGGTTAGGGTTAGATACATAGGGTTAGGTTTAGATACCTAGGGTTAGCGTTAGGGGGTTAAGGTTAGAGGGTTAGGTTAGGGTTAGGGCTAGGGTTAGATATAGAGGGTTAGGGTTAGATACATAGGGTAAGGGTTTGGATTTGATACATAGTGTTTGGGTTACAGTTAGATATGGGTTAGGGGGTTAGGGATAGAGGGTTAAGGTTAGGGTTAGGGATGACGTTAGGGGTTAGGAGTTAGGGTTAGGGTTTGGGGGTTAGGGTTAGATAGGGTATGTTTTAAGGTTGGATAGGGTTTGGGGTTAGAGTTAGGGTCTAGGGTTAGGTTTAGAGGGTTAGGGGTTATGGTTAGGGTTATGGCTTAGGGTTAGCAATATTGTTAGGGTCAGAACTAGGGCTAGGGTTAGAGTTAGGGTTAGAATTAGGGTTAGGGCTAGGGTTAGGGTTATTTTTAGTGCTTAGGGTTAGGGGGTTAGGGTTTAAATTTAGGGTTAGAGGGTTAGGGTTAGGGGGTTAGGGTTAGATAGGGTTTTTTTAAGGTTGGATAGGGTTTGGGGTTAGAGTTAGGGTTAGGGTTTAGGGTTTGGGTTAAAGGTTAGGGTTAAGGGTTAGGGTTATGGCTTAGGGTTAGCATTAGGGTTAGAGTCAGGCCTAGAGCTAGGGTTAGAGTTAGGATTAGCATTAGGGTTAGGGCTATGGTTACGGCTAGGGTTAGGGTTTTTTTAATGCTAGGTTTAGAGGGTTAGGATTAGGGTTACAGGGTTAGGGTTAGAGGGTTAGGGGTAGGGTTAGGGTTAGAATTTAGGGTTAGGGAGTTAGGGTTAGGGTTAGGGGGGTTAGAATTAGATAGAGTTTGTTTTAAGGTTTGATAGGGTTTGGGGTTAGAGTTAGGGTTTAGGGTTTGGGTTAAAGGTTAGGGTTAAGGGTTAGTGTTAGGGTTAGGGTTATGGCTTAGGGTTAGCATTAGGGTTAGGGTCAGGCCTAGAGCTAGGGTTAGAGTTAGGATTAGCATTAGGGTTAGGGCTATGGTTATGGCTAGGGTTAGGGTTTTTTTAGTGCTAGGTTTAGAGGGTTAGGATTAGGGTTACAGGGTTAGGGTTAGAATTAGGGTTAGGGTTTGGGTTAGGGTTATTTTTAGTGCTTAGGGTTAGAGGGTTAGGGGTAGAATTTAGGGTTAGGGAGTTAGGGTTATGGTTAGGCTTAGGGTTAGGGTTAGGGGATAGGGTTAGGGTTAGATACTTCGGGTTAGGGTTAGGCTTAGGGTTAGGGTTAGGGCTAGGGGATAGGGTTGGGTGAGATACTTAGGGTTAGGTTTAGGGTAAGGGTTAGGGTTAGATACTTAGGGTTAGGCTTAGGGCTATGGTTAGACACTTAGGGTTAGGGTTAGAGTTTTAGGATTAGGGTAAGGGTTAGGGTTAGAGGGTTAGGGTGTTACAGTTAGTGCTATGGTTAGAGTTAGAGGGTTAGGGTTTAGGGTTAGGGTTGAGGTTAAGGTTAGGGTTAATGGTTAGGGTTAGGGGTTAAGGTTAGGGGTTAGGGGTTAATGGTTAGGGTTAGGGTTGGGTGAGGTTTGGGTTAGGGCTTGTCTAGGGCTAGGATTGGGGGTTTGGGGTTAGGGTTAGATACTTAGGGTTAGGGTTAGTTACATAGGTTTAGGGTTAGATACATAGGGTTAGGTTTAGATACCTAGGGTTAGCGTTAGGGGGTTAGGGTTAGAGGGTTAGGTTAGGGTTAGGGCTTGGGTTAGATATAGAGGGTTAGGGTTAGATACATAGGGTTAGGGTTCAGTTTTGATACATAGTTTTAGGGTTACAGTTAGAGTTAGGGTTAGGGAGTTAGGGTTAGGGTTAGATAGGGTACGTTTAAGGTTGGATAGGGTTTGGGGTTAGAGTTAGGGCCTAGGGTTAGGGTTAAGGGTTAGGTTTAGAGGGTTAGGGGTTATGGTTAGGGTTATGGCTTAGGGTTAGCATTAGGGTAAGGGTCAGACCTATTGTTAGAGTTAGGGTTAGAATTAGGGTTAGGGCTAGGGTTAGGGTTATTTTTACTGCTTAGGGTTAGAGGGTTAGGGTTAGAGGGTTAGGGGTAGAATTTAGGGTTAGGGGGGTTAGGGTTAGATAGGGTTTGTTTTAAGGTTGGATAGGGTTTGGGGTTAGAGTTAGGGTTAGGGTTAAGGGTTAGGGTTAGCATTAGGTTTAGGGTCAGGCCTAGAGCTAGGGTTAGAGTTAGGATTAGCATTAGGGTTATGGCTATGGTTACGGCTAGGGTTAATGTTTTTTTAGTGCTAGGTTTAGAGGTTTAGGATTAGGGTTACAGGGTTAGGGTTAGAATTAGGGTTAGGGTTATTTTTAGGGTTAGGGTTAGGGTTAGAGGGTTAGGGTTAGGGGGTTAGGGTAAGAGGGTTAGGTTTAAGGTGAGAGGGTTAGGGTTATGGTTAGAAGGTTAGGACTTAGGGTTAGGTTCTTACTGTTAGGGTTAGTGTTAGAGCATTAGGATTAGGGTAAGGGTAAGGGTTAGAGGGTTAGGGTTAGGGGGTTAGGGTTAGGGCTAGGGGATAGGGTTAGGGTGAGATACTTAGGGTTAGGGTTAGGCTTAGGGTAAGGGTAAGGGATAGGGTTAGATACTTAGGGTTAGGGTTAGAGTTTTAGGATTAGGGTAAGGGTTAGGGGGTTAGGGTGTTACAGTTAGGGTTATGGTTAGAGTTATGGCACTTTTCCACTGCAAGTACCGGCTAGTACCGGCTCGGCTCTACTCGCCCCTATTTGGCCCGGTTTGCTTTTCCACTGCCGGTACCGCATGGTATAGTGTCGGAAAGGTTCGGTACGGTATGGTATAGGTTTGCTTTTCCACTAAAGTAGTACTAAAGTTAAGTGGGTGGGATAACAACAGGGTGGGTGTGATTCTCTGACCAATCAGTGGCTAGTAGTGACTGCATGCAAAGGATTGTGGGATATGGTACCAGTTTGGTACCTGTTGGAACCACAATCGAGTAGGTACTGTTTTTTCAGAGCCGTACCGTACCGTTCGGTTCCATGCAGTGGAAAAGCAAACCTATACCGTACCGAACCGTTCCGACCCTATACCATGCGGTACCGCAGTGGAAAAGCACAAAAGCGTGCCGAGCCGGTACGGTTCTATGCAGTGGAAAAGCGCCATTAGAGGGCTAGGGTTAGAGGGTTAGGGTTATGGTTTAGGGTAAGTGTTAGGGTTGGGGTTAAGGTTAGGGTTAGTGGTTAGGGTTAGGGTTGGGTGAGGTTTTGGCTAGGGTTAGGGCTTGTCTAGGGCTAGGATTTGGGGTTAGGGGTTAGGGTTAGATACTTAGGGTTAGGGTTAGATACATAGGGTTAGGGTTAGATACATAGGGTTAGGTTTAGATACCTAGGGTTAGCGTTAGGGGGTTAGGGTTAGGGTTATGGATTAGGGTTAGCATTAGGGTTAGGGTCAGGCCTAGAGCTAGGGTTAGAGTTAGGATTTGCATTAGGGTTAGGGCTATGGTTACGGCTAGGGTTAGGGGTTATTTTAGTGCTAGGTTTAGAGGGTTAGAATTAGGGTTAGGGTTATTTTTAGGGCTAGGGTTAGGATTAGAGGGTTAGGGTTAGAGGATTAGGATTAGTGTTATGGCTTAGGGTTAGGGTTAGGGTTAATGTTATGGTTAGGGTTATGGCTTAGGGTTAGGGTCTAATTTAAAATGTGAGAGGGGGATATGAAATTTACCTTCGGGCTGAAGCCCCTGGTCTTTTCCCCACCTAGCAATGCCCCTGCGTGGTGTGGTGGAAGGAGCACTTATCTGGAACATTCTACTGTTTATCCAGTACAGTATTTTTCACCATATGTTGGGACTGTGATTCACTCACTGATTGTAGGGTGAATGTACTGGTGAGCTGGTGGATATTCAGAGTCTAGCGCTACTAATGTGATGATGTATTGTGCTCTATTTATGGACTATTCTCTCATTTCATGATTATTAGATTGATGGACTTATATAGTATTTGCTGTACATTTATTTATTGTTTAGGACTTCATAGGCGCTGGGTGTGATTTTATAAATTGATACATTTTATATTTTGACTATATTTGGAATATCGGTAATATCGGCAGGTTCCGGGGCCGATACCGATATATATCGGGAAAAGTGAATATCGGCCCTCCCATAATCGGCTTTGCCGATAATCGGTCGATCCCTAATTCAGAGTCATTGGATCCTTCTTCCCCAGCTCAAGAAGAAGAGCTCCATGCTTTAGCAATACCTGTGAGCTATGAAAAGACTTTACATTTATACAGATAGAGATTTACAGAGCTTTTGGTTCCATTTGAAGGGCCCTAAGTTTGTTTTTACTTCGGCAGGTAAACCAATCAAACATGCTAGGTTAAGTGATTGGCTGTCTTCAGCCTTCCAGCTTCTTACTAAGGTAGCAATACTAACATTAAAACTCACACATGGAAGCAGCTTGACCCATGGACCGTGTCATAAGTCAAGGCAGTTATGGCTATCTTAGTAAATGAGTGTGGGATAGTGCCAGGGTTCACCATAGTTGTTTTTTATAATGACCGTTTCTTGTTTTACCTGTTACCAAAGGTGTTACCAAAAGCTGAACATCCCTTCCAGAGATTACAAAAGGTTATATCAAGATGCCCAAGTAAGGATCTTATGAGTATGCATTTTATCTGCATGGACATGTTTTCTGGATGGCCAGAGGCAAATACTACTGCAAAGGCCACAGTAAAAGGTGTTTTTAGAAGTAGTTTGTAAGTACGGAGTCCCAGAAGCTAGAGAGTAACAGAGGAACTATTTTTATGAGAGAGTCCTTACAAAAAGTTTTGAGGTTTTATTTTACACCTCCTACCATCTACAATGTAGTGGAAAAAGTAGAGTAAGAAACTAGAAAACGATTGCCTGAATGTCTTCACATATTTTTTTATTAAGCCGTAAGGGGATTTGTCTCAGCAGCTGAAGGCCTCCTTTCAGATCTCACAGAGAATGTTTCTGGTCTACAAGCTCATTTATGTGTTTTCTCCCCAATTCCAGATCCTAAACGTTTGGAAGGATCTGATAAACTAAAGCCAGGTGACTTGTGGATTGTTAAGACATTTATAAATATATATATTTAATGTGATTTGAAAAGTAGTTCAGTCATGTTGAAGTCCTATTGTCTTCTATACGTCTTCCATTTTATGTAGAATTGTCTGTGATCACCTATGCTAATAAGTCAGCATGTTCACAATTAAGCTAGAAGGCCATTCTGGCCATAGGAGTGTGCAGCCAATTACTCTGTAAATATTTTTTATCAATAGTTTTTTTACAATGAAAAGTCATTTTGTCTGGATTGCTTCCCCGACTCCAGGGGATCTCCTCCGCCGTCCTACCTTGGGCGCTACGATCCAGGTGTCCAGAGAGGCCTTCCTTGGCACCTCAGTCTCGCCATTACCATCTCCCATGACTCCAGTCCTCGGCAATCCTGAGATTCCTCCCGGTTCCCAGAACCCCCAGTTCCAGTGATTGGTCTCGGGTGGCGGTACTTGTGTTTGGGATTTTCTTGGGGATGATGGAAATCTAGTTCCGAGTGCGGTTGCATCTGCTGCCGACCCCCCCCCCCCCCATCCCCCTGGACTTCTGGTGTAGTTTTCAATTAAGACATTTCCTGCATCACTGCAACCGCAAGCCGGGTATCTCCCGGCAACTCACGAAGTTGGAATCCATTTGTCAGAGGGGAGAACCAATCCGTCACGGCCTTTCTATTCTCTACAAGGCCTTGCTTCGCCCGGCATCTGATTTTTGCCCTCAGTTTCTTTCCCAATGGGAATCTGACCTCAACAATCTCAGGCTTCCCAAAATGAGAAGATTTTGTATTTTGCGCAAAAATCCTCCATAGCTTCAAAGTTCAGGAAACTGGGTACAAGATCCTGAACAGATGGTATAGGGTGCCCACAACTCTCCATCAATATTTCCCGCAGGTTCCAGATATATGCTGGCGCTGCAATGGTGAACGGGGCACCATACTGCACATTTTTTGGATGTGCCCAAAACTCAAACCCTTTTGGCAGACAGTGACTGACACCATTATACATCTGACCAATGTGGATCTGGCAGACGACCCAGCGGCATGCCTGCTCCACCTCATGCAGAGGCCGATCAAGAAATACAAATTCTCCCTGACCATTCAACTCCTGAATGCAGCCAGGGCCTGCATTCCTGTCTGTTGGAGATCGGTACACCTGCCAACGAGGTCTCTCTGGTATACTAAAATAAATGAACTCATGGACATGGAAGACCTTACAGCCACTCATCACGGTAGGGAGGGGTCCTTTTGTGACACCTGGGGACCTTGTCTGTACTTTGTTGGTACAGATGCATATCTATAGGAGGCCACACGGCATGACGTTTCTGTGTGAGTGATGCCTGGCAGCCCCCGGGGGTGGGGGCACGGATCCCTTCTCCTTTACAGTCATTTACCCTCCTTTCTTTTATTGCCTTTCTCTTTTACCTGTTCCCATTTCCACTATATCCCAACCTCATTCTCTGTATAGTTGGCGCTCACATTACACCACTCATAACCACTGAATCCACGAATCCTCTTCCTGTAGTGCCATCCCATGTTTCTTACTACGGGACTACCATCCCTTGACCCGCATATCTGTTTCCGAATACTCGAGCAGCATGTCTCTTTTTATTTTTCTGCAATGGGGATTGTGCCCCTTGAGACCTGCATTACATGCTCAAGATGGTCCATTTCAAGGGGTGTCTATTATGGAGACACGATGACCCTTTGCACTGGTAATCATTGACCCTTCCTGATCCTTGGGTCATAGTTTTATACCTTGCTGGCCAGCTTTGGTCCTGCACATGAAGTTCTATTACCCTATGTGGAATATGATTATGGTTGATTTTGCTGCCTATTGTTTGTAGTCACCGGTTGACCTTAAAATATTATATTCTTGCAAACTGTTCTATGCATACCTTGTACTGTACACTGTAAGAGTTGAGGTTGTAAAGGAAATTTTTACATGCTGTATATTATTGTATTTTATTTTGTATGTATTGCACACGGCACTAATAATGTTTGCATTATTTCGAGTCCTGATTAGAATTAGCCTGCCTATGTTACGCCCCTTGTTACCATAAAAGTACAATTGTAACAATAATGTGATACCTACATAATCATGTGTATAAAAGCCTTCGACAAGACACAAAAAAATTCCGAACTCTCCTTAGCGACCAGTCAGCGACCAACCAAATTGACCTATCCAACCATATGCATTAAAAACAGGGGTTTAGTTGCACCCATTTGCAAATACATGCGTAAGTCACAAAGCCCCGTCAAGGCACCCCATTTTTTGTGGTCCTAACTCTAAATTCTGTGTCTCCATATAAAAGCCTTCAACTGCGTCAAATAAAACAGAAGAGTTCATTGGGAAAGATGCGGAGTGTATCTTTTTGTGTCTGTTCCCTACTGTAGTAGTTATTTGGAACCACCAATCAATATGAGGATAGGAGTTGCCTTTCTACAAAATGTCCAGAAGAGTCCCCACATAGGATTGTTACTCTTTATTGCTTTCACAAAATATCCCATAAAGAGAACCAGTCACCAGTTACAACTTTTCAATTTATCTGACTTCATTGAAACATTCATTTTTTTTATCACAGGTATTTCTATACTGCGGACAATTTACACATTTATATTGCACATTCAGATCAGCCCTCTAGGATCTTATAATCTAAAGTCGGCCATAGAAGGATTGAACCTCGGCTGATTCAGCAGGGACAGGCCTGAGATTCAATCCATCCATGGACAGGCTGGTTGTATTGAAGTATAAACAAAAGGGGACAGCTAGCTAGCAAAAGAATTAATAGAAATACAAGTATCCACGTCCCAATTGAATGTAAAAAAGGAAAATGGATGGGCCAGGGGGACTTTTAAAGGGATACTGTCATCAAGACAAATAGCAGGGAATCCACATATATGTAAAAATACACAAATTTTATTGATACAACACCAAAAATAACGAAAAAGAACATTAAAAGTAACTATTATCGTGTTGACAAAACACTAATAATATTACAGCATACAGAGCAATTGGGTAGTACATACAATATACAGGCTTGGGAGAGCCAAATATCCACGAAGGGTGGGTGTAGATCACGCTGTCCACTGCAGACCTATGCCAGAGATGGTAAAACTGGTGGGTCTGATGTGATGGACCTGGGTGTCTAAACCCAAACCCAGCCCGACATGTTTCGCGGGTGACCGCTTCCTCAGGGGCAGATAACGTGGGTATGTAAATCAACAATGCTACTAGAATTATTAAGAGAAAGTAAAGTCAGTGCATATCTTATTTGGGAAACATGTCACATAATACATCTCATAACGGTAGGTCAAAAACAGAGGTAAGCGACAGCCAACATGTCACCCACCTGTATAGCCGGTTCTAAAAGCAACTGGAGACCTAGGGGATCACGACTGGGACTGGTACCCCCCCGGCGGACATGGGAGCAGTCCACAACAAAAACCACGACTCCCATGTCCGCCGGGGGGGTACCAGTCCCAGTCGTGATCCCCTAGGTCTCCAGTTGCTTTTAGAACCGGCTATACAGGTGGGTGACATGTTGGCTGGCGCTGACCTCTGTTTTTGACCTACCGTTATGAGATGTATTATGTGACATGTTTCCCAAATAAGATATGCACTGACTTTACTTTCTCTTAATAATTCTAGTAGCATTGTTGATTTACATACCCACGTTATCTGCCCCTGAGGAAGCGGTCACCCGCGAAACATGTCGGGCTGGGTTTGGGTTTAGACACCCAGGTCCATCACATCAGACCCACCAGTTTTACCATCTCTGGCATAGGTCTGCAGTGGACAGCGTGATCTACACCCACCCTTCGTGGATATTTGGCTCTCCCAAGCCTGTATATTGTATGTACTACCCAATTGCTCTGTATGCTGTAATATTATTAGTGTTTTGTCAACACGATAATAGTTACTTTTAATGTTCTTTTTCGTTATTTTTGGTGTTGTATCAATAAAATTTGTGTATTTTTACATATATGTGGATTCCCTGCTATTTGTCTTGATGACAGTATCCCTTTAAAAGTCCCCCTGGCCCATCCATTTTCCTTTTTTACTGGTTGTATTGAAATCGATTGACTTCAGTACAATCAGCCTTTCGGATTTTTGTCATGTGATCAGTGCCAGAGGCTATGGCCGCCAGCAGTGATCATTCTATTCTTCCAGCAGAGAATGCTTCCCACTGGCAGAACACAATGGCACTATGGAAGGGATTCCCCCATCTGTGTTGATGGGGAAATTGAGCAATTTTATTAAGTTCCACCCATTGTGGAAAGAAAGAAAATGGCATAATCTATGGCAGGGATCTCCAAACTACGACCCTCCAGCTGTTGCGAAAGTACACGTCCAATGAGGCATTGTAAAACTCTGACATTCACAGACATGATTAGGCACAATGGGAATTGCAGTTCCTTAACAACTGGAGGGCCATAGTTAGGCAGCCCATAGATCAGGGGTCTCCTAAGTCCCTAAGGTTGGCCATAGAGGAGTGCTTTTTATTCTTTTTCAATCAGCCAGCGGGCTGATCAGAAAAAACGAATGAAATCCCCACCCCCATCTGTTCACATAAAAAAAAGAACCTCTAAAGAAACAGTTATATAGGACCGACATTAACAGTACCACACCAACAAGTATTGTTAGGTTAAAATTTTATTACAATATCCAATAACAAAATCCCACAGAAGGGTCTAAATTGAAAATGTAGAAAACACTATAGAGTTTGATAACGTGGTATAGACAGTTACAGGATGATTCATGTTATCACAATAGCCAAATATAGTCATTCCCTCAATATTATGGTCTCAGGATGGAAAGTGGCAGTAGTAGCATCTCGGCTGTTTCTTCGACTCGTTTCACAGGACAGAGCCTTCTTCTTCTTCAGGAAGAGCAGCTTTGGTAGATTTAACTGTCTCCTTACATGAAAACATATACTGTTGAAGCTGTATACAACATATGGAAGCATATACGAGCTGTTTCTTCGACTTGTTTCACAGGACAGAGCATAGAAACATAGAATGTGTCGGCAGATAAGAACCATTTGGCCCATCTAGTCTGCCCAATATATCTGAATCCTATGAATAGTCCCTGGCCCTATCTTATATGAAGGATAGCCTTATGCCTACCCCATGCATGCTTAAACTCCTTCACTGTATTTGCAGCTACCACTTCTGCAGGAAGGTTATTCCATGCATCCACTACTCTCTCAGTAAAGTAATACTTCCTCATATTACTTTTAAACCTTTGCCCCTCTAATTTAAAACTGTGTCCTCTTGTGGTAGTTTTTCTTCTTTTAAATATGCTCTCCTCCTTTACCGAGTTGATTCCCTTTATGTATTTAAAGGTTTCTATCATATCCCCTCTGTCTCTTCTTTCTTCCAAGCTTCTTTCTTCCAAGCTATACATGTTAAGGTCCTTTAACCTTTCCTGGTAAGTTTTTTCCTGCAATCCATGTACTAGTTTAGTAGCTCTTCTCTGAACTCTCTCTAGAGTATCTATATCCTTCTGGAGATATGGCCTCCAGTACTGCGCACAATACTCCAAGTGAGGTCTCACCAGTGTTCTGTACAGCGGCATAAGCACTTCTCTCTTTCTACTGCTTATACCTCTCCCTATACATCCAAGCATTCTGCTGGCATTTTGTGCTGCTCTATTACATTGTCTTCCCACCTTTAAGTCTTCTGAAATAATTACTCCTAAATCCCTTTCCTCAGATACTGAGGTCAGGACTGTGTTAAATATTCTATATTCTGCCCTTGGGTTTTTACGCCCCAGGTGCATTATCTTGCACTTACCCACATTAAATTTTAGTTGCCAGAGTTCTGACCATTCTTCTAGTTTTCCTAAATCCTTTTCCATTTGGCGTTTCCCTCCAGGAACATCAACCCTGTTACATATCTTTGTGTCATCAGCAAAAAGACAAACCTTTCCATCGAGGCCTTTTGCAATATCACTTATGAAGATATTAAACAAAATTGGTCCCAGTACAGATCCCTGCGGTACCCCACTGGTAACATGACCTTGTTCTGAATGTTCTCCATTGACTACAACCCTCTGTTGTCTGTCACTCAGCCACTGCCTAATCCACCCAACAATATGGGAGTCCATGCTCAATGACTGCAGTTTATTGATAAGTCTTCTATGTGGGACAGTGTCAAAAGCCTTACTAAAATCTAGATATGCAATGTCTACTGCACCTCCACCGTCTATTATTTTAGTCACCCAGTCAAAAAAATCTATAAGATTTGTTTGGCATGATCTCCCTGAAGTAAACCCATCCATGGGATTTAAGATGTTCCACAATCCTATCCTTTAATAGGGTTTCCATTAATTTGCCTACTATTGATGTCAGACTCACTGTTCTATAGTTGCTCGATTCCTCCCTACTACCTTTCTTGTGAATGGGCACGACATTTGCCAATGGAAAGTAATCTAGATGTCTTGAACGGTTTACACTGTTATATTTCCTTGGAACTTTTGAGGAAAATTCTTATCACGTTACTATGTGAGATACAGTCGCCAACACTTGCAGGGAGGCCCCAGCGAGATTTGAACTCGCGACCCCTGGTTTACAAGACCAGTGCTCTAACCCCTGAGCTATGGAGCCTTTTTTTTTTTTTTTTTTTTTTTCTTCAGGAAGAGCAGCTTTGGTAGATATAACTGTCTCCTTACATGAAAACATATACTGTTGAAGCTGTATACAACATATGGAAGCATATATGAGGCCATGAAGGAGAAAAAGCCACATGGACATGTGGACTCCAAGCCACAGATGAGTTCAGGTAGGTGGGGCCTAGGGGGGGGGTAGGAAGCACCACCACCCTGGGTGTGGGGAAGTGAGTGCAGATGGAGCCTGGGGGGAAGCTCCACTGCCCACACTCACGACACACCCAGGGTGGTAGCATGCCCTTGGTGGTAGGTAGGGAACCCGGGAAGAGGCATTGTCATCTTTGGTGGTAGAGTGCAGATAGCAGAGCCTTGTATGAGGTATTGCCATCTTTTTTTGGAGATAGATTCAGGTAGGTGGGGTTTGGGAAAAACAGCACAACCCTGAATGTTGGTGAGTGAGGGCAGATAGAGCCTGGGGGGAAGCTCCACTGCCCACACTCACGCCACATCCGGGTTTTAGCATTTCCTTGGTGGTAGGTGAGGTAGGTAGGGGAGCCTGGGAAGAGGCATTGCCACTTGCGGTGGTACAGTGCGGCTAGCAGAGCCTGGGAAGAGGCATTACCATCCTTTGTGGGAGATGGATGCAGGTAGGTGGGGTCTGGGGAAAGCAGCAAAACCCTGGGTGTTGGTGAGTGAGGGCAGATGGAGCCTGGGGGGAAGCTCCACCGCCCACACACACGACACATCCAGGGTTGTAGCATGCCTTTGGTGTTAAATTTAGTAGGTAACAGAGCCTGGGAAGAGGTACTGTCACCTTTGGTGGAAGATGAATTGAGGTAGGTGTGGTCTGGGAGAAGTACCCACAGTTGATTCAGAGGAAGGCGAAAAACCCCTGCAAAGCACAATCAAATTTGCTCTAGCAGGGGGAAAAATTCCTTCCTGATCCCCCGAGAGGCAATCGGCTATTCCCTGGATCAACTTTACCTATAAATGTTAGTAGCCAGTCAGGTAGCTGGGACTTGGGGGAAGCCCCACCACACTGGGTGTGGGGTGGGCAGATGGAGCGTGGGGCCGAAGCAGCCCCATGGTGGTAGGTGAGGAGGGTAGCGGAGCCTGGGAAGAGGCATTGCCCCCCGTGGTGGTAGAGTGCAGATTGCAGAGCCTTGTTTGAGGCATTGTCATCTATTGTGGGAGATAGATGCAGGTAGATGGGGTTTGGGAAAAGCAGCAAAACCCTGAATGTTGGTGAGTGAGGGCAGATAGAGCCTGGGGGGAAGCTCCACTGCCCACACTCACGACACATCCGGGGTTTTAGCATTTCCCTGGTGGGAGGTGAGGTAGGTAGGGGAGCCTGGGAAGAGGCATTGCCACTTTCGGTGGTACAGTGCGGCTAGCAGAGCCTGGGAAGAGGCATTACCATCCTATGTGGGAGATGGGATGCAGGTAGGTGGGGTCTGGGGAAAGCAGCACAACCCTGGGTGTTGGTGAGGGCAGATGGAGCCTGGGGGGAAGCTCCACCACCCACACACACGACACATCCAGGGTTGTAGCATGCCTTTGGTGTTAAATTTAGTAGGTAACAGAGCCTGGGAAGAGGTACTGTCTCCTTTGGTGGAAGATGAATTGAGGTAGGTGTGGTCTGGGAGAAGTACCCACAGTTGATTCAGAGGAAGGCGAAAAACCCCTGCAAAGCACAATCAAATTTGCTCTAGCAGGGGGAAAAATTCCTTCCTGATCCCCCGAGAGGCAATCGGCTATTCCCTGGATCAACTTTACCTATAAATGTTAGTAGCCAGTCAGGTAGCTGGGACTTGGGGGAAGCCCCACCACACTGGGTGTGGGGTGGGCAGATGGAGCGTGGGGCCGAAGCAGCCCCATGGTGGTAGGTGAGGAGGGTAGCGGAGCCTTGTTTGAGGCATTGCCCCCCGTGGTGGTAGAGTGCAGATTGCAGAGCCTTGTTTGAGGCATTGTCATCTATTGTGGGAGATAGATGCAGGTAGATGGGGTTTGGGAAAAGCAGCAAAACCCTGAATGTTGGTGAGTGAGGGCAGATAGAGCCTGGGGGGAAGCTCCACTGCCCACACTCACGACACATCCGGGGTTTTAGCATTTCCCTGGTGGGAGGTGAGGTAGGTAGGGGAGCCTTGGAAGAGGCATTGCCACTTTCGGTGGTACAGTGCGGCTAGCAGAGCCTGGGAAGAGGCATTACCATCCTATGTGGGAGATGGGATGCAGGTAGGTGGGGTCTGGGGAAAGCAGCACAACCCTGGGTGTTGGTGAGGGCAGATGGAGCCTGGGGGGAAGCTCCACCGCCCACACACACGACACCTCCAGGGTTGTAGCATGCCTTTGGTGTTAAATTTAGTAGGTAACAGAGCCTGGGAAGAGGTACTGTCTCCTTTGGTGGAAGATGAATTGAGGTAGGTGTGGTCTGGGAGAAGTACCCACAGTTGATTCAGAGGAAGGCGAAAAACCCCTGCAAAGCACAATCAAATTTGCTCTAGCAGGGGGAAAAATTCCTTCCTGATCCCCCGAGAGGCAATCGGCTATTCCCTGGATCAACTTTACCTATAAATGTTAGTAGCCAGTCAGGTAGCTGGGACTTGGGGGAAGCACCACCACACTGGGTGTGGGGTGGGCAGATGGAGCGTGGGGCTGAAGCAGCCCCATGGTGGTAGGTGAGGAGGGTAGCGGAGCCTGGGAAGAGGCATTGCCCCCCTTGGTGGTAGATTGCAGAGCCTTGTATGAGGCATTGTCATCTATTGTGGGAGATAGATGCAGGTAGGTGGGGTTTGGGAAAAGCAGCACAACCCTGAATGTTGGTGAGTGAGGGCAGATAGAGCCTGGGGGGAAGCTCCACTGCCCACACTCACGACACATCCGGGGTTTTAGCATTTCCTTGGTGGTAGGTGAGGTAGGTAGGGGAGCCTGGGAAGAGGCTGTCAGGTCACCTGTGGCCAGGTGACAACTGCACCCTGTTGGAGGCAGGGGCGCAGCGCAAGGTAGTGAACCCTATAGCAGACTGCTGCGGATGGACCAGAACGTGAACCCAAGATTCCCCAGGGAGCGGAGTCTAAGACCCAGCAGGTGTTCACCAGGGCCTCTAGTGGTGAGGATGGACTTTGCTGCAGCTGGGCCCAGGTCGCGGCCCCTGGGGTCCCCCAGGTCACGCTCCGTAGGGAGAGAAGGGAAGCAGCCACTCAGGACACACAGAATGGTGAAGGTTAACCCGAGGTCGGTGTAACAGGCAGACAAGGGTAGTCAAGGGACAGGCCAAAGGTCAGGGTAACAAGCAAACAGGAATAGTCAGGGACAAGCCAAAAGTCGGTACACAGAGGAGTAATTTCAAGCAAACAGGAACAGGAAACTAATACTGTTGAACAGCAAAGCAGGCCTGCAGTGCGTTGGTTAATATAGACTTCCTGTGATGACCTGGGCGGGGCAGGAACAGGAAGTAGAGGTGATAAAAAGGATCCAGAAATGCAGTCTGACCTCTAATACAGACATGGAGGTACAGGTAAGCTTGCCAAGCTCTATTGCAAGTCCATGACAGGCATTGCCACTTTCGGTGGTACAGTGCGGCTAGCAGAGCCTGGGAAGAGGCATTACCATCCTTTCTGGGAGATGGGATGCAGGTAGGTGGGGTCTGGAGAAAGAAGCACAACCCTGGGTGTTGGTGAGTGAAGGGAGATGGAGCCTGGGGGGAAGCTCCACCGCCCACACTCACGCCACATCCGGGGTGTTAGCATGCCCTTGGTGTTAAATTTAGTAGGTAGCAGAGCCTGGGAAGAGGTACTGTCACCTTTGGTGGAAGATGAATTGAGGTAGGTGTGGTCTGGGAGAAGTACCCACAGTTGATTCAGAGGAGGCAATCAGCTATTCCCTGGATCAACTTTACCTATAAATGTTAGTAGCCAGTCAGGTAGCTGGGACTTGGGGGAAGCCCCACCACACTGGGTGTGGGGTGGGCAGATGGAGCGTGGGGCCGAAGCAGCCCCATGGTGATAGGTGAGGAGGGTAGCGGAGCCTGGGAAGAGGCATTGCCCCCCTTGGTGGTAGAGTGCAGATTGCAGAGCCTTGTATGAGGCATTGTCATCTATTGTGGGAGATAGATGCAGGTAGGTGGGGTTTGGGAAAAGCAGCACAACCCTGAATGTTGGTGAGTGAGGGCAGATAGAGCCTGGGGGGAAGCTCCACTGCCCACACTCACGCCACATCCGGGGTTTTAGCATTTCCTTGGTGGTAGGTGAGGTAGGTAGGGGAGCCTGGGAAGAGGCATTGCCACTTTCGGTGGTACAGTGCGGCTAGCAGAGCCTGGGAAGAGGCATTACCATCCTTTGTGGGAGATGGATGCAGGTAGGTGGGGTCTGGGGAAAGCAGCACAACCCTGGGTGTTGGTGAGTGAGGGCAGATGGAGCCTGGGGGGAAGCTCCACCACCCACACTCACGACACATCCAGGGTTTTAGCATGCCTTTGGTGTTAAATTTAGCAGATAACAGAGCCTGGGAAAAGGTACTGTCACCTTTGGTGGAAGATGAATTGAGGTAGGTGAGGTCCGGGAGAGGTACCCACAGTTGATTCAGAGGAAGGCGAAAAACGCCTGCAAAGCACAATCAAATTTGCTCTAGCAGGGGGAAAAATTCCTTCCTGATCCCCCGAGAGGCAATCGGCTATTCCCTGGATCAACTTTACCTATAAATGTTAGTAGCCAGTCAGGTAGCTGGGACTTGGGGGAAGCACCACCACACTGGGTGTGGGGTTGGGTGGGCAGATGGAGCATGGGGCCGAAGCAGCCCCATGGTGGTAGGTGAGGAGGGTAGCGGAGCCTGGGAAGAGGCATTGCCCCCCTTGGTGGTAGAGTGCAGATTGCAGAGCCTTGTATGAGGCATTTTCATCTATTGTGGGAGATAGATGCAGGTAGATGGGGTTTGGGAAAAGCAGCAAAACCCTGAATGTTGGTGAGTGAGGGCAGATAGAGCCTGGGGGGAAGCTCCACTGCCCACACTCACGACACATCCAGGGTTGAAGCATGCCGCTGGTGTTAAATTTAGTAGGTAACAGAGCCTGGGAACAGGTATGTCACCTTTGGTGATAGATAAGTGTGGGTAGCAGAGCCTGCTAAGAGGCACTGCCCCCCTTGGTGGAAGATGAATTGAGGTAGGTGAAGTCTGGGAGAAGTACCCACAGTTGATTCAGAGGAAGGAAAAAACCCCCTGCAAAGCACAATCAAATTTGCTCTAGCAGGGGGAAAAATTCCTTCCTGATCCCCCGAGAGGCAATCGGCTATTCCCTGGATCAACTTTACCTATAAATGTTAGTAGCCAGTCAGGTAGCTGGGACTTGGGGGAAGCCCCAGCACACTGGGTGTGGGGTGGGCAGATGGAGCGTGGGGCCGAAGCAGCCCCATGGTGATAGGTGAGGAGGGTAGCGGAGCCTGGGAAGAGGCATTGCCCCCCTTGGTGGTAGAGTGCAGATTGCAGAGCCTTGTATGAGGCATTGTCATCTATTGTGGGAGATAGATGCAGGTAGGTGGGGTTTGGGAAAAGCAGCGCAACCCTGAATGGTGGTGAGTGAGGGCAGATAGAGCCTGGGGGGAAGCTCCACTGCCCACACTCACGCCACATCCGGGGTTTTAGCATTTCCTTGGTGGTAGGTGAGGTAGGTAGGGGAGCCTGGGAAGAGGCATTGCCACTTTCAGTGGTACAGTGCGGCTAGCAGAGCCTGGGAAGAGGCATTACCATCCTTTGTGGGAGATGGATGCAGGTAGGTGGGGTCTGGGGAAAGCAGCACAACCCTGGGTGTTGGTGAGTGAGGGCAGATGGAGCCTGGGGGGAAGCTCCACCACCCACACTCACGACACATCCAGGGTTTTAGCATGCCTTTGGTGTTAAATTTAGCAGGTAACAGAGCCTGGGAAGAGGTACTGTCACCTTTGGTGGAAGATGAATTGAGGTAGGTGTGGTCTGGGGAAAGCAGCACAACCCTGGGTGTGGGGTTGGGCAGGCAGATGGAGCGTGGAGCCGAAGCAGCCCCATGGGGGTAGGTGAGGAGTGTAGCGGAGCCTGGGAAGAGGCATTGACACCCTTGGTGGTAGGTGAGGTAGGTAGGGGAGCCTGGGAAGAGGCATTGCCACTTTTGGTGGTAGAGTGTGGCTAGCAGAGCCTGGGAAGAGGCATTACCATCCTTTGTGGGAGGTGGATGTAGGAAGGGGGATCTGGGGAAAGCAGCACAACCATGGGTGTTGGTGAGTGAATGCAGATGGAGCCTGGGGGGAAGCTCCACTGCCCACACTCACGCCACATCCGGGGTAGTAGCTAGGCTAGTGACAGTATCAGATTTTCATACTGCGATTAATTGATTAAGGTTTTGCCACGGTATACGATATTATCACGGTATTCAATTATAATTATTACATTTCTACCTCACTTGAATTTCATTGCTGAATTTAGGGACTTTGGTTTACTTTGAAGGCATAGCAGCTCAAGCCCATTCGAATCAATGGGCTGCTATGCCTGTGCAAATGTGGGTCACCAACCCGCATACATGTGAAATGTGGAAAAAAGTGCAGCGCTAATAAATACTAGCAATATAAACGTGTATATATATATAAACCAAGAAAGGTAAATACAAATAAATAGCAAAATGAATAAAAGTGAACATCAAATCAACAGTCCCATATGTGAAGTGAAAAAAACAGTCCACAACGGTGATAATTGAAGTGTTCACTGGATCCCAACACCAACAAGATATAGAGATATAATGTGCTCACCAGAACGATAGGACTCAAAATGCCATATAGCATATGAGTCAAATCAGCTTGTTGTACAATGGATGGATAATCCGAAAGGGATGACTGAGGTCACTGATGTTGAGGTGAAGAGGTAATAGCAGATATGAACCGTCACACCAGAGAGGCTCTCACTCCGTCAGATGGCCAGAAAGGAACCAAAAAACAAGGGAGCACAAAATAGTGTAACACTGCTAAAATGTTAATTAAATAAAAATACACCAAATTGCACTTACAAACATCTCGTGGTAAAGAGCGTATACAGATGCAAAGGTAGGCTGTCAGCAGCGTGGCCTTCGCATACATGTGAATCAGGCCTAAAGCAATAGTAAGGTATTTTACAAATAAAAACACAGCTCCTCCTGCAGGTTTAACCACTTCTGGACCGCAAGGATTTGCCCCCTTAATGACCAGGCTATCAGAGCCGAGCACCAGAACCAGTCATCACCAGGTAGGCCAGACACTGCTTGATGGCTATATAATAATGTAATGTGGGCTGCTATGCCTGTGCATCTATATATATATTCTACTATGCCCACGTATGTGTGTATGTCTCTCTCTCTCTATATATATATATATAAATATGTATAATATCTATCTATCTTATTCTTTCTATCTATCTTATTCTTTCTATCTATCTTAATCAATCTCTTATTATTTCTATCTATCTTATTCTAACTTATCTTATTCTAACTTATCTTATTCTAACTTATCTTATTCTAACTATCTTACTCTAACTATCTATCTTATTCTATCTATCTATCTTATTCTAACTATCTTATTCTATCTATCTTATTCTTTCTATCTATCTTATTCTTTCTATCTATCTTATTCTATCTGCAGAGACTTGCTTGTATTAGGCAGTGTTTCTGTCTGTGTCTGAGCCCTGGAAGAAGCATGTGGGTGTGTGCTGGGAGCCATCTGATTGGTTACAGGGAGGAGCTAAGCTCTCACTCTAGGATCATATTACCAGAGCTGTCTCTGTTGAGCGAGTGAATGAGTCATCCAGCTCACTGAAATCTATAATTTCAAAAGGCAGACTTGAGGAGCAGAGAAACACGGTATTTTAAAAATGACCACAATATCAATACCGTGGGTATGCAATACCGTGATATATCGAATTACCGAAAACCGGCACATCTCTAGTTCTGTGGAAAGCAGCACAACCCTGGGTGTTGGTGAGTGATGGCAGATGGAGCCTGGGGGGAAGCTCCACTGCCCACACTCATGCCACATCCAGGGTATTAGCATGCCCTTGGTGGTAGGTGAGGTAGGTAGTGGAGCCTGGTAAGAGGCATTGACACCCTTGGAGGTAGGTGAGGTAGGTAGGGGAGCCTGGGAAGAGGCATTGTCACCCTTGGTGGTAGAGTGCAGATAGCAGAGCCTGGGAAGAGGCATTACCATCCTTTGTGGGAGATAGATGCAGGTAGGTGGGGTTTGGGAAAAGCAGCACAACCCTGGGGGTTGGTGAGTAAGGGCAGATGGAGCCTGGGGGGAAGCTCCACTGCCCACACTCACGACACATTCAGGGTGGTAGCATGCCCTTAGTGTTAAATTTAGTAGGTAACAGAGCATGGGAAGAGGTACTGCCACTCTTGGTGGTAGGTAGGGGAGCCTGGGAAGAGGCATTGCCACTTTTGGTGGTAGAGTGAGGCTAGCAGAGTGTGGGAAGAGGCATTGCCATCCTTTAAGGGAGGTGTATGCAGGTAGGTGGGTTCCGTGGAAAGCACCACAACCCTGGGTGTTGGTGAGTGAGGGCAGATGGAGCCTGGGGGGAAGCTCCACCGCCCACTCTCACGCCACATCCGGGGTGGTAGGTGAGGTAGGTAGGGGAGCCTGGTAAGAGGCATTGCCACTTTTGGTGGTAGGTGAGGTAGGAAGGGGAGCCTGGGAAGAAGAATTGTCACCCTTAGTGGTAGGTGAGGTTGGTAGGGGAGCCTTTGCCACTCTTGGTGGTAGAATGCGGCTAGAAGAGCTTTCCATTAGGCATTACCATCCTTTGTGGGAGATGGATGCAGGTAGGTTGGGTCTGGGAAAAGCACCACAACCATGCTGGGATTTTTACTACATCTATAGAAAAACCCATGCTGGGATCTGTAGTACATCTATAGAAAAATCAATGCTGGGATCTGTAGTCCATCTATAGAAAAATCCATTTGTGGGAGATGGGATGCAGATAGGTGGGGTCTGGGAAAAGCAGCACAACCCTGGGTGTTGGTGAGTGAGGGGAGATGGAGCCTGGGGGGAAGCTCCACCGCCCACACTCACGCCACATCCAGGGTGTTCGCATGCCCTTGGTGTTAAATTTAGTAGGTAGCAGAGCCTGGGAAGAGGTACTAAAACCCTTGGTGGTAGGTGAGGTAAATAGGGGAGCCTCGGAAGAGGCATTGACACCCTTGGTGGTAAGTGAGGTAGGTAGGGGAGCCTGGGAAGAGGCATTGACACCCTTGGTGGTAGGTGAGGTAGGTAGGGGAGCCTGGGAAGAGGCATTGTCACCCTTGGTGGTAGAGTGCAGATAGCAGAGCCTGGGAAGAGGCATTACCATCCTTTGTGGGAGATAGATGCAGGTAGGTGGGGTTTGGGAAAAGCAGCACAACCCTGGGGGTTGGTGAGTAAGGGTTAGGGGTGTGGGGTTGGGTGGGCAGATGGAGCGTGGGGCCAAGGCAGCCCCGTGGTTGTAGACGAGGAGGGTAGCAGAGCCTGGGAAGAGGCACTGCCACCCTTGGTTGGAGATGAGTGCGGGAGGGGGGGTGTCAGTGTGCGGAGAGGAGGGAAGATCTCCCCACACACACAGCACTGCTCTCCGGAGTCGGGTACAATCATTGTCTGTACTGCAGCCGGCATGTCTGTGTGTCCCTGAGGAAGTACAACTCTCAGCATACACTGTAAGTAATGGGTCCCAGTGTGAAATAGGATGCTATGGGACTACATATGCCAGCATGTTTTTTTCTATGGAGGAACTACAGATCTCAGCAATACCCCTGGGGTATGTAGAGATTGCTGGGATCTATAGAAAAATCCATTATAGGATTTGTAGTACATCTATAGAATAATCTATGCTGGGATTTGTACGTGCTTCCACACTGGGACCCATTACTTACAGAGTATGCTGAGAGTTGTACTTCCTCAGGGACACACAGACATGCAGGCTGTAGTACGGACAATGATTGTACCCGACTCCGGAGGGCAGATCTGTGTGTGTGGGGAGATCTTCCCTCCTCTCCGCACACTGACACCCCCCCTCCCGCACTCATCTCCCACCAAGGGTGGCAGTGCCTCTTCCCAGGCTCTGCTACCCTCCTCACCTACAACCACGGGGCTGCCTCGGCCCCACGCTCCATCTGTCCACCCAACCCCACACCCCTAACCCTTACTCACCAACCCCCAGGGTTGTGCTGCTTTTCCCAACCCCCACCTACCTGCATCTATCTCCCACAAAGGATGGTAATGCCTCTTCCCAGGCTCTGCTATTTGCACTCTACCACCAAGGGTGACAATGCCTCTTCCCAGGCTGCCCTACCTACCTCACCTACCACCAAGGGTGTCAATGCCTCTTCCCAGGCTCCCCTATCTACCTCACGTACCACCAAGGGTGTCAATGCCTCTTCCCGGACTGCCCTACCCTCCTTACCTACAACCAAGAGGCTGCCTCGGCCCCACGCTCCATCTGCCCACTCATGTATGTATATGTGTACGTGTGTGTGTGTGTATGTATGTATATGTGTACGTGTGTGTGTGTATGTATATGTGTACGTGTGTGTGTATATGTGTACATGTGTGTGTGTATGTATATGTGTACATGTGTGTATGTATGTATATGTGTAAGTGTGTGTGTATATGTGTGTATGTATGTGTATGTATGTACATGTGTGTGTATGTATATGTGTACATGTGTGTGTATATGTGTACATGTATGTGTGTGTGTACATGTATGTGTGTGTACGTATGTACATGTGTCTGTATGTAGGTGTGTGTGTGTACATGTGTGTGCATATGTGTACATGTATGTGTGTGTACGTATGTACATGTGTCTGTATGTAGGTGTGTGTGTGAGTGTGCATGTACAGTATGTATGTTTTAATCCTGACCCCCCCCTTTTCCTGTACCATTAGACCTGCTTTTGTAGGGCTTGTTTGTGATAGCAGCAAGGACTGCTGCTACTCTGAAAAGCAATCCATGCTCAGATTGCTTTTCAGAAGCATTTAAAGAGGAAGTAAACCCTCCTCTGCAAGTTGTACCTATAGGTGATCCTATGATAAGGCTTACCTATAGGTACTGTAAATATCTCCTAAACATGTACCGTTTAGGAGATATTTACCTTACATGCATCCAGTGACATCACTGGCGCATGCGCTCTGAAGGAACGGCCGTTGGTGCCGTGTTCCTTCAGAGCCCCGTGCCGTCGGCTCCCGTGCGCATGCGCGGGAGTGAAGTAATCGCGGGTCCAGCCAATCAGATGGCCGGATGCTGCAAACCCGGAAGAAGGGTGACAGAATATGTCACCCACGAGAGAGGTGAGCGGTCGACGATTCGTTCTTAGGTAAGTATTTCATAATGAGCTAGTATGCAATCCATACTAGCTCATTATGTGTTTGTCTTTCAGGTGTACTTTAAAAAAAAAAAGAAATTCTGAGGTTTACAACCTCTTTAACTGGTGGTAAAGAGGCAATATGTTGCCTCCCCACCACCTGTTTTAAGCCCGTAAATGCGGCATTACCACACCACAACCATGCAATGCACACAGTTGTGGGGTGGTTGCAGTGCAGCCCCATTCACCCTGGGTATACCTGCATCTGCAGCCACAGCATGTGTACACCCCCAGCTGCTGCCTTTGCAGCTAAAGGGGTAGAAGTTGGGGGTAATAAAAACAGCTCAACCATGTGTTTTTACTGCCCCCTCCAACCTGACATGTGAACAAGCCCTTGGTTCCTATCTATGTTGCTGCTTGCTGCCTGTAGGGCAGCCCATTCATTTCAATGGGCTTCCCTACCCCCAGAAATGCAGGGAAAGAAGTCCCTGACCCCTTTTTTAAATTGGGCCGCACCAAAAGCAACCCATGTTTTCCAATGTGTGGGGTACCATTAAGAATTAATGGCACCCCTAAGTGCCGGTTCACACTTGTGCGATGCGGGAACGCTGCGAATATGCAGCGTGTTCCCGCATCGCATCCGCACATTTGGCAGTTCACACTGCCATATGCGATACGCAGGGGGTCTCAATTAAAAGTTAACGACACCCCCAGTTGCGATCTGCAAGTTCGCACAGAATCGGATCGCACAAGTGTGAACCACTGTGCGATCCAATTCTGAGGCGGCTCAAAAAATGCCTCATGTGCGAGTTTGCTGCGGAAGCGCTGCAAATTCAACCATACAAAGTGTATGGCTGAACTCGCATCCGCACATGAGATCGCATGTAATGAAGGAGCAGTGCGCTCCAAATTACATGCGATCTCGTAAACCGCAATAATGTGAACCGACACTAAGGGTCCTTTCACACAGTCCGCTCCGTCGGCGGACTCCATTTATCTCAGCGGGTGATCGATCCGCCGATCCCCCGCTGAGCAGGACAATGACAGCTGTTCTCTGCACTGTGTGCAGAGACACAGCTGTCAGAGCCACATACATCTCTATGGGGGAATCGGATGGGAACGGACCGTCGGTCCGTTCTCATTCAATCCGCTGGACGGATGGAAAATAGGGTTTCCATCCGCCCAGATTTGACGGATCGGATGTCAGCGGACATGTCTCCGCTGACATCCGATGCCCCATAGGGATGCATGGAAGGACCGTTCACATCCGCCAAAAAAAACTGACAGGCGGATCTGAACGGTCCGCCTGTGTGAAAGGGGCCTTAAAGAGGAAGTAAACCCTCCTCTGCAAGTTGTACCTATAGGTGATCCTATGATAAGGCTTACCTATAGGTACTGTAAATATCTCCTAAACATGTACCGTTTAGATCTTTACCTTACATGCAGCCAGTGACGTCATTGGTGCATGCGCTCTGAAGGAACGGCCGCTTTTGCTGTTCCTTCAGAGCCCCGTGCCGTGACCGACGGCTCCCGCGCGCGGGAGTGACGTCACCGCGGCTCCGGCCAATCAGATGGCCGGATGCCGCGATCCCAGAAGACGGGCGACTGGACATGTCGCCCGTCATAGAGGTAAGCGGACGGCACGGGCTCGTTCTAAGGTAAATATTTCATAATGAGCTAGTATGCGATGCATACTAGCTCATTATGTGTTTCTCTTTCAGGGTAAAAAAAAAAAAATAAATACATTTTTCGGTTTACAACCTCTTTAAGAGCAGAGCATTTGTCTGTGTGTCAGAAACAAGCACGATTTTGCACGTTCCGTGACACACAGTAATGTGAACCAAGCCTTGGAAGGGGGTGCCTCAAGAGTGAAAATAATTTTCAAGGGCGCCCTGACTGAAAAAAGATTGAGAAACACTGATCTATACAATAACCCATGCTGGGATTTTTGGGAAATGGATGCAGGTAGATGGGGTCTGGGGAAAGCAGCACAACCCTGGGTGTTTGTGAGTGAAGCACGATGGAGCATGGGTGGTAGCATGCCCTTGGTGGTAGGTAGGGCAGCCTAGGAAGAGGCATTGTCACCCTTAGTGGTAGGTGAGGTAGGTAGGGCAGTCCGGGAAGAGGCATTGACACCCTTGGTGGTAGGTGAGGTAGGAAGGGGAGCCAGGGAAGAGGCATTGACACCCTTGGTGGTAGGTGAGGTAGGTAGGGCAGCCTGGGAAGAGGCATTGTCACCCTTGGTGGTAGAGTGCAGATAGCAGAGCCTAGGAAGAGGCATTGCCGTCCTTTGTGGGAGATAGATGCAGGTAGGTGGGGGTTGGGAAAAGCAGCACAACCCTGGGGGTTGGTGAGTAAGGGTTAGGGGTGTGGGGTTGGGTGGGCAGATGGAGGGTGGGGCTGAGGTAGCCCCGTGGTTGTAGGTGAGGAGGGTAGCAGAGCCCGGGAAGAGGCACTGCCACCCTTGGTGGGAGATGAGTGGGGGAGGGGGAGGTGTCAGTGTGCGGAGAGGAGGGAAGATCTCCCCACACACACAGATCTGCTCTCCGGAGTCGGGTACAATCATTGTCTGTACTGCAGCCGGCATGTCTGTGTGTCCCTGAGGAAGTACAACTCTCAGCATACACTGTAAGTTATGGGTCCCAGTGTGGAATAGGATGCTATGGGAATACATTATCCAGCATGTTTATTCTATGGAGGAACTACAGATCTCAGCAATACCAATGGGGTATGTAGAGATTGCTGGGATCCATTATAGAACTTGTATTAAATCTATAGAATAATCCATGCTGGGATTCAGTTCAGTTGTAGAATATTAAAGATTGAGACCTCATTATTAGTGTATGCTGGAAGTTGTAGTCCTCCTCGCCGGCATAGTAGTGCTATAGTGCTGGGGTTTGTAGTAGCTCCGGCTCCGGAGAGCAGCGCTGTGAGTGGAGCGACCTTCCAGCCTGCTGCTCTGTCCGCACACTGGCCCGCGTCTCCTGGGCTCGCATATTTATAGGGTTTAGGCCACGCCCATCGCTCCACTGATGACGCCAACGGCTCCACTGGTCACGCCTACTTACCCTCAGCCCCGGCGTGATTCGCCGCTCTGCTTATTCTGAGCTCAGGCCACTCCCACTCCATGCGCTGGCCACGCGCACCCCATGCACTGATCACGACAGTGTGCGCACGCAGCTTGGTCTCATGTGAGGTGTGGTGGGCGGGGTTTAGCTTCTGAAGGGGAAGAATTCCAATCATTGGCCCAGATAGAGCGGCGCGCGCAGCCCGGTGCTATACCCTCGTCACTTCCGCCCCGGTGCGCATGCGCAGAAGGCATTCTGGAGGTCCGAGTAGAGGCGGGGCTGAGGCGTCATCGAGTTCTTACAGGGGGCGGGGCGGGGCGGATTAGGAGACTTGCGGCCGTGTAATAAATGTATTAAAAGTAGTTCCTTCGGTACTGTATACTCCCCGCCCCCTGTAAGAACTCGATGACGCCTCAGCCCCGCCTCTTCTCAGTCCGCTATACACATCGGACCTCCAGAATGCCTTCTGCGCATGCGCACCGGGGCGGAAGTGACGAGGTATAGCATTCTGTCATAGATGAAGTCTAGTGGGCGGGGTTTACTCCTCTGACGGGGAAGAAGTGACATGAATGGAATGTAAACCCTAATTGGGTTTAGAAGGCGGGGTTAGGGGTGGGCGGGGCCTCATCCTATCCTTTGTTTTGTTTGGATAAAGTAGTGAAGGATGACAGGAAGTCACCAGGTAACACCGGTGTCCCCGTTGGAAGATTTACCCCCTACTTCCTGTCTCAGTGATAATAGTTTTCTGGCCAATCAGAGGCAGCCGATCCATTCCCCGCCCCTTTGGCTTCACCTATACACGAGGACAGGGATATTGGTGACATCATTGTCCCCAGAACAGGAATCCTCCAATCAGATTCCCTCACTTTTCATCTCACTTCCTGTTTTTCTATATGGGACAGGAAGTGACGGTAAATCTCCCCAATGGGGACACAGATGGAAAAAATCATAGAAAATCCTTCCCTTACGCTATAGGGAGGGGGAGGGGGGATATATTATCCACTTCCGGAGGAGCGAGGTGCCGGTGCCTCCCCCTCCGACCAGCCGACCCATCCCCCAGCTGCTTGGATTGGCTTTGATCAGCTCATCGCTATGGTAACCGGGATGAATATATCATACTCCCCCATCCCCCACAATCCTTTCATGTCTTTTCAGGATTACTCCGCCCACAATCCTGCGACAAGTGTGAAAGGGGCGGTTCCCGCCATAGAAACACCTTACAGATCTTTTCTGCATCAGCGTTTTTCATGCCTCTTTTTTTTCTGGAGCGGAAGATTTACCCCTTAATGACCGGGCAGTTGTTTGCCATTCGGCACTGCGTGACTTTAACTGACAATTGCGCGGTCGTGCGACGCTGCACCCAAATTAAATTGACGTCCTTTTTTTCCCACAAACAGAGATTTCTATTGGTGGGATTTCATCACCTCTGCGATTTTCATTTTTTTGCGATATTAATAAAAATAGAGCGACAATTTGGAAAAAACAAGAATATTTTTCTACTTTGACAGTTAAAAAATATCCAAAATATTCAATTTTTGTCATATTTTTAGGCCAAAATGTATTTAGCTCCATGTTGGTGACAAAAAAATTCTCAATGAGCGTATTTTTAACCGCTTTAAGACCGGAATATTTTACCCCATTCCTGACCAGGCTCTATTTTGAGATTCGGCACTGCGTGACTTTAACTGACAATTGCGCGGTCGTGCGACGCTGCACCCAAATGAAATTGACGTCCTTTTTTTCCCACAAACAGAGATTTCTATTGGTGGGATTTCATCACCTCTGCGATTTTTACTTTTTGGAAAAAAAGCGACAATTTTGAAAAAATAACATTTTTCAAATTTTTTTATATGAAATTCCCCAAAAAAATGTAAAAATCAAAATTTTTTAACATTTTCGGCCAATTTGTTCCCTGCTACATATGTTTGGTAAAAAAAAATCGCAATAAGCGTATTTTGATTGTTTTGCGCAAAAGTTATCGCAGCTACTAACTACGGGAAAGATTTATGTCGTTTTTATTGTTTGTAATGGCGGCGATCTGCGATTTTTTTAGCGGGACTGCGACATTGCGGCGGACAGATCGGACCCCTGACTGACATTTCTGACACTTTTGAGGGGACCAGTGACATTACTACAGTAATCAGTGCTATACATATGCACTGTCACTGTACTAATGACACTGGCAGGGAAGGGGTTAAGTTTATTGGTGATGCAGGGGTGTGTCCCTAGGGGTGTGCTTCTAACTGTGAAGGGGCGTGGCTAGTGATATAACCACAGAGACATACGATCCTACATAGCAGGACCATATGATCTCTGCAGTTACACCAGGGAGAATGACAGGCGGCTTTGTTTACATCATCCGCCTGCCTTTCTCCCTCTCCAGCGGGAGATCGCCAGTGACTGGAGGACATCGGAGCCGCCGGTCACACGCATGGACTTCTTAGGGAATGAGCGGGGGCGGGAGTGCGCCCCCTAGAGGCTTGCAGGCGAGCGATGTAGTACTACGTCACTTTGCCTGTGCGGGGCTGACTGCCGCAGTAAATAGTCGTGCGGCGGTCGGCAAGCGGTTAATGACCGGGCAGTTGTTTGCCATTCGGCACTGCGTTACTTTAATCACTAAAGCCCCGGAGGATTTGGCTGCTCAATGACCAGGCCACTTTTTAAAACTTGGCACTGCGTGACTTTAACCTCTTGCCGACCGCTCACATTGAGCCTACTGCAGCAAAGTGGCTCTCCTGGGTCCTACGTCACTGAATCCCGCCCCCTCTCGGTGTATTCAGACACAGCGGGAGTCACCGCCGATCACCACAGCTCTTCCCCCCCGATCATCGGCAACAGACCGAGGAAATCCGTCTGCTTGTGTAAACAAAGGGGGCGGATCTTCTCTGTGACAGGCAGGGACAGATTACAGGATTCAGCATAGCTCAACCTGCGCTCTGTGTCTGTGTCACACAATCCCCTCCCCCCACACACGTCACACAATCCCCTCCCCCAACACACGTCACACAATCCCCTCCCCCCACACACATCACACAATCCCCTCCCCCCACACACGTCACACAATCCCCTCCCCCAACACACGTCACACAATCCCCTCCCCCCACACACGTCACACAATCCCCTCCCCCCACACACGTCACACAATCCCCTCCCCCAACACACGTCACACAATCCCCTCCCCCCACACACGTCACACAATCCCCTCCCCCAACACACGTCACACAATCCCCTCCCCCACACACGTCACACAATCCCCTCCCCCAACACACATCACACAATCCCCTCCCCCAACACATGTCACACAATCCCCTCCCCCAACACACGTCAGTAAGCATGAGGCATACGTTTAACCCCCTTGATCACCAATAAAGTTAACCCCTTCCCTGCCAGTGTCATTAGTACAGTGACAGTGCATATGTATAGCACTGATTACTGTAGTAATGTCACTGGTAACCCCAAAAGTGTCAAAAATGTCAGTTAGGGGTCCGATCTGTCCGCCGCAATGTCGCAGTCCCGCAAAAAATCGCAGATCGCCGCCATTACTAGTTAAAAAAAAAACAATAAAAATGACATAAATTTCCCGTAGTTAGTAGCTGCGATAACTTTTGCGCAAACCAATCAAAATACGCTTATTGCGATTTTTTTTTACCAAACATATGTAGCAGAATACAAATTGGCCGAAAATGTTAAAAAATTTAGTTTTTTACATTTTTTGGGGGGAATTTCATATAAAAAAATGTGAAAAATATATTTTTTCAAAATTGTTGCTCTTTTTTTGTTTATAGCGCAAAAAATAAAAATCGCACCGGTGATCAAATACCACCGAAAGAAAGCTCTGTTTGTGGGGGATAAAAAGGACATCAATTTAATTTGGGTACAGCGTCGCACTACCGCGCAATTGTCTGTTAAATTTGCACAGTGCCAAGTTGCAAAAAGTGGCCTGGACGTAAAGCAGGAAAATCCTCCGGTGGTAAAGGGGTTGAAGTGTTGTTAAAGAGGAAGTAAACCCTCCTCTGAGACTCGTACCTATAGATGATCCTATGATAAGGCCCCCCTATAGATGATCCTATGATAAGACCCCCCTATAGATGATCCTATGATAAGGCCCCCCTATAGATGATCCTATGATAAGGCCCCCCCCTATAGATGATCCTATGATAAGGCCCCCCTATAGATGATCCTATGATAAAGCCCCCCTATAGATGATCCTATGATAAGGCCCCCCTATAGATGATCCTATGATAAGGCCCCCCTATAGATGATCCTATGATAAGGCCCCCCCTATAGATGATCCTATGATAAGGCCCCCCTATAGATGATCCTATGATAAGGCCCCCCCTATAGATGATCCTATGATAAGGCCCCCCCTATAGATGATCCTATGATAAGGCTTACCTATAGATGATCCTATGATAAGACTCCGCCCTATAGGTGATCCTATGATAAGGCCCCCCTATAGATAATCCTATGATAAGGCCCCCCTATAGATGATCCTATGATAAGGCCCCCCTATAGATGATCCTATGATAAGGCCCCCCTATAGATGATCCTATGATAAGGCCCCCCTATAGATGATCCTATGATAAGGCCCCCTATAGATGATCCTATGATAAGGCCCCCCCTATAGATGATCCTATGATAAGACCCCCCCTATAGATGATCCTATGATAAGGCCCCCCCTATAGATGATCCTATGATAAGGCCCCCCTATAGATGATCCTATGATAAGGCCCCCCTATAGATGATTCTATGATAAGACCCCCCTATATATGATCCTATGATAAGGCCCCCCCTATAGATGATCCTATGATAAGGCCCCCCTATAGATGATCCTATGATAAGGCTTACCTATAGATGATCCTATGATAAGGCCCCCCCTATAGGTGATCCTATGATAAGGCCCCCCCTATAGATGATCCTATGATAAGGCTTACCTATAGATGATCCTATGATAAGGCCCCCCTATAGATGATCCTATGATAAGGCCCCCCCTATAGATGATCCTATGATAAGGCCCCCCTATAGATGATCCTATGATAAGACCCCCCCTATAGATGATCCTATGATAAGGCCCCCCCTATAGATGATCCTATGATAAGGCCCCCCTATAGATGATCCTATGATAAGGCCCCCCTATAGATGATCCTATGATAAGGCCCCCCTATATATGATCCTATGATAAGGCCCCCCCTATAGATGATCCTATGATAAGGCCCCCCTATAGATGATCCTATGATAAGGCTTACCTATAGATGATCCTATGATAAGGCCCCCCTATAGGTGATCCTATGATAAGGCCCCCCCTATAGATGATCCTATGATAAGGCTTACCTATAGATGATCCTATGATAAGGCCCCCCTATAGATGATCCTATGATAAGGCCCCCCTATAGATGATCCTATGATAAGGCTTACCTATAGATGATCCTATGATAAGGCCCCCCCTATAGATGATCCTATGATAAGGCTTACCTATATATGATCCTATGATAAGGCCCCCCCTATAGATGATCCTATGATAAGGCCCCCCCTATAGATGATCCTATGATAAGGCCCCCTCCCATAGATGATCCTATGATAAGGCTTACCTATAGATGATCCTACGATAAGGCCCCCCCTATAGATGATCCTATGATAAGGCCCCCCCTATAGATGATCCTATGATAAGGCCCCCCTATAGATGATCCTATGATAAGGCCCCCCCTATAGATGATCCTATGATAAGGCCCCCTATAGATGATCCTATGATAAGGCCCCCCTATAGATGATCCTTTGATAAGGCTTACCTATAGGTGATCCTATGATAAGGCCCCCCTATAGATGATCCTATGATAAGGCCCCCCCTATAGATGATCCTATGATAAGGCCCCCCTATAGATGATCCTATGATAAGGCCCCCCTATAGATGATCCTATGATAAGGCCCCCCCTATAGATGATCCTATGATAAGGCCCCCCCTATAGATGATCCTATGATAAGGCCCCCCTATAGATGATCCTATGATAAGGCCCCCCCTATAGATGATCCTATGATAAGGACCCCTATAGATGATCCTATGATAAGGCCCCCCTATAGATGATCCTATGATAAGGCCCCCCTATAGGTGATCCTATGATAAGGCCCCCCCTATAGATGATCCTATGATAAGACCCCCCTATAGATGATCCTATGATAAGACCCCCCTATAGATGATCCTATGATAAGACCCCCTATAGATGATCCTATGATAAGGCCCCCCCATAGATAATCCTATGATAAGGCCCCCCCTATAGATGATCCTATGATAAGGCCCCCCTATAGATGATCCTATGATAAGGCCCCCCCTATAGATGATCCTATGATAAGGCCCCCCCATAGATAATCCTATGATAAGGCCCCCCCTATAGATGATCCTATGATAAGGCCCCCCCTATAGATGATCCTATGATAAGGCCCCCCTATAGATGATCCTATGATAAGGCCCCCCTATAGATGATCCTATGATAAGGCCCCCCCTATAGATGATCCTATGATAAGGCCCCCCTATAGATGATCCTATGATAAGGCCCCCCTATAGATGATCCTATGATAAGGCCCCCCTATAGATAATCCTATGATAAGGCCCCCCCTATAGATGATCCTATGATAAGGCCCCCCTATAGATGATCCTATGATAAGGCCCCCCTATAGATGATCCTATGATAAGACTCCTCCCTATAGATAATCCTATGATAAGGCCCCCCCTATAGGTGATCCTATGATAAGGCCCCCCCCTATAGATGATCCTATGATAAGGCCCCCCTATAGATGATCCTATGATAAGGCCCCCTATAGATGATCCTATGATAAGGCCCCCCCTATAGATGATCCTATGATAAGGCCCCCCCCTATAGATGATCCTATGATAAGGCCCCCCTATAGATGATCCTATGATAAGGCCCCCTATAGATGATCCTATGATAAGGCCCCCCCTATAGGTGATCCTATGATAAGGCCCCCCCCTATAGATGATCCTATGATAAGGCTTACCTATAGGTACTGTAAATATCTCCTAAACATGTACCGTTTAGGAGATATTTACCTTACATGCATCCAGTGACATCACATGCGCTCTGAAGGAACGGCCGCTGGTGCTATTTCTTCAGAGACCCGTGCCATGACCGTCTGCTCCCGCGCGCGTGCACGGGAGTGACGTCACCGTGGCTCTGGCCAATCAGATGGCCGGATGCCGCGATCCCGGAAGACGGGCTACTGGACATGTCGCCCGTCATAGAGGTGAGCGGACGGCACGGCGGGGGCTCGTTCTAAGGTAAGTATTTCATAATGAGCTAGTATGCGATGCATACTAGCTCATTATGTGTTTCTCTTTCAGCTTGTTAAAAAAAAAATGAACTGAGTTTACAACCTCTTTAACTGTTGTAGAACGCAATCCTCTAGCATACATAGACATTTATTGGTGTATGTATGTGTGGCCTGTGTTCTGGATCCTAAATCCTTGGTTGGAAATTCAGGATCCCTTTTCCTTTGCTACAATTGTGTTATTTCTGATTTTGTTTGAATTCTCTGATTTCACTTCAAAAGCCAAAAGAGCAGTAAATTGATTATTCACTGCAACATTTGTGGTCTCGGTTATTTACCATGACAGAACTGATAGTGTCAGATGGGTTGGAGCAGGCTCAGGGTGTAAGAGGTGACGAGGATGCCCATGCAACAAGCCACCCCCAAGGGGGCCGGGCTACAGTTGCAAACGGGGTAGGGGTGTATTTACCAAACATTTGCTGAGCTTTAAGCCCCGTACACACGCAACGATTATCGGCCGACCAGTCGTCCGTCTTTTGTCCAGAGTGGTGTCTGTTGGTTGGAATGTACCTAGACTGCACACAAATTTTCTCGCCCAACAAAATTCTACTTCAGAAGTGATGTCATGTGTTGGTTTGCTTTCTTTGTTCTTTCTTCACTGAGCATGCCCAGACTTGCTCATCAGATTTTTCCCTGTCGAAATCTGTACTGACCGCACGAAAATTGGCCGTGTTTTGACGGCAGACAGAAATGTTATAGCCTGCACACCAGATTTTTTTCGGCCGAAATGTCGGGAGTCGGTTGTCGGAAGCATCTCTCTGCAATTTGAATGTGTGAATACGGAAAAATATTGCAATGTGGCCACTAGATGGTGCAAAGGAGCACACATTTTGCCTATGATAATCATCTCCATCTAGTGGCCATAAGGCTGTACTTTCTGCATTTACACATTAGAATTGCAGGGGATATAGCCTGAAAACATTTGATTTTGCCACATTCGCAAAAAAATAATATAAAAGCTATTTCAATGGAATAAGCTCTGTGTTTTTTATTTTAAATAACCCAAAGAGTCTTCCGACCTCAGCATTCCCTGCCCCCTTCCTTCTTCCCATAACCATTAATAGACATAGCAACAAATAAGAAAAAAAAAAAAAAAGATAAAAAAAAAGAAGAAGAATAAAATATAAAGCTTTCTGTATTAAGTGCTACAAAACACTAGGGATATTTTTCCATGGAAAACATGAGACAATTAGGTTGTATAAGTGCATGGTAGGATCCAGAACTCGGGTTTATCTTTTCCATGTGCCGTTTCCTTTACAAAAAGGTGTTCATATGTCTCAGTCCATCACATATCCCAAATATAAATGGAGTGTTCCTCATTTCAGGACATAAAATCATTTCATGATGCCCCAACAGCCAAACCTGCTGGTGTATAGTGCAAATGTAGCCTCATATCATGGAACCATTTATTCCAAACCTCAAGCAGCTGTTTCGGGGTCTTTGGCCATCATCAGTGCAGTATATGGACATCATGGCTTCCATGGAGTAGGGATTGGGACCCAATGAGACAGTAGAACCATACAGGTTATGGTATAATCAAAGCCAAGCATAGCAGTACAATGCACAGTGGATCCTTCTTCAATATTTGGATTACTTTGCCTATTCTCACCATAATCTATATGGTTTTACCCTACAGATAACTGAGCTGGAGGCTTTCACAGGCTTATTGTTCCATAAAGCAAACTTGAGAATTAGGTCCAGATTGGTATCACACAGTTCATACTTCATTACCACAAATGAACATCACTCTGTGCTGAATCCAGAGGTCCATTCACCAACCACTGTGCCGGCCATTCATTGTCTCCAGGGCTTGCAGGGACAGGTTGCATGGGCTGAGTAGGGGTTGAGGATAGCTGGCTAAAGGTAAAGAAGGAAAATAAGGGCAAGGTGGGGGTTACCAAAGATGGCGGTACACCGACCTCCTCTACTGCAACACACCCTTAGCCAACATAGTGGAGGATGGTTTTGTATGGCTCTTCCATGGTACTGGCCTGAAGAGAGAAAACCATTATCATGCTGGAGTATTAAGCTAATGAACGGTCATGGGTGACTTGTCAACAGTTCTTCCCAAAATCCCTTGTACAAGGAAGAGTAGTCCCTCTGAAGGGTAACACTGAAGAGTGAAGGCAGCAGTTGTCTTGGTTTTCTTCATACTTACAAGAAATTGTCAATTTATGGCCATGCTTTGCAACCACGTGGCTATCGATCTGGAAAAGTAAGACTGCCATGTCAACTTCCCCCCCCCCCCCCCATGATCTTTAGAGTCATGAAGCTGATATGGTGAAGTCACATCACTACTTTGCTGCCTTCAAAGCTGTGCATGGCTTTTTTGCTAGAGTTCCTCTTTATTGTGGACAGAGGTTGGTGGCTTGAGGGTGCAAAGTAGCAGCTCCATCTCCCTCCGGGGTTTGAGGCAGCCAGGCCTTGGCTGATAGGAGTGATGTCTGATGCTCAGTTGGGGCTCCGGTGTATGGAGTACAGGGGGCGTACTCAGCACTTTGCAATGGATCTGTCTCTTCCATGGGGAATCTCAGCTCATTCTTCTCATCTTGGGTTTTGGGGGACATGACAACAATGTCTAAACCTGTATAGAAGAGTAACAGAGATGAAAATGAAGGGGAGAATGGGTGGAATCAAATGATAAGTCAATGAAATCTTAGCGGAAACCTTTCAGACGAGAAAAGACAAAGCAGGTCAATCATCCTGACCCAGGCTTCTATGCCTAATAAGTCATGGATCAAGAACAAGCATGTAGCAAGTGAAGTCTGAAATGGCTTTCCTGCACGCTTTACATAAATCAGTGACTAGATAATGAAGCAAAAAAAAAAAGGGGGTGACAGCCAAGTCAGTACTTGCAGCTCCTATATGCCCATGGCTCCCTTTCACCTGTTGCCCCCAACACATATGCAGCAGCAAAAGGGCGGGCATTAACTCCCACATGCCGCACACACGCCGCACACATGCCGCACACACGCTGCACACATGCCGCACACACGCTGCACACATGCCGCACACACGCCGCACACATGCCGCACACACGCTGCACACATGCCGCACACACGCTGCACACACGCCGCACACACGCCGCACACATGCCGCACACACGCTGCACACACGCCGCACACACGCTGCACACACGCCGCACACACGCTGCACACATGCCGCACACAGGCCGCACACATGCCGCACACACGCTGCACACATGCCGCACACATGCCGCACACATGCTGCACACACGCCGCACACATGCCGCACACACGCCGCACACACGCCGCACACACGCCGCACACACGCCGCACACATGCCACGCCGCACACATGCCGCACACACGCCGCACACACGCCGCACGCCACGCCGCACACATGCCGCACACACGCCGCACACATGCCGCACACACGCCGCACACACGCCGCACACACGCCGCACACACGCCACGCCGCACACATGCCGCACACACGCCGCACACATGCATTACTGGGCGGTCAAACTGTCTGTGCTGAGAGTACGTTTACCATCACAGAGACAGCTCCCGGTCCCCACTAACATATAAGACTATATGAGGAATGGACCGGCTCCTGATCATGTGACCACTGTGACAGCCAACCACAGACCTCAGATGATCACCGATCCTTCCCACTCCTGGGCTTTCAGAACTTTTTTAAAGGGACACCGGAGCTGGTGGGAAGGGGTTAAAGTGACAAAACAAGAGCTGCTATTAGGTATGAAGAGCTTCCATTCCCATCTGCCATGGCCAAATGCCACCCGCAATGAACATGCAAAGCTCCAACCTCAGGCACATTCCTACTGGCTAAGAAAGCAGCCCAAAATATTGCCGGGCCAATAGGAATGTGCGGGGGAAGGCTGACCTTTGGCCATGCTGCCGGTACCCCTGGGTCTCATGCATGGAAGGAAATGTCTAAATTCCAACTGAACTTTCAATATCAATCAACTAAATACATTCTGGAGGCACCAAAGAAAAAATCCTTCTAGGTGCCCAAATCAGAGAAGGAGCTTTGCTCTCATTGTGGAAGCAGCGGTCTCTCTGCAGAGTCAGAACACTCGGGGGTCTGGAATCGCAGGCTGGAGGTCCAATGTCTATCTGTGACTCCGAACCGGCTTTATTTCTTGGTTCATAGAGGCAGAAGATGTTTGGATTGTCTTACCTGAAGTCTCAGGAAGAGGTTTCTGAAGAGAAAAAAGGAAAAGATTTTAGCAAATTGTTTATTTATAAGAATTTTATTAATCATTTCACTGAAAATGTGAGGAAAATAACATTGTGATTCCTGAAATCTCCACCTTAAAGAGCCCAAATCTTCTCATAAGACTATTACTGTATTATGTATATAATATCTATATGTACACTATCTCATAAAAGTAAGTACACCCCTCCCATGTGACAACACTGAAGAAATTAGACTTTGCTACAATGTAAAGTAGTGAGTGTACAGCTTGTATAACAGTGTAAATTTACTGTCCCCTCAAAATAACTCAACACACAGCCATTAATGTCTAAACCGCTGGCACCAAAAGTCAGTACACCCCTAAGTGACAATCTCCAAATTGGGCCCAATCAGCCATTTTCCTTCCCCGGTGTCATGTGACTCGTTAGTGTTACAAGGTCTCAGGTGTGAATGGGGGGCAGGTGTGTTAAATTTGGTGTTATCGCTCTCACTCTCTCATACTGGTCACTGGAAGTTCAACATGGCACCTCATGGCAAAGAACTCTCTGAGGATCTGAAAAAAAGAATTGTTACTCTACATAAAGATGGCCTAGGCTATAAGAAGATTGCCAAGACCCTGAAACTGAGCTGCAGCACGGTGGCCAAGACCATACAGTGGTATAACAGGACAGGTTCCACTCAGAACAGGCCTCACCATGGTCCACCAAAGAAGTTGAGTGCCGTGCTCAGCGTCATATCCAGAGGTTGTCTTTGGGAAATAGAGGTATGAGTGCTGCCAGCATTGCTGCAGAGGTTGAAGGGGTGGGGGAGGGGTCAGACTGTCAGTGCTCAGACCATACGCCGCACACTGCATCAAATTGGTCTGCATGGCTGTCATCCCAGAAGGAAGCCTCTTCTAATGATGATGGACAAGAAAGCCCACAAACAGTTTGCTGAAGACAAGCAGACTAAGGACATGAATGTCTCCAGACCTAAACCCTATTGGGCATCTGTGGGGCATCCTCAAACACTGCCTTAACCCTCTTGGGCATGGAGTTCACCAGAGCTTCACAGGTTGTCACTGGAGTCCTCTTCCCCTCCTCCATGATGACATCACAGAGCTGGTGGATGTTAGAGACCTTCCCCTCCTCCACCTTCTGTTTGAGGATCCCCACAGATGCTCAATAGGGTTTAGGTCTGGAGACGCTTGGCCAGTCCATCACCTTTACCCTCAGCTTCTTTAGCAAGGCAGTGGTTGTCTTGGAGGTGTTTGGGGTCGTTATGTTGGAATACTGCCCTGCCCCCCAGTCTCTGAAGGGAGGGGATCATGCTTTGCTTCAGTATGTCACAGTACATGTTGGCATTCATGGTTCCCTCAATGATCTGTAGCTCCCCAGTGCTGGCAGCACTCATGCAGCCCCAGACCATGACACTCCCACCACCATGCCTGACTGTAGGAAGACACACTTGTCTTTGTACTCCTCACCTGGTTGCCCCCACACACGCCTGACACCATCTGACACCAAATAAGTTTATCTTGGTCTCATCAGAGCACAGGAGATGGTTCCAGAAATCCATGTCCTTAGTCTGCTTGTCTTCAGCAAACTGTTTGCGGGATTTCTTGTGCTTCATCTTTAGAAGAGGCTTCCTTCTGGGATGACAGCCATGCAGACCAATTTGATGCAGTGTGCGGCGTATGGTCTGAGCACTGACAGGCTGACCCCTCCCCCACCCCTTCAACCTCTCCACAAATGCTGGCAGCACTCATACGTCTATTTCCCAAAGACAACCTCTGGATATGACGCTGAGCCCGTGCACTCAACTGCTTTGGTGGACCATGGTGAGGCCTGTTCTGAGTGGAACCTGTCCTGGTAAACTGCTTTATGGTCTTGGCCACCGTGCTGCAGCTCAGTTTCAGGGTCTTGGCAGTCTTCTTATAGCCTAGGCCATCTTTATGTAGAGCAACAATTCTTTTTTTCATATCCTCAGAGAGTTCTTTGCCATGAGGTGCCATGTTGAACTTCCAGTGACCAGTATGAGAGAGTGAGAGCGATAACACCAAAGTCAGTGATACTTGGCTCTGTATTCTCTTAAAGATAAAAGAAATTGTACAAAATAAAAACTACTGACACCAATCTCTGCTCAGTGATATTCACTCGTGTGTTCATGTTCTGGAGTGCACACCAACACCACCAAACCCGCACCTCCCGACGCCCCCAGACCTGCACCTCCCTACGCTCCCAGAACCGCACCCCCCAACGCCCCCAGAACCGCACCTCCCGACGCCCCCAGACCCACACCTCCCGACGCCCCAGACCCACACCTCCCAACTCCCCCAGACCCACACCTCCCGACGCCCCCAGAACCACACCTCCCGACTCCCCCAGACCTGCACCTCCCGACGCCCCCAGAACCGCACCTCCCGACGCCCCCAGACCTGCACCTCCCTACGCCCCCAGACCCGCACCTCCCGGCGCCCCCAGACCCACACCTCCCGACGCCCCCAGACCCACACCTCCCAACTCCCCCAGATCCACACCTCCCGACGCCCCCAGAACCACACCTCCCGACTCCCCCAGAACCACACCTCCCAACTCCCCCAGACCCACACCTCCCAACGCCCCCAGAACCACACCTCCCGACTCCCCCAGAACCACACCTCCCAACTCCCCCAGACCCGCACCTTCTGACGCCCCCAGACCCACACCTCCCAACTCCTCCAGACCCACACCTCCCGATGCCCCCAGAACCACACCTCTCGACTCCCCCAGAACCACACCTCCCAACTCCCCCAGAACCACACCTTCTAACGCCCCCAGACCCGCACCTCCCAACTCCTCCAGACCCACACCTTCCGACGCCCCCAGAGCCGCACCTCCCAACTCCTCCAGACCCACACCTTCCGACGCCCCCAGAGCTGCACCTCCTGACTCCCTCAGACCCACACCTCCCAACGCCCCCAGAACCACACCTCCCGACTCCCCCAGAACCACACCTCCCAACTACTCCAGACCCGCACTTCCCGACACCCCCAGAGCCGCACCTCCTGACATTTATTGGGACACCAGAGGGAGAATCTTACCTTGATTTTAGTCATACAACCTGGAAAACAAAGAAAAGAAGATTTCAGAAATGGACATTTAATACACATGGAATAATGGAGGCCGATCCTCTGACACCCGGCTATGGATGGAATTTGTATCGCTTCTTTCCTGACTCAGGATTTAAAATGACTTCACTTGTTTGAATCTGTCAACGTCAGCCAATTGGTGTCAGTGGGAGGAATAGTGTCCCATCATTGGTGTCACTGGGAGGAATAGTGCCCCATCATTGGTGTCAGTGGAAGAATAGTGTCCCATCATTGGTGTCAGTGGGAGGAATAGTGTCCCATCATTGGTGTCAGTGGGAGGAATAGTGTCCCATCATTGGTGTCACTGGGAGGAATAGTGTCCCATCATTGGTGTCAGTGGGAGGAATAGTGCCCCATCATTGGTGTCAGTGGGAGGAATAGTGTCCCATCATTGGTGTCAGTGGGAGGAATAGTGTCCCATCATTGGTGTCAGTGGGAGGAATAGTGCCCCATCATTGGTGTCAGTGGGAGGAATAGTGTCCCATCATTGGTGTCAGTGGGAGGAATAGTGTCCCATCATTGGTGTCAGTGGGAGGAATAGTGCCCCATCATTGGTCTCAGTGGGAGGAATAGTGCTCCATCATTGCTGTCGGCGGGAGGAATAGTGTCCCATCATTGGTGTTAGTGGGAGGAATAGTGTCCCATCATTGCAGTCGGCGGGAGGAATAGTGTCCCATCATTGGTATCAGTGGAAGGAATAGTGTCCCATCATTGGTGTCAGTGGGAGGAATAGTGCCCCATCATTGGTGTCAGTGGGAGGAATAGTGCCCCATCATTGGTATCAGTGGGGGGAATAGTGCCCCATCATTGGTGTCAGTGGGGGGAATAGTGTCCCATCATTGGTGTCAGTGGGAGGAATAGTGTCCCATCATTGGTGTCAGTGGGAGGAATAGTGTCCCATCATTGGTGTCAGTGGGAGGAATAGTGCCCCATCATTGGTGTCAGTGGGAGGAATAGTGCCCCATCATTGGTATCAGTGGGGGGAATAGTGCCCCATCATTGGTGTCAGTGGGGGGAATAGTGTCCCATCATTGGTGTCAGTGGGAGGAATAGTGTCCCATCATTGGTGTCAGTGGGAGGAATAGTGTCCCATCATTGGTATCAGTGGGAGGAATAGTGCCCCATCATTGGCATCAGTGGGAGGAATAGTGTCCCATCATTGGTGTCAGTGGGAGGAATAGTGCCCTATCATTGGCATCAGTGGGAGGAATAGTGTCCCATCATTGGTATCAGTGGGAGGAATAGTGCCCCATCATTGGCATCAGTGGGAGGAATAGTGTCCCATCATTGGTGTCAGTGGGAGGAATAGTGCCCCCTCATTGGTGTCAGTGGGAGGAATAGTGCCCTATCATTGGCATCAGTGGGAGGAATAGTGTCCCATCATTGGTGTCAGTGGGAGGAATAGTGTCCCATCATTGGTGTCAGTGGCAGGAATAGTGTCCCATCATTGGTGTCAGTGGGAGGAATAGTGCCCCATCAGTGGTGTCAGTGGGGGTAATAGTGCCCCATTATTGGTGTAATTGGTGGAATAGTGCCCCATTACTGGTGTCATTGGTGGAATAGTGCCCCATTGTCGGTGTCAGCGGTGGGAATAGTGCTCCAAGGGCAGGATAAAAGCAGGCAAAGGGCCACAGTTTGTAGACCCCTGCTCCAGATGTTCCTGTGGTTGACCTCTCATTCTTATTATGCCTTTATAGTCCCAAGATCATCACTCAGCAAAGCCAACAGCATGACACCAATTATCTCTTTATCTGCCTGTAGGGTCTACATTACACTATGGTGGATTACTTTTCAGAGGGCAGTAGAACGGTGACCTTCGGGAGTTGAAGAGGCTATCACAGCTAGTGTATGAACTCCTCCGGATGCGTGTTTTAGGTGGGTAGTGGGGAAGGGGGTGGGGGGGGGGGGTGGAGGTGAAGACCTGACAATTATTTTATTATATATATTTATTATTTATTTATTATTTTTGGGGATAAGATTGGAAAGTCTGATATAGATGGAGGGAATTTTCCTATACCATCATTTTTCATTCAATTCAAAGCAGATTGCATCGGGGATCATAACGACAATGAGAGTGACACCGAATAATTCCTCAATGTATGGAGGGAGTGAGGGTTGTCAGCCTGGTCTGCGCTCCTAATATGGACTACAAACAGGTCTCCCTCTAATCATCTCTATTACAGTGGGGGTGGGGAGATTTGTAGTTTATACAGGGAGTGCAGAATTATTAGGCAAATGAGTATTTTGAGCACATCATCCTCTTTATGCATGTTGTCTAAAGCCCCGTACACACGTACCGATGGTCGGCTTACAAATGTTCCTCTTTTCTCCCCGGGATGTCGGTGTCTGCTGAAAAGTGCAAAGACAGCACAAGGACAGCACAAGAATTTTGTCCGCCGACTGCAGAAGTGATGTCATGTAATGGTTAACTTTCCCTGTGTTTTCTATTTTCTGAGCATGCCCAGTCTTGCAAATCTGCGGTCTGTCGGCCGAATTGTGTACTGACAGGCGAACAATCGTCCGTTCTGGTGTCGGCATACAAATATTTTCATGTTTGCACGAAAGACTTTTGTCCGCGGATTGTGCGCAGACATCTGTCGGAGGCACCATACTAACACGCGTACAATCGGCAGATCCTTCGTCCACCGACGTTTGTATGCCGACGATCGGTACGTGTGTACGGGCCTTTACTCCAAGCTGTATAGGCTCTAAAGCCTACTACCAATTAAGCATATTAGGTGATGTGCATCTCTGTAATGAGAAGGGGTGTGGTCTAATGACATCAACACCCTATATCAGGTGTGCATAATTATTAGGCAACTTCCTTTCCTTGGGCAAAATGGGTCAAAAGAAGGACTTGACAGGCTCAGAAAAGTCACAAATAGTGAGATATCTTGCAGAGGGATGCAAAGCTTCTGAAGCGTGATCATCGAACAATGAAGCATTTCATTCAAAATAGTCAACAGGGTCGCAAGAAGCGTGTGGAAAAACCAAGGCGCAAAATAACAGCCCATGAAGTGAGAAAAGTCAAGCGTGCAGCTGCCAAGATGCCACTTGCCACCAGTTTGGCCATATTTCAGAGCTGCAACATCACTGGAGTGCCCAAAGGCACAAGGTGTGCAATACTCAGAGACATGGCCAAGGTAAGAAAGGCTGAAAGACGACCACCACTGAACAAGACACACAAGCTGAAACATCAAGACTGGGCCAAGAAATATCTCAAAGGTTTTATGGACTGATGAAATGAGAGTCTTGATGGGCCCGTGGCTGGATTGGTAAAGGGCAGAGAGCTCCAGTCCGACTCAGACGCCAGCAAGGTGGAGGTGGAGTACTAGTTTGGGCTGGTATCATCAAAGATGAGCTTGTGGGGCCTTTTCGGGTTGAGGATGGAGTCAAGCTCAACTCCCAGTCCTACTGCCAGTTTCTGGAAGACTCCTTCTTCAAGCAGTGGTACAGGAAGAAGAAAAACATGATTTTCATGCAGGACAATGCTCCATCACACGCGTCCAAGTACTCCACAGCATGGCTGGCAAGAAAGGGTATAAAAGAAGAAAAGCTAATGACATGGCCTCCTTGTTCACCTGATCTGAACCCCATTGAGAACCTGTGGTCCATCATCAAATGTGAGATTTACAAGGAGGGAAAACAGTACACCTCTCTGAACAGTGTCTGGGAGGCTGTGGTTGCTGCTGCACGCAATGTTGATGGTGAACAGATCAAAACACTGACAGAATCCATGGATGGCAGGCTTTTGAGTGTCCTTGCAAAGAAAGGTGGCTATATTGGTCACTGAATGTCAGAAATGTATATTTGTGAATGTTGAGATGTTATATTGGTTTCACTGGTAAAAATAAATAATTGAAATGGGTATTCCGTATATTTGATTTTTGTTAAGTTGCCTAATAATTATGCACAGTAATAGTCACCTGCACACACAGATATCCCCCTAAAATAGCTAAAACTAAAAACTACTTCCAAAAATAGTCAGCTTTGATATTAACCACTTAAGCCCCGGAGGATTTGGCTGCTAAACGACCAGGGGGTATTTTGCGATTCGGCACTGCGTGACTTTAACAGACAATTGCGCGGTCGTGCGACGCTGTACCTAAACGAATTTGGCGTCCTTTTTTTCCCACAAACAGAGCTTTCTTTTGGCGGTATTTGATCACCTGTGCGATTTTTTGATCACGCGCTATAAACAAAAAAATAGCGTCAATTTTGCAAAAATAGCAATATTTTTCCCTTTTTTTTATATGAAATTCCCCCCAAAAAAAATGTAAAAATCAAAATTTTTTAACATGTTCGGCCAATTTGTTTTATCCTACCTATGTTTGGTAAAAAAAATTGCAAAAACGTATTTTGATTGGTTTGCGCAAAAGTTATTGCGTTTACTGACTAAGGGAAAGATTTTTGTCATTTTTGTTGTTTTTTTTTTAACGCGTAATGGCGGCGATCTGCGATTTTTTTTGCGGTACTGCGACATTGGGGCGGACAGATCGGACCCTTGACTGACATTTTTGACACTTTTGGGGTTACCAGTGACATTTCTACAGTAATCAGTGCTATATATATGCACTGTTACTGTAAAAATACACTGGTAGTGAAGGGGTTAACTTTATTTGAGAGGGAGGGGCTGTGTGTGTCCCTAGGGGCGTGATTCTTACTGTGATTGGCTGTGGCTTCAGCTGTATGCAGAGTGATCAACGGATCTACATAGTAGATCCATATGATCAGCTCTCATACAGAGGGGAGAATGACAGGCAGCTTGTTTACACAAGCTGCCTGACTTTCTCCCTCTCCCCCGCCGATCGCAGAGTGGCCGGCGGACATCGGGTCCGCCGGTCACACGCGCGGGGGGGTCCGTGACCACGCGGGAGCGGGAGCGCGCCTCCGGCGGCGCGCGCTCGCTCCCTAGACCCTCACAAGCTAGTGACTTAGCCCTACGTCACTTTGCCTGTGAGGGGCTGACCGCCGACGTAGATCGGCGTGCGGCGGTCGGCAAGTGGTTAATGAGTTTTTTGGGTTCATTGAGAACATGGTTGTTGTTCAATAATAAAATTAATCCTCAAAAATACTCATTTGCCTAATAATTCTGCACTCCCTGTACAAGGGTATTGCATTTCTAGCTAGCTCCATGGGTATTTTTCTGTACCTCCTGAAAAATGTTTTAGCCTGAAAAAAGGAAAACGAATGCAGCCGCTACATCTAAGGACTGGGAAGCTAAAATATATTTAATTTTTGTCCTTGGGGTTTGGGTATTCGTTTCTTTTAAAATTTCACTTATCTAAATAAATTAAATTAATGACCCGGGACAATATACATACACAGCGTGATCCTCATCTCTCCACCAGAGGGCAGTACTCAGATACAGATCTATGACTATACCAGCAATAGACCTCTCTAGTAAGCAATGCCTCATCTCCCCACCAGAGGGCAGAATTCAGATACAGATCTATGACTATACCAGCAATAGACCCTTCTAGTAAGCAATGCCTCATCTCCCCACCAGAGGGCAGAATTCAGATACAGATCTATGACTATACCAGCAATAGACCTCTCTAGTAAGCAATGCCTCATCTCCCCACCAGAGGGCAGAATTCAGATACAGATCTATGACTATACCAGCAATAGACCCTTCTAGTAAGCAATGCCTCATCTCCCCACCAGAGGGCAGTACACAGCTACAGATCTATGACTATACTAGCAATAGACCTCTCTAGTAAGCAATGCCTCATCTCTCCACCGGAGGGCAGTACTCAGATACAGATCTATGATGACTATACCAGCAATAGACCCTTCTAGTAAGCAATGCCTCATCCCTCCACCAGAGGGCAGAATTCAGATACAGATCTATGACTATACCAGCAACAGACTCTTCTAGTAAGCAATGCCTCATCCCTCCACCAGAGGGCAGAATTCAGATACAGATCTATGACTATACCAGCAATAGACCCTTCTAGTAAGCAATGCCTCATCTCCCCACCAGAGGGCAGAATTCAGATACAGATCTATGACTATACCAGCAATAGACCCTTCTAGTAAGCAATGCCTCATCTCCCCACCAGAGGGCAGTACACAGCTACAGATCTATGACTATACTAGCAATAGACCTCTCTAGTAAGCAATGCCTCATCTCTCCACCGGAGGGCAGTACTCAGATACAGATCTATGATGACTATACCAGCAATAGACCCTTCTAGTAAGCAATGCCTCATCCCTCCACCAGAGGGCAGAATTCAGATACAGATCTATGACTATACCAGCAACAGACTCTTCTAGTAAGCAATGCCTCATCCCTCCACCAGAGGGCAGAATTCAGATACAGATCTATGACTATACCAGCAATAGACCCTTCTAGTAAGCAATGCCTCATCTCCCCACCAGAGGGCAGAATTCAGATACAGATCTATGACTATACCAGCAACAGACTCTTCTAGTAAGCAATGCCTCATCCCTCCACCAGAGGGCAGTACTCAGATACAGATCTATGACTATACCAGCAATAGACCCTTCTAGTAAGCAATGCCTCATCTCCCCACCAGAGGGCAGAATTCAGATACAGATCTATGACTATACCAGCAACAGACCCTTCTAGTAAGCAATGCCTCATCTCCCCACCAGAGGGCAGAATTCAGATACAGATCTATGACTATACCAGCAACAGACCCTTCTAGTAAGCAATGCCTCATCCCTCCACCAGAGGGCAGAATTCAGATACAGATCTATGACTATACCAGCAACAGACCCTTCTAGTAAGCAATGGCTTCACTCACCGAGCTTCTCCTTGATATTGGACCTTTTGCGGTGTATGAAGAGTATTAATAAAATAAAGACCAGTGTGAACAATATAGCGATGATGACGGGGGTGATCCATTGAGAATATTCTATGGAGAGAGGAGAAAAAAGATGGTCATATATTACACAGAGGCCACCATGATATTAAAGAGCACCTGTCACAGAGTATATATGAAGACAAACTATAAAAGGATGGCAGGAGGATATAGAGGAGGCATCACTAAATGGCGGATCCGGACCGAGTCACAGTCCCATCCGGACCGCTGCGTCCCGCCATTTAGGAGCCGGTTCTTCCCCTTATATGTCATTATAACAGGAGAGCGGAGAGCGGGAGGCGCAGCAGCTTTGGATGACAGATGGGGGAGGGAGGTGCTGGAGATAACTTTTCATGTTAACAAGCTGATGATTGGTTGCTAGGGACGCCCTGCATCCTAACAACCACTAAGTTCCTGATTATCTTAAAAAGTTACCTCCGGCAGCTCCCACCCCCGCCCATCATACAAAGCTGCTGTGCCTCCCGCTCTCTGCTCACCCCTACCCAAGAAAGTTAGGAAAGTTAGGGTCGGGGCTGTGATGTGATGTGGGTTCAGATTTGTGGGGGGGCGGAAATGTGCTGGGGGTGCTGAGATGTGGGGGCTGTGATGTAATGGGACACCTCAGCACCCCTCATCATATCAAACCCCCTCACATATCAGCGCCCCTACATCTCAGCTCAGCATCACATCACAGCCCCCCAAAGCTCAGCACCCCCATCACATCACACCCCCCACAGCTCAGCACCCCCATCACATCACACCCCCCCACAGCTCAGCACCCCCATCACATCACACCCCCCCCACAGCTCAGCACCCCCATCACATCACAGCCCCCCAAAGCTCGGCGCCCCATCACATCACAGCCCCCCAAAGCTCAGCACCCCCATCACATCACACCCCCCCACAGCTCAGCACCCCCATCACATCACACCCCCCACAGCTCAGCACCCCATCACATCACAGCCCCCCAGAGCTCAGCACCCCATCACTTCACAGCCCCCCACAGCTCAGCGCCCCATAACATCACAGCCCCCCAAAGCTCAGCGCCCCATAACATCACAGCCCCCCAAAGCTCAGCACCCCCATCACATCACACCCCCCCCCCACAGCTCAGCGCCCCCATCACATCACAGCCCCCCACAGCTCAGCACCCCATAACATTGCATTCCCATAGCGCAGCACCCCCATCACATCAAAGCCCTCACATCACAGCCCCCCAAAGCTCAGCACCCCATCACTTCACAGCCCCCCACAGCTCAGCACCCCCCATCACATCACTGTGGGGGGCTGTGATGTGATGGGGGTGCTTGGGTGTGGGGGGCTGTGATGTGAAGTGGGTGCAGATTTGTGGGGGCTGTGATTTGATGGGGAGCAGAGGACCCCATGGTGGCTGGGGGTGGATGTAAAGTGGGGAGGAGGGGGATGGGTCGGGAGACACTGCTATGAAGGGAAACGTGCTTTGGACCTTTGCTGGAAGATTTTGCTGATGGAACCCCAATACCCGGATACAGAGCGTCAGCTGGAAGAAATTCATGATTAGATCAATAATACAATCTGACGTCTCCATCCAGGTGAATAGAGAGTGTATATGGGAGTGTGTATATGGGAGTGTGTATATGGGAGTGTGTATATAGGAGTGTGTATATAGGAGTGTGTATATATAAGGAGTGTGTATATGGGAGTGTGTATATGGGAGTGTGTATATAGGAGTGTGTATATAGGCGTGTATATACGGGAGTGTGTATAGGAGTGTGTATATAGGAGTGTGTATATGGGAGTGTGTATATGGGAGTGTGTATATAGGAGTGTGTATATGGGAGTGTGTATATAGGAGTGTGTATATGGGAGTGTGTATATGGGAGTGTGTATATGGGAGTGTGTATATAGGAGTGTGTATATAGGAGTGTATATACGGGAGTGTGTATAGGAGTGTGTATATAGGAGTGTGTATATAGGAGTGTGTATATATGATAGTGTGTATATGGGAGTGTGTATATAGGAGTGTGTATATGGGAGTGTGTATATAGGAGTGTATATACGGGAGTGTGTATATAGGAGTGTGTATATAGGAGTGTATATATGAGAGTGTGTATATGGGAGTGTGTATATGGGAGTGTGTATATAGGAGTGTGTATATATAGGAGTGTATATATGGGAGTGTGTATATATAGGAGTGTGTATATATAGGAGTGTGTATATGGGAGTGTGTATATAGGAGTGTGTATATATAGGAGTGTATATATAGGAGTGTGTATATAGGAGTGTGTATATAGGAGTGTGTATATAGGAGTGTATATACGGGAGTGTGTATAGGAGTGTGTATATAGGAGTGTGTATATAGGAGTGTGTATATATGATAGTGTGTATATGGGAGTGTGTATATAGGAGTGTGTATATGGGAGTGTGTATATAGGAGTGTATATACGGGAGTGTGTATATAGGAGTGTGTATATAGGAGTGTATATATGAGAGTGTGTATATGGGAGTGTGTATATGGGAGTGTGTATATAGGAGTGTGTATATATAGGAGTGTATATATGGGAGTGTGTATATATAGGAGTGTGTATATATAGGAGTGTGTATATGGGAGTGTGTATATAGGAGTGTGTATATATAGGAGTGTATATATAGGAGTGTGTATATAGGAGTGTGTATATAGGAGTGTGTATATATGAGTGTGTATATAGAGGAGTGTGTATATAGGAGTGTGTATATATAGGAGTGTGTATATATAGGAGTGTGTATATAGGAGTGTGTATATAGGAGTGTGTATATATAGGAGTGTGTATATAGGAGTGTGTATATAGGAGTGTGTATATAGGAGTGTGTATATAGGAGTGTGTATATAGGAGTGTGTATATGGGAGTGTGTATATAGGAGTGTGTATATAGGAGTGTGTATATGGGAGTGTGTATATAGGAGTGTGTATATGGGAGTGTGTATATAGGAGTGTGTATATGGGAGTGTGTATATAGGAGTGTGCATATATAGGTGTGTGTATGGGAGTGTGTCTATAGGAGTGTGTATATATAGGAGTGTGTATATAGGAGTGTGTATATAGGAGTGTGTATATAGGAGTGTGTATATGGGAGTGTGTATATAGGAGTGTGTATATATAGGAGTGTGTATATAGGAGTGTGTATATAGGAGTGTGTATATGGGAGTGTGTATATAGGAGTGTGTATATGGGAGTGTGTATATAGGAGTGTGTATATGGGAGTGTGTATATAGGAGTGTGCATATATAGGTGTGTGTATGGGAGTGTGTCTATAGGAGTGTGTATATATAGGTGTGTGTATGGGAGTGTGTATATAGGAGTGTATATATAGGAGTGTGTATATAGGAGTGTGTATATAAGGAGTGTGTATATGAGAGTGTGTATATAGGAGTGTGTATATAGGAGTGTGTATATAGGAGTGTGTATATAGGAGTGTGTATATGGGAGTGTGTATATAGGAGTGTGTATATGGGAGTGTGTATATAGGAGTGTGTATATGGGAGTGTGTATATGGGATTGTGTATATAGAAGTGTGTATATGGGAGTGTGTATATAGGAGTGTATATAGAAGTGTGTATATAGGAGTGTGTATATAGGAGTGTGTATATAGGAGTGTGTATGGGAGTGTGTCTATAGGAGTGTGTATATAGGAGTGTGTATATGGGAGTGTGTATATAGGAGTGTGTGTATATAGGAGTGTGTATATAGGAGTGTGTATATAGGAGTGTGTGTATATAGAAGTGTGTATATAGGAGTGTGTATATAGGAGTGTGTATATAGGAGTGTGTATATAGGAGTGTGTCTATAGGAGTGTGTATATAGGAGTGTGTATATGGGAGTGTGTATATAGGAGTGTGTGTATATAGGAGTGTGTATATGGGAGTGTGAAAGAGTGTATCAATGTGCCTTACTGAAATATTACATTTCATAATACATTTCAGCTCGTGCCCACTCTACAATGGAATGTGGCCACTTGCAATTACATATTGAACACACCTCATTCATACATCCTTTGACACTTGGCAGTTGTATTTTTGCATATAGACGACAGACAACACCTAAACACAATTGACAATTGCTTACATTAACACATCAGACAGCTGAACACAGACAGAGCGGCTTCTCCACAAAACACAATTTCAGACACACTACACCACACATTTTCAGCGCTGTGTTAGGGAAACAAAAGCCTTTACATGTATTGTCTTAGTATATATATTTTATTGTTAAACTGACCCATGAATTGTACCCTAGTTTGAACTGTTTTTTCCCGCTCAAATTTCCTTTAAATATGTGAGCCAACTTGAAATAAATTAGTTGTATCTACGCTAAGCTTAAGTTGCTGTGTGTCGTTGCATCTCCTGGCCAGCGAGGGGGAATTCACTACACAAGGGGAGTTAGGACTGAAGGGCCGTAAATCATCTTGCAATTGCCTCCTGACGAGATTGAGCTAACAGAGTGTGTATATGGGAGTGTGTATATAGGAGTGTGTATATAGGAGTGTGTATATGGGAGTGTGTATATAGGATTGTGTATATATGGGAGTGTGTATATAGGAGTGTGTATATGGGAGTGTGTATATAGGAGTGTGTATATGGGAGTGTGTATATGGGAGTGTATATATAGGAGTGTATATATGGGAATGTGTACAGTGCCTTGCGAAAGTATTGGGCCCCCTTGAACTTTTCGACCTTTGCCACATTTCAGGCTTCAAACATAAAGATATAAAACTGTAATTTTTTGTGAAGAATCAACAACAAGTGGGAGACAATCATGAGGGGGAACGAAATTTATTGGATATTTCAAACTTTTTTAACAAATAAAAAACTGAAAAACTGGGCGTGCAAAATTATTCAGCCCCCTTAAGTTAATACTTTGTAGCGCCACCTTTTGCTGCGATTACAGCTTTAAGTCGCTTGGGGTATGTCTCTATCAGTTTTGCACATCGAGAGACTGAAATTTTTGCCCATTCCTCCTTACAAAACAGCTGGAGCTCAGTGAGGTTGAATGAAGAGCGTTTGTGAACAGCAGTTTTCAGTTCTTTCCACAGATTCTCGATTGGATTCAGGTCTGGACTTTGACTTGGCCATTCTAACACCTGGATATGTTTATTTGTGAACCATTCCATTGTAGATTTTGCTTTATGTTTTGGATCATTGTCTTGTTGGAAGACAAATCTCCGTCCCAGTCTCAGGTCTTTTGCAGACTCCATCAGGTTTTCTTCCAGAATGGTCCTGTATTTGGCTCCATCCATCTTCCCATCAATTTTAACCATCTTCCCTGTCCCTGCTGAAGAAAAGCAGGCCCAAACCATCATGCTGCCACCACCATGTTTCACAGTGGGGATGGTGTGTTCAGGGTGATGAGCTGTGTTGCTTTTACACCAAACATAACGTTTTACATTGTTGCCAAAAAGTTAGATTTTGGTTTCATCTGAGCAGAGCCCCTTCTTCCACATGTTTGGTGTCTCCCAGGTGTCTTGTGGCAAACTTTAAACAACACTTTTTATGGATATCTTTAAGAAATGGCTTTCTTCTTGGCACTCTTCCATAAAGGGCAGATTTGTGCAGTATACGACTGATTGTTGTCCTATGGACAGAGTCTCCCACCTCAGCTGTAGATCTCTGCAGTTCATCCAGAGTGATCATGGGCCTCTTGGCTGCATCTCTGATCAGTCTTCTCCTTGTATGAGCTGAAAGTTTAGAGGGACGGCCAGGTCTTCGTAGATTTGCAGTGGTCTGATACTCCTTCCATTTCAATATTATCGCTTGCACAGAGCTCCTTGGGATGTTTAAAGCTTGGGAAATCTTTTTGTTTCCAAATCCGGCTTTAAACTTCTCCACAACAGTATCTCGGACCTGCCTGGTGTGTTCCTTGTTCTTCATGATGCTCTCTGCGCTTTAAACGGACCTCTGAGACTATCACAGTGCAGGTGCATTTATACGGAGACTTGATTACACACAGGTGGATTCTATTTATCATCATTAGTCATTTAGGTCAACATTGGATCATTTTGGCCCCGTTCACATAGGGGCGATCCTACTTCGGGGGGCGACCTCCGAGGTCGCAGTGTGAGCAGCGCGCCGCGACCTCGGAGCGGCCACCACGGACTTCATAACATTGAAGTCTATGGCGGTCGCCTCCGGGTCGCCCCAAAGAAGCTCCGGACCCTTTTTCTAAGTCGGAGCGACTTCTGTCGCTCCTATTAGAACGGGTCCACAGCTTCCCTATGGAAGGCGACCTACAGCGACCTGTGAGGCGACCAGGTCGCCTCACAGGTCGCCTTAGTGTGAATGGGGGCTCAGAGATCCTCACTGAACTTCCAGAGAGAGTTTGCTGCACTGAAAGTAAAGGGGCTGAATAATTTTGCACGCCCAAATTTTCCAGATTTTTATTTGTTAACAAAGTTTGAAATATCCAATAAATTTCTTTCCACTTCATGATTGTGTCCCACTTGTTGTTGATTCTTCACAAAAAATTACAGTTTTATATCTTTATGCTTGAAGCCTGAAATGTGGCAAAAGGTCGCAAAGTTCAAGGGGCCCAATACTTTCGCAAGGCACTGTATATGGGAGTGTGTATATAGGAATGTGTATATGGGAGTGTTTATATGGGAGTGTGTATATGGGAGTGTGTATATATAGGAGTGTGTATATAGGAGTGTGTATATAGTAATGTGTATATGGGAGTGTATATAGAGGAGTGTGTATATAGGAGTGTGTATATGGGAGTGTGTATATAGGAGTGTGTATATAGGAGTGTGTATATAGGAGTGTGTATATAGGAGTGTGTATATAGTAATGTGTATATGGGAGTGTATATAGAGGAGTGTGTATATAGGAGTGTGTATATGGGAGTGTGTATATAGGAGTGTGTATATAGGAGTGTGTATATAAGGAGTGTGTATATAGGAGTGTGTATATAGGAGTGTGTATATGGGAGTGTGTATATAGGAGTGTGTATATGAGAGTGTGTATATAGGAGTGTGTATATGTGAGTGTGTATATGGGAGTGTGTATATAGGAGTGTGTATATAGGAGTGTGTATATGGGAGTGTGTATATGGGAGTGTGTATATAAGGAGTGTGTATATGAGAGTGTGTATATAGGAGTGTGTATATGGGAGTGTGTATATAAGGAGTGTGTATATTAGAGTGTGTATATAGGAGTGTGTGTATATAGGAGTGTGTATATGTGAGTGTGTATATGGGAGTGTGTATATAGGAGTGTGTATATGTGAGTGTGTATATGGGAGTGTGTATATAGGAGTGTGTATATAGCAGTGTGTATATGGGGAGTGTATATAGAGGAGTGTGTATATGGGAGTGTGTATATGGGAGTGTGTATATGAGAGTGTGTATATGGGAGTGTGTATATGGGAGTGTGTATATGAGAGTGTGTATATGAGAGTGTGTATATGGGAGTGTGTATATGAGAGTGTGTATATGGGAGTGTGTATATGGGAGTGTATACAAAGGAGTGTGTATATGGGAATGTGTATATAGGAGTGTGTATATAGGAGTGTGTATATGAGATTGTGTATATGGGAGTGTGTATATGGGAGTGTGTATATGAGAGTGTGTATATGGGAGTGTGTATATGGGAGTGTATACAAAGGAGTATGTATATGGGAGTGTGTATATAGGAGTGTGTATATGGGAGTGTGTATATAGGAGTGTGTATATAGGAGTGTGTATATGGGAGTGTGTATATGAGAGTGTGTATATGGGAGTGTGTATATGGGAGTGTATACAAAGGAGTATGTATATGGGAGTGTGTATATAGGAGTGTGTATATGGGAGTGTGTATATAGGAGTGTGTATATAGGAGTGTGTATATAGGAGTGTGTATATGGGAGTGTGTATATAAGGAGTGTGTATATGGGAGTGTGTATATGGGAGTGTGTATATGAGAGTGTGTATATAGGAGTGTGTATATAGGAGTGTGTATATGGGAGTGTGTATATATAGGAGTGTGTATATAGGAGTGTGTATATAGGAGTGTGTATATGTGAGTGTGTATATGGGAGTGTGTATATAGGAGTGTGTATATGGGAGTGTGTATATGGGAGTGTGTATATAAGGAGTGTGTATATGAGAGTGTGTATATAGGAGTGTGTATATGGGAGTGTGTATATAGGAGTGTGTATATGGGAGTGTGTATATAAGGAGTGTGTATATTAGAGTGTGTATATAGGAGTGTGTGTATATAGGAGTGTGTATATGAGAGTGTGTATATAGGAGTGTGTATATGTGAGTGTGTATATGGGAGTGTGTATATAGGAGTGTGTATATAGCAGTGTGTATATGGGAGTGTGTATATGGGAGTGTGTATATGAGAGTGTGTATATGAGAGTGTGTATATGGGAGTGTGTATATGGGAGTGTATACAAAGGAGTGTGTATATGGGAATGTGTATATAGGAGTGTGTATATAGGAGTGTGTATATGAGATTGTGTATATGGGAGTGTGTATATGGGAGTGTGTATATGAGAGTGTGTATATGGGAGTGTGTATATGAGAGTGTGTATATGGGAGTGTGTATATGGGAGTGTATACAAAGGAGTGTGTATATGGGAATGTGTATATAGGAGTGTGTATATAGGAGTGTGTATATGAGATTGTGTATATGGGAGTGTGTATATGGGAGTGTGTATATGAGAGTGTGTATATGGGAGTGTGTATATGGGAGTGTATACAAAGGAGTGTGTATATGGGAGTGTGTATATAGGATTTGTATATGGGAGTGTGTATATAGGAGTGTGTATATAGGAGTGTGTATATAGGAGTGTGTATATGAGAGTGTGTATATGGGAGTGTGTATATGAGAGTGTGTATATATATAGGAGTGTGTATATATAGGAGTGTGTATATGAGAGTGTATATATAGGAGTGTGTATATAGGAGTGTGTATATAGTAATGTGTATATAGGAGTGTGTATATATAGGAGTGTGCATATGGGATTGTGTATATAGGAGTGTGTATATATAGGAGTGTGCATATGGGAGTGTGTATATAGGGGTGTGTATATGGGATTGTGTATATAGGAGTGTGTATATAGGAGTGTGTATATAGGAGTGTGTATATAGGAGTGTGTATATAGGAGTGTGTATATATAGGAGTGTGCATATGGGAGTGTGTATATAGGAGTGTGTATATAGGAGTGTGTATATATAGGAGTGTGCATATGGGAGTGTGTATATAGGAGTGTGTATATAGGAGTGTGTATATAGGAGTGTGTATATGGGAGTGTGTATATAGGAGTGTGTATATAGGAGTGTGTATATAGGAGTGTGTATATATAGGAGTGTGTATATAGGAGTGTGTATATGGGAGTGTGTATATAGGAGTGTGTATATAGGAGTGTGTATATAGGAGTGTGTATATATAGGAGTGTGTATATATAGGAGTGTGTATATAGGAGTGTGTATATAGGAGTGTGTATATGAGAGTGTATATATAGGAGTGTGCATATGGGAGTGTGTATATAGGGGTGTGTATATGGGATTGTGTATATAGGAGTGTGTATATGGGATTGTGTATATGGGAGTGTGTATATGGGAGTGTGTATATAGGAGTGTGTATATAGGAGTGTGTATATGGGAGTGTGTATATAGGAGTGTGTATATAGGAGTGTGTATATGGGAGTGTGTATATAGGAGTGTGTATATAGGAGTGTGTATATAGGAGTGTGTATATGGGAGTGTGTATATAGAAGTGTGTATATAGGAGTGTGTATATAGGAGTGTGTATATAGGAGTGTGTATATAGGAGTGTGTATATAGGAGTGTGTATATAGGAGTGTGTATATGGGAGTGTGTATATAGGAGTGTGTATATAGAAGTGTGTATATAGAAGTGTGTATATGGGAGTGTGTATATAGGAGTGTGTATATAGGAGTGTATATATAGGAGTGTGTATATAGGAGTGTGTATATAGGAGTGTGTATATAGAAGTGTGTATATAGGAGTGTGTATATGGGAGTGTGTATATAGGAGTGTGTATATGGGAGTGTGTATATAGGAGTGTGTATATAGGAGTGTGTATATGGGAGTGTGTATATAGAAGTGTGTATATAGAAGTGTGTATATAGGAGTGTGTATATGGGAGTGTGTATATAGGAGTGTGTATATAGGAGTGTGTATATAGGAGTGTGTATATGGGAGTGTGTATATAGGAGTGTGTATATATAGGAGTGTGTATATGGGAGTGTGTATATAGGAGTGTGTATATAGGAGTGTGTATATAGGAGTGTGTATATGGGAGTGTGTATATAGGAGTGTGTATATAGGAGTGTGTATATGGGAGTTTGTATATAGGAGTGTGTATATAGGAGTGTGTATATAGGAGTGTGTATATATAGGAGTGTGTATATGGGAGTGTGTATATATGAGTGTGTATATGGGAGTGTGTATATATGAGTGTGTATATATGATTGTGTATAGGAGTGTGTATATAGGAGTGTGTATATAAGGAGTGTGTATATAGGAGTGTGTATATAGGAGTGTGTATATAGGAGTGTGTATATAGGAGTGTGTATATATAGGAGTGTGTATATGGGAGTGTGTATATATGAGTGTGTATATATGATTGTGTATAGGAGTGTGTATATAGGAGTGTGTATATAAGGAGTGTGTATATAGGAGTGTGTATATAGGAGTGTGTATATAGGAGTGTGTATATGGGAGTGTGTATATAGGAGTGTGTATATAGGAGTGTGTATATAAGGAGTGTGTATAGGAGTGTGTATATAGGAGTGTGTATATAGGAGTGTGTATAGGAGTGTGTATATGGGAGTGTGTATATAGGAGTGTGTATATGGGAGTGTGTATATAGGAGTGTGTATATGGGAGTGTGTCTATAGGAGTGTGTATATAGGAGTGTGTATATAGGAGTGTGTATATAGGAGTGTGTATATATAGGAGTGTGTATATGGGAGTGTGTATATAGGAGTGTGTATATATAGGAGTGTGTATATGGGAGTGTGTATATGGGAGTGTGTATATAGGAGTGTGTATATGTGAGTGTGTATATGGGTTGTGTATATAGGAGTGTGTATATAGGGGTGTGTATATGGGAGTGTGTATATAGGAGTGTGTATATAGGAGTGTGTATATAGGAGTGTGTATAAAGGAGTGTGTATATGGGAGTGTGTATATAGGAGTGTGTATATAGGAGTGTGTATATAGGAGTGTGTATATATAGGAGTGTGTATATAGGAGTGTGTATATGGGAGTGTGTATATAGGAGTGTGTATATAAGGAGTGTGTATATAGGAGTGTGTATATAGGAGTGTGTATATGGGAGTGTGTATATAGGAGTGTGTATATAGGAGTGTGTATATAGAAGTGTGTATATAGGAGTGTGTATATAGGAGTGTGTATATGGGAGTGTGTATATAGGAGTGTGTATATAGAAGTGTGTATATAGGAGTGTGTATAAAGGAGTGTGTATATGGGAGTGTGTATATAGGAGTGTGTGTATATAGGAGTGTGTATATAGGAGTGTGTATATGGGAGTGTGTATATAGGAGTGTGTATATAGAAGTGTGTATATAGGAGTGTGTATAAAGGAGTGTGTATATAGGAGTGTGTGTATATAGGAGTGTGTATATAGGAGTGTGTATATGGGAGTGTGTATATAGGAGTGTGTATATGGGAGTGTGTATATGGGAGTGTGTATATAGGAGTGTGTATATAGGAGTGTGTATATAGGAGTGTGTATATAGGAGTGTGTATATGGGAGTGTGTATATAGGAGTGTGTATATAGGAGTGTGTATATAGGAGTGTGTATATATAGGAGTGTGTATATAGGAGTGTGTATATGGGAGTGTGTATATAGGAGTGTGTATATGGGAGTGTGTATATAGGAGTGTGTATATAGGAGTGTGTATATATAGGAGTGTGTATATAGGAGTGTGTATATGGGAGTGTGTATATAGGAGTGTGTATATGGGAGTGTGTATATAGGAGTGTGTATAAAGGAGTGTGTATAAAGGAGTGTGTATATAGGAGTGTGTATATGGGAGTGTGTATATGGGAGTGTGTATATAGGAGTGTGTATATAAGGAGTGTGTATATAAGGAGTGTGTATATAGGAGTGTGTATATGGGAGTGTGTATATAGGAGTGTGTATATAGGAGTGTGTATATGTGAGTGTGTATATGGGAGTGTGTATATAGGAGGGTGTATATATAGGAGTGTGTATATGTGAGTGTGTATATAGGAGTGTGTATATGGGAGTGTGTATAGGAGTGTGTATATAAGGAGTGTGTATATAAGGAGTGTGTATATAGGAGTGTGTATATAGGAGTGTGTATATGTGAGTGTGTATATGGGAGTGTGTATATGGGAGTGTGTATATAGGAGTGTGTATATAGGAGTGTGTATATAGGAGTGTGTATATAGGAGTGTGTATATGGGAGTGTGTATATAGGAGTGTGTATATAGGAGTGTGTATATAGGAGTGTGTATATAGGAGTGTGTATATGGGAGTGTGTATATAGGAGTGTGTATATAGAAGTGTGTATATAGGAGTGTGTATAAAGGAGTGTGTATATAGGAGTGTGTATATAGGAGTGTGTATATGGGAGTGTGTATATAGGAGTGTGTATATGGGAGTGTGTATATAGGAGTGTGTATATAGGAGTGTGTATATAGGAGTGTGTATATGGGAGTGTGTATATAGAAGTGTGTATATAGGAGTGTGTATATAGGAGTGTGTATATAGGAGTGTGTATATGGGAGTGTGTATATAGGAGTGTGTATATGGGAGTGTGTATATAGGAGTGTGTATATAGGAGTGTGTATATAGGAGTGTGTATATAGGAGTGTGTATATGGGAGTGTGTATATAGGAGTGTGTATATAGGAGTGTGTATATAGGAGTGTGTATATAGGAGTGTGTATATGGGAGTGTGTATATAGAAGTGTGTATATAGGAGTGTGTATATAGGAGTGTGTATATGGGAGTGTGTATATAGGAGTGTGTATATAGAAGTGTGTATATAGGAGTGTGTATATAGGAGTGTGTATATAGGAGTGTGTATATAGGAGTGTGTATATAGGAGTGTGTATATAGGAGTGTGTATATAGGAGTGTGTATGGGAATGTGTATATGTGATTGTGTATATAGGAGTGTGTATATAGCAGTGTGTATATAGGAGTGTGTATATAGGAGTGTGTATATAGGAGTGTGTATATGGGAGTGTGTATATAGGAGTGTGTATATAGGAGTGTGTATATAGGAGTGTGTATATAGGAGTGTGTATATGGGAGTGTGTATATAGGAGTGTGTATATGGGAGTGTGTATATAGGAGTGTGTATATAGGAGTGTGTATATGGGAGTGTGTATATAGGAGTGTGTATATGGGAGTGTGTATATAGGAGTGTGTATATAGGAGTGTGTATATGGGAGTGTGTATAGGAGTGTGTATATAGGAGTGTGTATATAGGAGTGTGTATATAGGAGTGTGTATATAGGAGTGTGTATATGGGAGTGTGTATATAGGAGTGTGTATATAGGAGTGTGTATATGGGAGTGTGTATATAGGAGTGTGTATATAGAAGTGTGTATATAGGAGTGTGTATATAGGAGTGTGTATATAGGAGTGTGTATATAGGAGTGTGTATATAGGAGTGTGTATATAGGAGTGTGTATGGGAATGTGTATATGTGATTGTGTATATAGGAGTGTGTATATAGCAGTGTGTATATAGGAGTGTGTATATAGGAGTGTGTATATAGGAGTGTGTATATGGGAGTGTGTATATAGGAGTGTGTATATAGGAGTGTGTATATAGGAGTGTGTATATAGGAGTGTGTATATAGGAGTGTGTATATAGGAGTGTGTATATAGGAGTGTGTATATAGGAGTGTGTATATAGGAGTGTGTATATGGGAGTGTGTATATAGGAGTGTGTATATGGGAGTGTGTATATAGGAGTGTGTATATAGGAGTGTGTATATGGGAGTGTGTATAGGAGTGTGTATATAGGAGTGTGTATATAGGAGTGTGTATATAGGAGTGTGTATATAGGAGTGTGTATATAGGAGTGTGTATATAGGAGTGTGTATATGGGAGTGTGTATATAGGAGTGTGTATATAGGAGTGTGTATATGGGAGTGTGTATAGGAGTGTGTATATAGGAGTGTGTATATAGGAGTGTGTATATAGAAGTGTGTATATAGAAGTGTGTATATAGGAGTGTGTATATATAGGAGTGTGTATATGGGAGTGTGTATATAGGAGTGTGTATATAGGAGTGTGTATATAGGAGTGTGTATATAGGAGTGTGTATATAGGAGTGTGTATATAGGAGTGTGTATATGGGAGTGTGTATATAGGAGTGTGTATATAGGAGTGTGTATATAAGGAGTGTGTATATATAGGAGTGTGTATATAGGAGTGTGTATATAGGAGTGTGTATATAGGAGTGTGTATATAGGAGTGTGTATATAGGAGTGTGTATATGGGAGTGTGTATATAGGAGTGTGTATATAGGAGTGTGTATATAGGAGTGTGTATATAGGAGTGTGTATATAGGAGTGTGTATATAGGAGTGTGTATAAAGGATTGTATAATTTTTGCATGTATTTATTTACCTCCCCCCCCCTCCCCTTTTATTGGTTGAACTGGATGGATTTGTGTCTTTTTTCAACCTGACTAACTGTGTAATACGTAACTATGTAACATATAACTATGTATTACGTAACTATGTAATATGCTGCTTACCCTGCAGGGGGAAACATTGCGCTATATACTGCAATCGATGGGCATTCCCTCACTCAGGGAAATTCCGGGGTATTCTGACCTTCCAGGGCCGTGTGGTCAGACAATGATTGTTATACGTCAGTCAGCCAACATATACAGGACCTTGTATACGGCTCTCTCGTATATCCCAGAAAGCCTCTGGAAAGTGGTAACTGCCCTTCATAAATCTATTGTATATAATTATAAGATAAAGGCTGCCATGGTAACAGTGGCGTAGCGTGGGTTGTCAGCACCCGGGGCAAGGCAAGTAATTTGCGCCCCCTAACCCGACTTTGAGGTCACAAAAGTGTGAAAGGGGCCTTCAGTAATCAAGGTATAGTGTGCCCCCCTTTCAATGCAGAGTCACCGGCATGCCCCCTTTCAATGCAGAGTGACCAGCCTGCCCCCTTTCAATGCAGAGAGACCAGCATGCCCCCCTTCAATGCAGAGAGATCATTGTGCCCCCTTTCAATGCAGAATGACCAGCATGCCCCCTTTCAATGCAGAATGATCAGCACGCCCCCTTTCAATGCAGAATGACCAGCGTGCCCCCTTTCAATGCAGAGAGACCAGCGTGCCCCCTTTCAATGCAGAGAGACCAGCGTGCCCCCTTTCAATGCAGAATGACCAGCGTGCCCCCTTTCAATGCAGAATGACCAGCGTGCCCCCTTTCAATGCAGAGAGACCAGCGTGGCCCCTTTCAATGCAGAGAGACCAGCGTGCCCCCTTTCAATGCAGAATGACCAGCGTGCCTCCTTTCAATGCAGAATGACCAGCGTGCCCCCTTTCAATGCAGAGAGACCAGCGTTCCCCCTTTCAATGCAGAATGACCAGCATGCCCCCTTTCAATTCAGAATTACCAGCGTGCCCCCTTTCAATGCAGAATGACCAGCGTGCCCCCTTTCAATGCAGAATGACCAACGTGCCCCCTTTCAATGCTGAGAGACCAGCGTGCCCCCTTTCAATGCAGAATGACCAGCATGCCCCCTTTCAATGCAGAGAGACCAGCGTGCCCCCTTTCAATGCAGAATGACCAGCGTGCCACCTTTCAATGCAGAATGACCAGCGTGAGGCGGCATAGGCGAGGCTTGGCTTGCAACGCCACCCCACCCTACACCAATGGACAGGTGAGGCACAGTCCAGCCCCGCTCCGCCCCAACCTGCCATTTTCAGCCATAGGGCGGCCGCGCTGGACATCTCCCAGCCTAAAGATGGAGGCAGCCGCAGACAGTGTGTGAATTGTGTATGTCGTAGTCAGACAGACAGAGTGACACTGCGGATGCGCCCCCCCAGATGTTGCGCCCGGTGCGGCCAGCCCCCCCTGCACCCCCCACGCTACGCCACTGCATGGTAACACCTATAAATATATGGAAATACGTCCATCCAACAAGGGATCAATCACAGGGAGGACACCCATCATTTGGGAATTTCCAAGACGTTGCTTGAGTCAGAGACTTACAGTTGCCAACCACTGACATTAATGCAAATATGTGGCTGAGTTATTGATTTAATTATTATTATATTATTTGATTATTTAAAGAGGTGACCGTTGTGGTACAAAATCCCTATACAGTAAAACCTTGGTTTGAGAGTAACTTGGTTTGAGAGCGCTTTGCAAGACAAGCACATTTTTTAAACAAATTTTGACTTGATATACAAGTAGCGTCATGTATAATAAAGAAGGGAGGAGCCTCAAAAGTGTAGCAATATTGTTACATTTAATGAAGGTTCAATATTAAGCAACTCACATGTTTGATGATTAAAATAGGCACATCTAAGTATGCCGGCATCTGGGGTACAGCTGTCCACATAGACCGTCCTCTGCACAGCCATCTTCATCATCCCTTCCCCTCTGCACTCCACGAGTGATTCAAAGCCTCACTTTCAGATCACTCTACTGCAGGCTATTCTTCCCGGTCAGGATTGCAGACTGACAGTGGTGAGAGCCGGTGGTTCAGAAGATGGTCTATGTGGACAGCTTTACCCCGGATGCCTGCATACTTAGATGTGCCTATTTTAATCATCAACCATGTGAGTTGCTAAATGTTGAACCTTCATTAAATGTAACAATGCTACACTTAGAGGCGCCTCTCATCTCTCTTATATTCTGTAGCTCTGCTAGATTTTGCTTCTAGTCCCCTTGGGAAGGCTGCATATTGTGGATGGACATTTTATGGTTACTCAACCTATCGCATTGCTATAATCTTTGTATATAGACTATAAACCGAAGGACTTGTGGAACAAATTATCTGAGTTTCCATTATTTCTTATGGGGAAATTCGCTTTGATATAAGAGTGCTTTGGATTACAAGCATGTTTCCAGAACGAATTCTGCTCGCAATCCAAGGTTTTACTGTATATGGGAAATGTGCCAGGATAGATTCTCTTATTAGACTTTGCAAACCTTTAATCAATCGCTATAATGTGTGTAATATGTTTATTTCCTAAGATCATCAGTTCCATCTAGTGGCCATAATGTAGCATTCTCCGAATTGAGGTATTTCAGAAAATATGGCATTATGACCACTAGATGGAGCTGATGATCTTGAGAAACAGATTACACACATTACGGCGATTATTCATGCTTGAGACGTTCGCACTTTTAAAAAAAGAAAAAGTGACAATTATTATTTTCTAATAGGAAGATGGAGCTGTGAGGTCTCCTAATAGGAAGATACAGTATGTGATTTTTTTAAAGCCCTTCAATGCAGATTAAACTTGTCTGAGTCCATCGTCATGTGATTCACAGCGTCTTCATCCGGAATGGACAGTCAATGCTAACCGCCGACCAATCCCCACACTGCAGCAAAATGACGTCACTGCCGTCTTCTGGAGCCGGAGAAGACCCCACCACTGGACAACCAATATTAGGTAGCTATGACAGCCAGGCAGCAAGGTTCATTGTTCACGTTTTATCCCTGATGGAGGAGGGGCCTCAAAAGGTGATGGTGGGTTTTGTTTTAGAGTAAATATTTTTGGACTTTAGTTTAGACCACTTGGTGTGGTGCCCAATTTCTTTCCTCTCTCCTGTAATGTTCTGGGATGCCAGGGAAGGGTGACCCTTGCTGGAGAACGGCCCAGTTGGTGATATTGTTGCAGACCTTCATCATAAATTAACTTTCATTTTGCCCTTCCTCTTCCTCCTCTCACATTTGGATATAATTATTTTCCTAATTCATGGATTTTTTGTGCTGCAAAGCAGAACTTCCATATCTCTCACCTATAACATCAGTGCTGCTTCTCCCGGATTCTGCATGTGCAAAGACAGGCTGTCCTTATTTCTATTTAAGAACAGCTTTTGGTCCAGTGTCTTCCATTTAGTAACAAAACCTTGGGTCCGGTGCCTCCTATTTAGTACCATGGGCTTGGGTTCAGTGCCTCCCATTTAGTACCACAAGTTTGGGTCCCGTGTCTCCCATTTAATAGCACGACTTTGGGTCCTAAGCCTCCCATTGATTACCACAACCTTGTTTCCAGTGCTTCCCATTTAGTACCACAACCATGGGTCCAGTATCTACCATTTAATAGAACAACCTTGGATCCAGTGCCTCCCATTTAATAGCATAACCTTGGATCCAGTGTGTCCCATTTAGCACCACAACCTTGGGTTCAGTGCCTCCCATTTAACACCAAAAGCTTGGGTCCAGTGTCTCCCATTTAGCACCACAACATTGGGTTCAGTGCCTCCCATTTAGTACCACAAGCTTGGGTCCAATGCCTCCCATTTATTACCACAAGCTTGGGTCCAGTGCCTCACATTTTGTATCACAAGCTTGGGCTCAGTGCCTCCGATTTAGTAGCACAAGCTTGGGTCCAGTGCCTCCCATTTAGGGCCACAACCTTGAGTCCAGTACCTCCTATTTAGTACCACAACCTTGGGTCCAGTGCCTCCCATTCAGTATCACAACCTTGGGTCCAGTGCCTCCCATTTAGTACCACAAGTTGGGCTCTGTGCCTCCCATTTAGTACCACAAGCTTGGGTCCAGTGCCTAACATTTAGTACCACAACCTTTGGTCCAGTGCCTCCCAATTAGTACCACAAGCTTTGGTCCAGTGCCTCCCATTTATTACCAAATGCTTGGGTCCAGTGCCTCCTATTTGGTAGCACAGCCTTGGGTCCATTGCCTCCCATTTAGTAGCACAACCTTGGGTCCAGTGCTCCTAATTTAGCAGCACAACCTTGGGTCCAGTGTCTCCCATTTAGCACCATAACCTTGGGTCCAGTGCTTCCCATTTAGTACCACAACATTGGGTCCAGTGCCTCCCATTTAGTACACAACCTTGGGTCCAGTGCCTCCCATTTAGTACCACAACCTTGGGTGCAAAGCCTCTGATTAATTACCACAAGTTTGGGCTCAGTGCCTACCATTTAGTACGACAAGCTTGGGTCCAGTGCCTCCCATTTAGTTCCCACAAGCTTGGGTCCAGTGCCTCCCATTTATTACCACAACCTTGGGTCCAGTACCTCCTAATTAGTACCACAACCTTGGGTCCAGTGCCTCCCATTTAGTATCACAACCTTGGGTCCAGTGCCTCCCATTTAGTACCACAAGCTTGGGTCCAATGCCTCCCATTTATTACCACAAGCTTGGGTCCAGTGCCTCACATTTTGTATCACAAGCTTGGGCTCAGTGCCTTTCGATTTAGTAGCACAAGCTTGGGTCCAGTGCCTCCCATTTAGGGCCACAACCTTGAGTCCAGTACCTCCTATTTAGTACCACAACCTTGGGTCCAGTGCCTTCCATTTAGTATCACAACCTTGGGTCCAGTGCCTCCCATTTAGTACCACAAGTTGGGCTCTGTGCCTCCCATTTAGTACCACAAGCTTGGGTCCAGTGTCTCCCATTTAGCACCATAACCTTGGGTCCAGTGTCTCCCATTTAGCACCATAACCTTGGGTCCAGTGTCTCCCATTTAGCACCATAACCTTGGGTCCAGTGCTTCCCATTTAGTACCACAACATTGGGTCCAGTGCCTCCCATTTAGTACACAACCTTGGGTCCAGTGCCTCCCATTTAGTACCACAACCTTGGGTGCAAAGCCTCTGATTAATTACCACAAGTTTGGGCTCAGTGCCTACCATTTAGTACGACAAGCTTGGGTCCAGTGCCTCCCATTTAGTTCCCACAAGCTTGGGTCCAGTGCCTCCCATTTATTACCACAACCTTGGGTCCAGTACCTCCTAATTAGTACCACAACCTTGGGTCCAGTGCCTCCCATTTAGTATCACAACCTTGGATCCAGTGCCTCCCATTTAGTACCACAAGCTTGGGTCCAATGCCTCCCATTTATTACCACAAGCTTGGGTCCAGTGCCTCACATTTTGTATCACAAGCTTGGGCTCAGTGCCTCCGATTTAGTAGCACAAGCTTGGGTCCAGTGCCTCCCATTTAGGGCCACAACCTTGAGTCCAGTACCTCCTATTTAGTACCACAACCTTGGGTCCAGTGCCTCCCATTTAGTATCACAACCTTGGGTCAAGTGCCTCCCATTTAGTACCACAAGTTGGGCTCTGTGCCTCCCATTTAGTACCACAAGCTTGGGTCCAGTGCCTCCCAATTAGTACCACAAACTTTGGTCCAGTGCCTCCCATTTATTACCAAATGCTTGGGTCCAGTGCCTCCTATTTGGTAGCACAGCCTTGAGTCCATTGCCTCCCATTTAGTAGCACAACCTTGGGTCCAGTGCTCCTAATTTAGCAGCACAACCTTGGGTCCAGTGTCTCCCATTTAGCACCATAACCTTGGGTCCAGTGTCTCCCATTTAGCACCATAACCTTGGGTCCAGTGCTTCCCATTTAGTACCACAACATTGGGTCCAGTGCCTCCCATTTAGTACACAACCTTGGGTCCAGTGCCTCCCATTTAGTACCACAACCTTGGTTGCAAAGCCTCTGATTAATTACCACAGGTTTGGGCTCAGTGCCTACCATTTAGTACGACAAGCTTGGGTCCAGTGCCTCCCATTTAGTTCCCACAAGCTTGGGTCCAGTGCCTCCCATTTATTACCACAACCTTGGGTCCAGTACCTCCTAATTAGTACCACAACCTTGGGTCCAGTGCCTCCCATTTAGTATCACAACCTTGGGTCTAGTGCCTCCCATTTAGTACCACAAGTTGGGCTCTGTGCCTCCCATTTAGTACCACAACCTTTGGTCCAGTGCCTCCCAATTAGTACCACAAGCTTTGGTCCAGTGCCTCCCATTTATTACCAAAAGCTTGGGTCCAGTGCCTCCTATTTGGTAGCACAACCTTGGGTCCAGTGCCCCTAATTTAGCAGCACAACCTTGGGTCCAGTGTCTCCCATTTAGCACCATAACCTTGGGTCCAGTGCTTCCCATTTAGTACCACAACCTTGGGTGCAAAGCCTCTGATTAATTACCACAAGCTTGGGTCCAGTGCCTCCCATTTAGCACCACAACCTTGGGTTCAGTGCCTCCCATTTAACACCAAAAGCTTAGGTCCAGTGTCTCCCATTTAGTACCACAAGCTTGGGTCCAATGCCTCCCATTTATTACCACAAGCTTGGGTCCAGTGCCTCACATTTTGTATCACAAGCTTGGGCTCAGTGCCTCCGATTTAGTAGCACAAGCTTGGGTCCAGTGCCTCCCGTTTATTACCAAAAGCTTGGGTCCAGTACCTCCTATTTAGTACCACAACCTTGGGTCCAGTGCCTCCCATTTAGTATCACAACTTTGGGTCCAGTGCCTCCCATTTAGTACCACAAGTTGGGCTCTGTGTCTCCCATTTAGTACCACAAGCTTGGGTCCAGTGCCTAACATTTAGTACCACAACCTTTGGTCCAGTGCCTCCCAATTAGTACCAAAAGCTTTGGTCCAGTGCCTCCCATTTATTACCAAAAGCTTGGGTCCAGTGCCTCCTTTTTGGTAGCACAACCTTGGGTCCATTGCCTCCCATTTAGTAGCACAACCTTGGGTCCAGTGCTCCTATTTTAGCAGCACAACCTTGGGTCCAGTGTCTCCCATTTAGCACCATAACTTTGGGTCCAGTGTCTCCCATTTAGCACCATAACCTTGGGTCCAGTGTCTCCCATTTAGCACCATAACTTTGGGTCCAGTGCTTCCCATTTAGTACACAACCTTGGGTCCAGTGCCTCCCATTTAGTACCAAAACCTTGGGTGCAAAGCCTCTGATTAATTACCACAAGTTTGGGCTCAGTGCCTACCATTTAGTACGACAAGCTTGGGCCAAGTACCTCCCATTTAGTTCCCACAAGCTTGGGTCCAGTGCCTCCCATTTATTACCACAACCTTGGGTCCAGTGCCTCCTATTTAGTACCACAACCTTGGGTCCAGTGCCTCCCATTTAGTATCACAACCTTGGGTCCAGTGCCTCCCATTTAGTACCACAAGTTGGGCTCTGTGCCTCCCATTTAGTACCACAACCTTTGGTCCAGTGCCTCCCAATTAGTACCACAAGCTTTGGTCCAGTGCCTCCCATTTACTACCAAAAGCTTGGGTCCAGTGCCTCCTATTTGGTAGCACAACCTTGGGTCCAGTACCCCTAATTTAGCAGCACAACCTTGGGTCCAGTGTCTCCCATTTAGCACCATAACCTTGGGTCCAGTGCTTCCCATTTAGTACCACAACCTTGGGTGCAAAGCCTCTGATTAATTACCACAAGCTTGGGTCCAGTGCCTCCCATTTTGCAGCACAACCTTGGGTCCAGTGTCTCCCATTTAGCACCATAACCTTGGGTCCAGTGTCTCCCATTTAGCACCATAACTTTGGGTCCAGTGCTTCCCATTTAGTACCACAACATTGGGTCCAGTGCCTCTTATTTAGTACACAACCTTGGGTCCAGTGCCTCCCATTTAGTACCACAACCTTGGGTGCAAAGCCTCTGATTAATTACCACAAGTTTGGGCTCAGTGCCTACCATTTAGTACGACAAGCTTGGGTCCAGTGCCTCCCATTTATTACCACAACCTTGGGTCCAGTACCTCCTATTTGATAGCACAACCTTGGGTCCAGTGTCTCCCATTTAGCACCATAACCTTGGGTCCAGTGTCTTCCTGTAATGTTCTGGTACCTTTGGGTACCCTAATTACTCTTTCATAAGTGTGCGCATACACCTTTAAGACTGATTCTGTCATCACTGAGCGCCGGACTGGATGGCTATTTAGATCGCCGGCTCTCACTCACATGTGTTCGTTCAAACTGCTTTGTGCCTTGATGCTAACCTGTCTTGAAGCTCTCATGCTTGCAAGCATACCTCGCTGTCGGAACCACGCTGCGCTGATCCCTGTATCCCGCTACCGGATCATCCGCTCTTGCCGAACCTCTCCTCTGCTACATTGCTATTAGTGATAAGTACCCCACAGGGGAAACCTCTATAACTTTCATACTAAAGCTTACACTATCTAGCTCTGCATACTAAGGACTATTACTACATCTGCATTATCTAAGATTGCTAGCTCTTGAGCCTACTACCACCTGTTCTTGCACTGGGTTGATCTCTCTTGTATGTCCACCTGCTACTCTGTCATCTGCTACCATACATGATTGCTAAACCTATCTGCATCCCATCTGCTACTATCTTACTTTCAAGAACATTTCCTTTCAAGTGTCTGTCATCTACCATCTCTACCCAACCTGTCTCTTCAGCCTATCATCACTGTGTTACTATATACATAAGTCACTCTAGGAAACATCTTATTGAGTGTGTGTATTTACTTGCTGAATTGAGATCATCCACACATGATGAGTAATTGAGAGTTGGGATTGGTGTCTCAGCGTTTCTCTACATGACTACTGAAGTGGAATATTTCTGCAGCTGAAAATCCACATCATACATAAAACGCAGGAGCGTTACACTCCCATTTAGCACCATAACCTTAGGTCCAGTGCTTCCCATTTATTACCACAACCTTGGGTCCAGTGCTTCCCATTTAGTACCACAACATTGGGTCCAGTGCCTCCCATTTAGTACACAACCTTGGGTCCAGTGCCTCCCATTTAGTACCACAACCTTGGGTGCAAAGCCTCTGATTAATTACCACAAGTTTGGGCTCAGTGCCTACCATTTAGTACGACAAGCTTGGGTCCAGTGCCTCCCATTTATTACCACAACCTTGGGTCCAGTACCTCCTATTTGGTAGCACAACCTTGGGTCCAGTGTCTCCCATTTAGCACCATAACCTTAGGTCCAGTGCTTCCCATTTAGTACCACAACCTTGGGTCCAAAGCCTCTGATTAATTACCACAAGCTTGGGTCCAGTGCCTCCCATTTTGCAGCACAACCTTGGGTCCAGTGCATTCCTTTTAGTACTTTTTCAGCAAAAACCTGACAGGGTAGTTACCCTACGCTATCCAAACCTGAAAAATACTTTTGAGTATAAGTACACTTTAATAACATGGCGATTATTAATAAAGAAAAAGAACGGAAGTATGAAGAGTGAAGAATCTCACCGAATGAAGGTTGGGTATTGCTTGGCTCGGTCAGTAGTTGAACAGTAGTTGGAATAAAATCAGGCTTACAGATCATGCAGAGGCCAATCCCGGAGTATTGGATACAACTATACCCGTCTGGGCACCCGCACTGCTCCTTCTTGGTACGGGAACATTTTTCTTTTTCAATTAATGGTGGATCTGCAGTACAAGGATAGAAAAGAGAATAATGTTAGCCACAGTGTAACCCAGGCCAAGTATATACTGTATACTGGGATGTTTAGACGAGTATATACTGTATACTGGGATGTTTAGATGAGTATATACTGTATACTGGGATGTTTAGATGAGTATATACTGTATACTGGGATGTTTAGACGAGTATATACTGTATACTGGGATGTTTAGACGAGTATATACTGTATACTGGGATGTTTAGACGAGTATATACTGTATACTGGGATGTTTAGATGAATATATGTGCTGTACACGTGCTGTATACGTGCTTCCTGAAAGCCTCACAACACCCGGTGTTCCGTGAGAATTACCTACCCGTGAGAAAAACCTACCCTCGTCACTTCCGGTTGAACGGCACTGTTTGTAATGCGGCGTTTACATTAAAACAGCTGTGCTGCAATACGAGTCATCTCCACTCCTGTCCCGGTCACTTCCCTCATCTCGGCTAGTAAATATAAAAGCGGCGGCGGCTGTATGAAAACATAAATCACGGAGCCGCCAGCCGCTTTTATATTTATTAGCCGAGATGAGGGAAGTCACAGGGAAAGGAGCGGAGATGACTCATATTGCAGCCGACATGTTTTAATGTAAGCGCGGCGTGGGTAGGTTTTTTTCACGGATCAGTCATAATTTCCTACTAGTGCGCATGCGCACTACTCAGCTCCTCGGCTGTTACATTAGGTTGCCGGGGCTGTGAGCATGCGCACTGCTGCGCTGCTCAGCTGTCCCTGGCTGGAAGTGACGAGGGTAGGTTTTTCTCACGGGGTAGGTAATTCTCACGTTACACCGGCCTCAAGTCTTCAGCCATGATGCAACACGTGGGCGGGCTCATGGGGGAGTTATGAGGATAACAAATGCCTTGGAGGGTGGCTGACATTCTGGAGGAGTGGGAGTTCCTAAGCAGACTGCATTTGCATATAAACCACCCATGGTAACACCCACATTTGGTTAAGTAGGACTCCCAGCCAATTCCCATACAGACCACACATGTTAGGCGTGGTTGACATTTGTGTGGGTGGTTCCCGCTGCTGCCGGTCTGCACTTGTTCCCGCAGCCATAACCACCCACACAGCACATAACGTCAGGTGGAAATGCATGTAACCACCATTAGGACTTACCACATGATTTGCAGCTTATGCATGTTTCGGCAAAGTTCCATTTGGATGTGAACCTTCCATCTTCACACGGCTGGCACTCGGTGTCTGAAGTTTCTGTGCATTCTTTCTTCAAATACTTTCCTGATTGGAGAGAATCGAGAATTGTTTAAAACCCAACTGAAGTCCCAAAACTATGTAACCTTCATCATCTGTGACATTAATTGCTTGGAAATTGCCTAAAAATACCCATTTCTTTTTTGGGAAATGCACTTCCTGCCCTCTCACTGCAGTGCTCTATGCTGGCGGAGCTGAGTAATAGCCACACCCCTCGTCACAGATAATCTCACACAAACTCTTATTGCTAAGGAAAAGAGGGGACGTGTCTGACCAGAGAGGGGGCGTGTCTGACCATAGAGGGGGCATGTCTGACCAGAGAGGGGGCGTGTCTGACCAGAGACCAGGCAGGAGGCACTCTGCAAATGCCCCACAGCTGTGTGCAATCCACGTGTTTGTTTACGCGGGTACAACAGGTGATGGGGAGATGGGGAAACAGGTGATGGGGAGATGCGGGAAGACAAATCTGACACCTTTTGGGGACCAGTGACACTAACACAATGATCAGTGCTACAATTATGCACTGTTACTGTACTAATGACACTGACTGGGAAGGAGATAACATCAGGGGCGTTCAAAGGGTTAAGTGTGCTCCTAGGGAGTACTTTCTAACTGTGTGGGGAATGGACTGACTGCAGGAAGAGAGAGATCTGTGTTCCTGATTAGTATAAACACAAGATCTGTGGGTGGCTGGCGGTCATTGTGGCTGCTGGACCCACTGATTGCCTCCTGCTGTGTCCAATCACATCGGGAGCGGGGCCCCAGAGCTGATGCAAGAAATCACGTACAGGTATGAGATTTTGCGATTAAGGGCCGCCCTGCCGCAGTAAATGTATGTGGGGCAGTCCTTAAGTGGTTAATGTCACCTAAAGGAGATCCAAACACTAATCCCTTTTCAGAGGTATGGCAGTTTAGACACATGTTGGAGAGGGTGGCATTAGGGATGCCACTTTTTCTTCAAGTCAAACCCGAACACTTTAACGGTGCACAGCATTTTTTTATTTTTTTAGCATACACTATAGGATTCTAACAGACCTGGGATACCTTTGGGCACTCGAAAGAGAATAATAATGTGGCATGCATAGTGCCCCCTCCCCCTTCTGTCAGGCCCTGTTCCAAGCCACTTTCCTGTCTTAATTTTGTGTCCAGGTTTCAGGTGGACTGAGCCCGGACACATAATTTAAAACCCGGACTGTCCGGGTGATTCCTGGACGGGTGGCAAACCTTGGCAGTGTGCAGTTGTGAGTTGTTATTAAAACAAAATAAGGTAAAATGGATCCACGATCCTAATACAACACTCCCTATGGGGCTTATTGCTGATTTGGATTTTAATTTATATCTTTATTTAGGTAAAGATCTCTTGAAACATCATGATTGGAAAACAAACACCTGTTATACTCCTTGCCTTTTTGGTATATATATATATATATTTATCACAATGAAGTTGGGTATATTGTGTAATTATGGTGTTAGTATGGGGTACATTTTTTTCAGTTGAAATAATATCCAGTTTGCCTCATTATTAAAGGCGTATACACGTGTTATAGCTGTATCTTGTAAGCATGACGAAGGGCTCTGTGTACGGCATGACCAGGGGGTCTGTGTACAGCATGACGAAGGGCTGTGTGTACGGCATGACGAAGGGCTGTGTGTACGGCATGACCAGGGGGTCTGTGTACAGCATGACGAAGGGCTGTGTGTACGGCATGACCAGGGGGTCTGTGTACAGCATGACCAAGGGCTGTGTGTACGGCATGACCAGGGGGTCTGTGTACAGCATGACAAAGGGCTGTGTGTACGGCATGACCAAGGGCTGTGTGTGCGGCATGACCAAGGGCTGTGTGTGCGGCATGACCAAGGGCTGTGTGTACAGCATGACCAAGGGCTGTGTGTACAGCATGACCAAGGGCTGTGTGTACAGCATGACCAAGGGCTGTGTGTACGGCATGACCAAGGGCTCTGTGTACGGTATGAAGAAGGGCTCTGTGTACGGCATGACGAAGGGCTCTGTGTACGGTATGAAGAAGGGCACTGTATACGGCATGACGAAGGGCTCTGTGTACGGCATGACGAAGGGCTCTGTGTACGGCATGACAAAGGGCTCTGTGTATGGCATGAAGAAGAGCTCTGTGTATGGCATGAAGAAGGGCTCTGTGTATGGCATGAAGAAGGGCTGTGTGTACGGCTCCAACGTGTCGGTAAAATGATTTCATAACATAATGAGTTCTTTACGCAATAAAGAAGAAGTAAGTGTTGCAATTATTTCTTCCTATTCTTCCATATCTCTGCATTGTAAGGACAGCACTAAAATCAGCCACACCTTCCATAAGGAGTGTGTAAATCTGACAAGCCAGTTGAGACATGAATGTGAAACTGTCCAATCGCTTCACTACCCCCCCAACATGCACCCCTGACATCCGTTGATCTCCCCTCCCTGCTAATCACCATGAAAGCAATGTGTAAAATATCACTTCCGGGTCCTGGTGTCACTTTCCCCAGCCAGTATGGCCAGGGAAGAAGCTAATGGAGTGCAATCTGCACAGAAGACCACGGAAAACAACTGTGGTGGATGACCGAAGAAATCTTTCCCTGGTGAAGAAAACACCCTTCACAACAGTTGGCCAGATCAAGAACACTCTCCAGGAGGTAGGTGTATGTGTGTCAGATCAAGAACACTCTCCAGGAGGTAGGTGTATGTGTGTCAGATGAAGAACACTCTCCAGGAGGTAGGTGTATGTGTGTCAGATCAAGAACACTCTCCAGGAGGTAGGTGTATGTGTGTCAGATCAAGAACACTCTCCAGGAGGTAGGTGTATGTGTGTCAGATGAGGAACACTCTCCAGGAGGTAGGTGTATGTGTGTCAGATCAGGAACACTCTCCAGGAGGTAGGTGTATGTGTGTCAGATGAAGAACACTCTCCAGGAGGTAGGTGTATGTGTGTCAGGTCAGGAACACTCTCCAGGAGGTAGGTGTATGTGTGTCAGATCAGGAACACTCTCCAGGAGGTAGGTGTATGTGTGCCAGATCAGGAACACTCTCCAGGAGGTAGGTGTATGGGTGTCAAAGTCAACAATCAAGAGAAGACTTCACCAGAGTGAATACAGAGGGTTCACCACAAGATGTAAACCATTGGTGAGCCAGATTAGAGTTTGCCAAACATCATCTAAAAAAGCCTTCACAGTTCTGGAACATTCTATGGACAGAGGAGACCAAGATCAACTTGTAGCAGAGTGATGGGAAGAGAAGAGTACGGAGAAGGAAAGGAACTGCTCATGATCCAAAGCATACCCAGTGCTGTATCTTGGCCTACGCCAACAAGGCCCAGGCCTAGGGCAGCACTTTGCAGGGGGGCAGCAAAAAAGCTGCTCCCCACATGGAAAAAAAACAGCCTCCTCCTGGCTCCCGCACGAAAAGGGTCCCCACCGGCTTGCACTACACTTTTAGTATAGTGCCAGTCCTATGGGGCAAATCAGTCTGGCACCCCCATAAAGCAGTCACACTGCTACCTGCTGGTACTGATGGGCACTAGTAGGCTTCACTGATGGCCACTGATGAGGTGGCACTGATAAGCTGCACTGATGGGCAGTAATGAGGCTGCACTGATGGGCACTGATGAGGCTGGACTGATGGGCACTGATAGACTGGTTGTGGTCTGTGGTTTACAGATGACAGGGCGTGTCATAAACAGGAAGTGGTGTGGCCTTTACAGGAAGAGGTGGGTCATATTTAAATTAGGGGCTGCACAAGTTTAGTAAGGCCTAGGGCAGCACGAAACCTAAATACACCACTGAGCATACCACCTCATCAGTGAAGCATGGTGGTGGTAGTGCCATGGCGTGGGCATGTATGGCTGCCAATGGAACTGGTTCTCTTGTATTTACTGATGATGTGACTGCTGAGAAAAGCAGCAGGATGAATTCTGAAGTGTTTCGGGAATATTATCTGCTCATATTCAGCCAAATGCTTCAGAACTCATTGGACGGCGCTTCGCAGTGCAGATGGACAATGACCCGAAGCATACTGCGAAAGCAACCAAAGAGTTTTTTAAGGGAAAGAAGTGGAATGTTATGCAATGGCCAAGTCAATCACCTGACCTGAATCCGATTGAGCATGCATTTCACTTGCTGAAGACAAAACTGAAGGGAAAATGTCCCAAGAACAAGCAGGAACTGAAGACAGTTGCAGTAGAGGCCTGGCAGAGCATCACCAGGGATGAAACCCAGCGTCTGGTGATGTCTATGCGTTCCAGACTTCAGGCTGTAATTGACTGCAAAGGATTTGCAACCAAGTATTAAAAAGTGAAAGTTTGATTTATGATTGTTAATCCGTCCCATTACTTTTGGTCCCTTAAAAAGTGTGAGGCACATATACAAACTGTTGTAATTCCTACACCGTTCACCTGATTTTGATGTAAATTCCCTCAAATTAAAGCTGAAAGTCTGCAGGTAAAGCACATCTTGTTTGTTTCATTTCAAATCCATTGTGGTGATGTATAGAGGGGGGGAGGGGGTGTATATAGAGGGGGGTGTATAGAGCCAAAAAGATTAGAATTGTGTCCATGTCCCAATATTTATGGACCTGACTGTAAATGTTACATATTTCTGGGCAACACCGGAGCGAGGTCAATAATTCTCGGGGTGTTAGTCACCGTTAGGCCCCTTTCACACTTGTGCGACTTGTCCTGCGACTTGGGACTGCAAAGCTGAATGACAAGTCGTACTCCATGATTTCCCATGAGCCCCATTTATATCTGTGTGACTTCAAAGTGGTCCCTGCACTACTTTGGTCGGACTTTGATGTGACTTCACATTCTTAGACCTCGAGATTACGCAGGCATTGCTTAAAGTCGCATCAAAGTTGCTGTGTGAAAGTTGCTTATCTCTAAACTGATGACCTGTAGGGGACTCATAAAGGATCACCTTTGGACAATGTAGCAAACCAACAATGTGTTGCCATATCACGAGCGCACGCAATTTTATGGCTTGACATGTTGGGTATCGATTTACTCAGCCCAACCTCATCTTTTATATTTTATAAAAAAAAAGGGCAATACATTGTATTTGTGTGACCCAAAAAAAAAAAAATTTATTGTTTTTTTTTTTTTTTTTACTGAGATTTTGGGTTTTAAAAATCATTATCATCATGTGACATAAAAAAAGAACAACCGCTATCTTATTCTCCAGGGTCTTTTTTTTCAGAAAATAAGGAATAAAGACTTTTATAACTAATAATCTTCAGTCCTGCACCTCCTTGGGTTCAGTGGGTATACTGGGATGGTGTACTGGGATGGTATACTGGGATGGTATACTGGGATGGTATACTGGGATGGTATACTGGGATGGTGTACTGGGATGGTGTACTGGGATGGTATACTGGGATGGTATACTGGGATGGTGTACTGGGATGGTATACTGGGATGGTGTACTGGGATGGTGTACTGGGATGGTATACTGGGATGGTATACTGGGATGGTGTACTGGGATGGTATACTGGGATGGTGTACTGGGATGGTGTACTGGGATGGTATACTGGGATGGTGTACTGGGATGGTATACTGGGATGGTGTACTGGGATGGTGTACTGGGATGGTATACTGGGATGGTGTACTGGGATGGTATACTGGGATGGTGTACTGGGATGGTATACTGGGATGGTGTACTGGGATGGTATACTGGGATGGTGTACTGGGATGGTGGGTGCACTTACAGGCATCATTCCAGTATGGATCTTTTCAGGTGGCGTCCAAAATCTCTCTTTATGGAAAGATTTTGGGGTCTTTCATATTTTACAAAAAAGTTGGGCTAACTTTAGTTTTTTTTTTTAGTTCATGAAAGTGTTTTTTTTTTTTTTTCCGTTTAAAAAGCTGCTGTGCAAAAACCATGTGACTTAACCACTTGCCGACCGCCACACGACTATTTACTGCGGCAGTCAGCCCCTCCTGGGCAAAGCGACGTAGTACTATGTCGCTCGCCCAGGAGCCTCTAGGGGGTGAGCGCACGCCGCCGGAGGCATGCTTCCACCCCTGCTCATTCCTGCACATCCCCGCGCGAGTGACCGGTCACTCGCGATCTCCCGCTGGAGAGGGAGAAAGGCAGGCGGATGATGTAAACAAAGCCATCTGTCATTCTCCCTGGTGTAACTGCAGAGATCATACGATCCTGCTATGTAGGATTGTATGTCTCTGTGGTTACATCACTAGCCACACCCCTTTACAGTTAGAAGCACGCCCCTAGGGACACACTTAGCCCCTTGACCACTAATACAGTTAACCCCTTCCCTGCCAGTGTCACATGTACAGTGACAGTGCATATGTATAGCACTGATTACTGTAGAAAAGTCACTGGTACCCCCAAAAGTGTCAAAAATGTCAGTCAGGGGTCGGATCTGTCCGCTGCAATGTCGCAGTCCTGCAAAAAAAATCGCAGATCGCCGCCATTACTAGTAAAAAAAAAAACAATAAAAATGACATAAATCTTTCCCGTAGTTAGTAAAAGCAATAACTTTTGCGCAAACCAATCAAAATACGCTTATTGCGATTTTTTTTACCAAAAATATATAGCAGAAAACAAATTGGCCAAAAATGTTAAAAAATTTTGATTTTTACATTTTTTTTTGAGAATTTCATATAAAAAAAATGTGAAAAATATTGTTATTTTTTCAAAATTGTCGCTCTTTTTTTGTTTATAGCGCAAAAAGTAAAAATCGCACAGGTGATCAAATACCACCAAAAGAAAGCTCTGTTTGTGGGGGAAAAAAAGGACATAAATTTTGTTTGGGAACGGCGTTGCATGACCGCGCAATTGTCAGTTAAATTTGCACAGTGCCGAATCGCAAAAAGTGGCCCTGGTCGTTGAGCAGGAAAATCCTCCGGGACTTAAGTGGTTAAAGAATTGCAACGCCCACCAGTTTATTCTCCAGGGTTCCTGCTAACAAATACATGTAATGTTTGGGGTTCTAATAAGTTGTTTCTTTGTGATCCCTCTTTCCCTATGGGGTTCGGACACCTGACGGAGTTAACCCCCTGGGGACTTCATTGGGGTTTATCTTCTCCCGCACGCCGCTTCCTGTGGCCCCGCTGTTCCTGATGGTGGGGCGGTGGGCTGGGGCCCGGGTGTTCGCCTCTCCCCTGCCTTGGCGCAGTGTGTTCCCTTTATGGGGCACTGGGTGGGGGGGGGTGGCCTTGGGCCGCCTCGGTGCGGGGCATGGTGGGTTGCGGGTGGCGGATGTGGGCAATGTTTTTATTGTGTGTTCCCCGAGGGGCTGCGTCCCCGAATCCCTTACCCATGCTGTAATGTTGCACTTTTTGACAGTCAATTGCCTGTTGCTTTCTGTTATGTTATTGACTTGCACTCAAAACCTAATAAAAACCTATTGAAAACTAAATAATTTTCTAGCAAAAGAAAAGTTGATTTTTACATGTAGGAGTGAAGTGGCAGAATTGGCCTGGGAAGCAAATGGTTAAAGTGTGCAAAAAGGACTCTGGCTGCAAAAGAGTTAAAAATGACTTTCCATTAAATGTTAGAATAATGGCTCCAGAAGACGCCCTCCATGCAGCTGCTGCGTGATACCGACCATACACCAGGGTGGCGCTGTAATAGGAATATTTCTACCACAAAGCCGAGTCTATGAGATCGATTTACTAAAGACAAACAGGCCGTTCACTTTGGAAGGGAATTTTCACTTTGGAAGGGAATTTTGCCTGAGCTCAGTGAAAGAGATGAAGCTCAATTGACTTGCATTATCCAAGCAAATATATATATATATTATTTTCCTTGCCTGTGATTGGGTATCCTTTGCAAAGTGAATGTCCTCATCCTCAACATTCCCTAATTTAAAGGGTAACTCTACTTTTGTGGGAAAAACATTAACAAATAAAAAGATATAATATAATCTATATAATTGGCATATTGTTATTGAAAGTTATTAAAATTGTCTTTCCTTTGTAATCTTCATTGTTATTTTTTTGTAAAATGCAATCTGGACACCTGGAGGCGCTCTGTACACAGATGTATACAGAACCCCGCCCCCCATCTAATTTCCTGCTTGTGTGATTGGCTCTCTTATTTTCCCAGAAGTCTACACTAAGATACAAGTCAGATTTTGGGCATCTCCTGCAAAAAAAAAAAGAAGTCATTTCTGATGAGATACTCCCAATAGGAACATGTATAAAGGGATGCAGACCCTGCCACTTTCATCATTAGAACCCTGCAGGTGCAGCAGCTGATTGATATTTTTTTTCCCATTCACATTCACTTGGCACATGGACACAGAGAAACACACAGATATTTAAGAATAAGAAAACTTAGGAATCTGCTACAAAGTTTGTTACAATCCCTGCAATGTACAGAGATCACCCAGAGGGGTTTTTTATTTTTTCAACAAAAGTGGATTTACTCTTTAACCTCCTCCCACCTGCCATATAGCAGAATAACGGTGGGCAGGATTCCCTCTTGTTCCAGTGTCACCGTTCTTGTGTGCCCATGGGGGTGCACCATACAGCGGGCACACAGTGTCCCTGGGACACGGCACAACCTTGATCTCGGTGAAGAGCTGATGACGTGGATCTTTACCCATGTGATCAGCTGTGTCCAATCACAGCTCATAGTGCCGTTTATCGGCGTTCCTCGCCTCACACTGACAGAGCATGAGGAGAGGAGAGCCAATCAGTGGCATTTCCTCACAGGGGAAACCTGTTCAAGTAATCAGTGCCCCACAGTGATGCCAGTCAGTGACCATCAGTGGTGCAAATTAGTGCCCATCAAGGCCACCTATCATTGCCCATAAGTGCTGCCTGTCAGTGTCCATCTATGTCACTTATCTGTGCCCATCAGTGTCACCGATCAGTGCCCATCACTGTCACCGATCAGTGCCCATCACTGTCACCTTAGGGTATAGGAGGGAGCAGGAAGAGGGTGAATGTGCCTGGTATTGGGGGGGGCAGGCAGGGGGTGAAAGTGACAGGTATTGGGGGGCAGGAAGAGGGTGAAAGTGCCCGGTATTGGGGGGCAGGAAGAGGGTGAAAGCGCCTGGTGTTGGGGGGGCAGGAAGGGGGTGAAAGTGCCAGGTATTGGGGGGGCAGGAAGAGAGTGAAAGTGCCAGGTATTGGGGGGGCAGGAAGAGAGTGAAAGTGCCAGGTATTGGGGGGGCAGGAAGAGAGTGAAAGTGCCAGGTATTGGGGGGGCAGGAAGAGAGTGAAAGTGCCAGGTATTGGGGGCAGGCAGGGGGTGAAAGTGCGAGGTATTGGGGGGGCAGGAAGAGGGTGAATGTTCCAGCTATGGGGGGAGCAGGAGGGGGTGGGGGTGAAAGTGCCCAGTAGGCAAGTGGTTTGCAAAGTTTGCCATTAGTAATCGAACCTCCTGACCTTTTATGAAATAATTCGTCCTTAAAGGGCAATTGCATATAATGAGATATTTCTTGCACAGACCACTCCCCTAATTCTGGGAACCGCGGCATTCCTAGGTGTGGAGACAACACAGTGTCTAAGATAATAATTATCTTGGTGTCAACAAGAGCTTCTTCTTCAGAAATGAGTGTCTGCAGCGAGTCGATCGGTTGCCTTGTACCTGACCTTTGTTACAGAATTTCATGTATTCCTAGCAGCGGACCCCGGTCCCCGTCACAAGAATCTCTGACGCCTCCTGGAACCGCAGCCAGCGTGTGTTGGAAAGTAGAAGTGGACATTTCCCCTTTCAGTTCAGGAAATAACAAACCTCGGCCTACAGATTTCCTGTTGGTAAAGTTTTCTCATGGCAAAAAAACCCATACAGCAAATATTACACCCCCCCCTCCCCCCTGAGGTGCAGCTATTTTCTCCGGCCCCCTGTTCCCAGATCCCCCATGTCTCTGTATGTAACTGATGCCCAACCTGTGGCCCTTTGGTATATACCACCCGGCCCCCTAGAGGTTCCTCTATTTTCTCTGGCCCCCTGTTCCCAGATCCCCCATGACTCTGAATGTACCTGGTGCCCAACCTGTGGCCCTTTGGTATATACCACCCGGCCCCCTAGAGGTTCCTCTATTTTCTCCGGCCCCCTGTTCCCAGATCCCCCACGACTCTGTATTTTCCTGGTGCCCAACCTGTGGCCCTTTGGTATATACCACCCGGCCCCCTAGAGGTTCCTCTATTTTCTCTGGCCCCCTGTTCCCAGATCCCCCACGACTCTGTATGTAACTGATGCCCAACCTGTGGCCCGGGGGCTGCATGCAGCCCCCTGGTATATAATGTGCGGCCCTCGGACTTAGGCAGTCTGTAGTGGGAACATTGATTATTGATTAGGGGAATACCATTGATCTCTTCCAGCCTCATGTAACATCTTCCCAGTCTGGTATTGTCTTCTGCAGCAAACAATGAATCCTGTCCACAGCCCCGCCCCCCCCTCCTTCATGCCCCTCCCCCCCATGTCCACACTCTCTGACCCTCATTTCCTCTATTAGCTCTCCAGCATTACATATACTGACCATTATGTGGGGCCCTTTGGTGATGTCAGGGGCCCCGCATCAGCTGATCAATTGACAACCATTGTTGTAAGTAGCCCCAGGCTCTCCGAAACACCCAGGCTGAAGAGAAGATTCACTGCAACAATATATCTCATAATACAATAACCAAAGAAATAAACAAATAAGTAACAAAATAGCAAATAGGAAATACATTTGGTAAACAGACATAAAAGGCCCGGATTCTTTCCTGGGTGTACAGAATATAAATGGGTGCTAGGGGTGAGCTTCCAGTTTGAGTCGAACATCGGCCGTTCGCTCGTTCGTCGAATGACAAACAAATGTGCTTCTTCACGGGAAATTCGAGCGCCCATAATGCGCGGTGCGTGCAGTGCGTTATGTGATTGGTCAAATCATGCACCCTGACCTCATGCTTTGGCCAATCAAATGATCTCTGCCATGATTGGACAAAGGCAGGCTGCCTTTAGCCAATCATTGCTCAGGGCTAAGTACACGCCCCACACTATATAAAGGCTTCTCGCACAGCCGCAGCGTGTTGTGTGATTGTGCGGGCGATGAGACGGAGAGAATCGTTATTTTACAGTTTGTTAGACAGTGCAGTGAGACATTGCTAGCAGTGTGAGTATAGGGAGGGAGGGGATCCTGCGTATACCCTATATTGATCTCTATATATATATATATAGGACAATTGATTAGATCTTATCAGGCCATTGAGTATCTATTTGTCAGTTGCGTATACCCTATATTGATCTCTGTCTATATATAGGGCTATTGATTAGATCATATCAGGCCATTGAGTATCTATCGGTCAGTTGTGTAAACCCTATATTGATCTCATGTCCTCTTCTGCTCAATTGTCCTCTGAAGCAGCAATGCTCCCTAAGCATTCAAGGTCCTACACAGCAGTCAGGCTAAAAGCTGCCACGCTGAGCTTCAGTTGGTCTGTCTAGGGGATAGGAGTCACACTGGAGCAGAGATTCTTTCAGCTCTGCAGGGGCAGGCTCAGAGATGGTTGATGCCATGACAGCTTGAGCCAGGAATGGTTGTTTGCGACAATGGCACCACCGTCCACCCACCATCAGGGACACTTGACACATGTTCAATGCTTGGCACATGTCCTGAATCCGGTGGTGCAGCGTTTCTTGAGCAGATACCCGGGCTTCCAAGATCTCCTGAGGCAGGCCAGGAAAGTCTGTGGTCATTTCTGGCATTCATGCAATGCCAGCGCTCGCTTATCTGACATTCAACGGGAATTCAACCTGCCCACCAACCGCCTCATTTGTGACATGCCCAAAAGGTGGAACTCAATGTTGGCAATTCTGCAGCGGCTGCACACGCAGCAGATGGCCATCAATGAGTACCTGTGTGAGTATGGCACAAGTACAGGGTCAGGGGAGCTTGGTTTTTTTTCGCCACGCCAGTGGATTTAGATAAAGGATGCATGCACCGTCCTGTCACCATTTGAGGAGGATACAAGGATGGTGAGCGAGGACGATGCATGCATCAGTGACACTATCCCGCTAGTCTACCTGCTAGAGCACACTCTGCGTGCAATCATGGACAGGGCACTTGAGGCAGAACAGCGGCAGGAAGAGGAGGACTTCCTTTACTCACAAGGCCCCCTTTATGCAGATATCATTCCTGTAGGGACACAAAACACACAGGAGGAGGAGGAGGAGGATTTCGGCAGCATGGATGTAGAGGAAGATGTTAGTATACAGCAGTTTTCAAGGGATAGTAGTGATTCCCCAGATGATCAGGCAGCAGTACTGGTCAGTGACAGTGGCATTCTCCCCAATGATCAGGCAGCAGCACCGGTCAGTGACAGTGACATTCTCCCCAATGATCAGGCAGCAGTATCGGTCGGGGAGAGTGGTATTCTCCCCAATGATCAGGCAGCAGCACCGGTCAGTGACAGTGGTATTCTCCCCAATGATCAAGCAGCAGCACTGGTCTGTGACAGTGGTATTCTCCCCAATGATCAGGCAGCAGCACCGGTCAGTGACAGTGGTATTCTCGCCAATGATCAGGCAGCAGCACCGGTCAGTGACAGTGGCATTCTCCCCAATGATCAGGCAGCAGCACCTGTCAGTGACAGTGGTATTCTCCCCAATGATCAGGCAGCAGCACCGGTCAGTGACAGTGGTATTCTCCCCAATGATCAGGCAGCAGCACCGGTCAGTGACAGTGGCATTCTCCCCAATGATCAGGCAGCAGTATCGGTCGGGGAGAGTGGTATTCTCCCCAATGATCAGGCAGCAGCACCGGTCAGTGACAGTGGCATTCTCCCCAATGATCAGGCAGCAGTATCGGTCGGGGAGAGTGGTATTCTCCCCATTGATCAGGCAGCAGCACCGGTCAGTGACAGTGGCATTCTCCCCAATTATCAGGCAGCAGCACTGGTCTGTGACAGTGGTATTCTCCCCAATGATCAGGCAGCAGCACCTGTCAGTGACAGTGGTATTCTCCCCAATGATCAGGCAGCAGCACCGGTAAGTGACAGTGGCATTCTCCCCAATGATCAGGCAGCAGAACCGGTCAGGGACAGTGGTATTCTCCCCAATGATCAGGCAGCAGCACCGGTCAGTGACAGTGGCATTCTCCCCAATGATCAGGCAGCAGAACCGGTCGGGGACAGTGGTATTCTCCCCAATGATCAGGCAGCAGAACCGGTCGGGGACAGTGGCATTCTCCCCAATGATCAGGCAGCAGCACCAGTCAGTGACAGTGGCACTCTCCCCAATGATCAGGAAGCAGCACCGGTTAGTGACAGTGGCATTCTCCCCAATGATCAGGCAGCAGCACCGGTCAGTGACAGTGGCATTCTCCCCAATGATCAGGCAGCAGAACCGGTTGGGGACAGTGGCATTCTCCCCAATGATCAGGCAGCAGCACCGGTCAGTGACAGTGGCACTCTCCCCAATGATCAGGAAGCAGCACCAGTTAGTGACAGTGGCATTCTCCCCAATGATCAGGCAGCAGCACCGGTCAGTGACAGTGGCATTCTCCCCAATGATCAGGCAGCAGAACCGGTTGGGGACAGTGGCATTCTCCCCAATGATCAGGCAGCAGCACCGGTCAGTGACAGTGGCACTCTCCCCAATGATCAGGAAGCAGCACCGGTTAGTGACAGTGGCATTCTCCCCAATGATCAGGCAGCAGCACCGGTCAGTGACAGTGGCATTCTCCCCAATGATCAGGCAGCAGCACTGGTCAGTGACAGTGGCATTCTCCGCAATGATCAGGCAGTAGCACCGGTAAGTGACAGTGGCATTCTCCCCAATGATCAGGCAGCAGCACCGGTAAGTGACAGTAGCATTCTCCCCAATGATCAGGCAGCAGCACCGGTCAGTGACAGTGGCATTCTCCCCAATGATCAGGCAGCAGCACCAGTCAGTGACAGTGGCATTCTCCCCAATGATCAGGCAGCAGAACCGGTCGGGGACAGTGGCATTCTCCCCAATGATCAGGCAGCAGAACCGGTCGGGGACAGTGGTATTCTCCCCAATGATCAGGCAGCAGCACCGGTCAGTGACAGTGGCATTCTCCCCATTGATCAGGCAGCAGCACCAGTCAGTGACAGTGGCATTCTCCCCAATGATCAGGCAGCAGCACCTGTCAGTAACAGTGGCATTCTCCCCAACGATCAGGCAGCAGCACCGGTCGGGGACAGTGGCATTCCTCCCCAATGATCAGGCAGCAGCACCGGTCGGGGACAGTGGCATTCTCCCCAATGATCAGGCAGCAGCACCGGTAAGTGACAGTGGCATTCTCCCCAATGATCAGGCAGCAGCACCGGTCAGTGACAGTGGCATTCTCCCCAATGATCAGGCAGCAGAACCGGTCAGTGACAGTGGCATTCTCCCCAATGATCAGGCAGAAGCACTGGTCTGTGACAGTGGTATTCTCCCCAATGATCAGGCAGCAGCACTGGTCTGTGACAGTGGTATTCTCCCCAATGATCAGGCAGCAGCACCGGTCAGTGACAGTGGTATTCTCCCCAATGATCAGGCAGCAGCACCGGTCAGTGACAGTGGTATTCTCCCCAATGATCAGGCAGCAGCACCGGTCAGTGACAGTGGCATTCTCCCCAATGATCAGGCAGCAGCACTGGTCTGTGACAGTGGTATTCTCCCCAATGATCAGGCAGCAGCACCTGTCAGTGACAGTGGTATTCTCCCCAATGATCAGGCAGCAGCACCGGTAAGTGACAGTGGCATTCTCCCCAATGATCAGGCAGCAGAACCGGTCAGGGACAGTGGTATTCTCCCCAATGATCAGGCAGCAGCACCGGTCAGTGACAGTGGCATTCTCCCCAATGATCAGGCAGCAGAACCGGTTGGGGACAGTGGTATTCTCCCCAATGATCAGGCAGCAGAACCGGTCGGGGACAGTGGCATTCTCCCCAATGATCAGGCAGCAGAACCGGTCGGGGACAGTGGCATTCTCCCCAATGATCAGGCAGCAGCACCGGTCAGTGACAGTGGCATTCTCCCCAATGATCAGGAAGCAGCACCGGTTAGTGACAGTGGCATTCTCCCCAATGATCAGGCAGCAGCACCGGTCAGTGACAGTGGCATTCTCCCCAATGATCAGGCAGCAGCACTGGTCAGTGACAGTGGCATTCTCCGCAATGATCAGGCAGCAGCACCGGTAAGTGACAGTGGCATTCTCCCCAATGATCAGGCAGCAGCACCGGTAAGTGACAGTAGCATTCTCCCCAATGATCAGGCAGCAGCACCGGTCAGTGACAGTGGTATTCTCCCCAATGATCAGGCAGCAGAACCGGTCGGGGACAGTGGTATTCTCCCCAATGATCAGGCAGCAGCACCGGTCAGTGACAGTGGCATTCTCCCCAATGATCAGGCAGCAGCACCAGTCAGTAACAGTGGCATTCTCCCCAACGATCAGGCAGCAGCACCGGTCGGGGACAGTGGCATTCCTCCCCAATGATCAGGCAGCAGCACCGGTCGGGGACAGTGGCATTCCTCCCCAATGATCAGGCAGCAGCACCGGTCGGGGACAGTGGCATTCTCCCCAATGATCAGGCAGCAGCACCGGTAAGTGACAGTGGCATTCTCCCCAATGATCAGGCAGCAGCACCGGTCAGTGACAGTGGCATTCTCCCCAATGATCAGGCAGCAGAACCGGTCAGTGACAGTGGCATTCTCCCCAATGATCAGGCAGCAGCACTGGTCTGTGACAGTGGTATTCTCCCCAATGATCAGGCAGCAGCACCGGTCAGTGACAGTGGTATTCTCCCCAATGATCAGGCAGCAGCACCGGTCAGTGACAGTGGCATTCTCCCCAATGATCAGGCAGCAGCACCAGTTAGTGACAGTGGCATTCTCCCCAATGATCAGGCAGCAGCACCTGTCAGTGACAGTGGTATTCTCCCCAATGATCAGGCAGCAGCACCGGTCAGTGACAGTGGCATTCTCCCCAATGATCAGGCACCAGTATCGGTCGGGGAGAGTGGTATTCTCCCCAATGATCAGGCAGAAGCACCGGTCAGTGACAGTGGCATTCTCCCCAATGATCAGGCAGCAGCACTGGTCTGTGACAGTGGTATTCTCCCCAATGATCAGGCAGCAGCACCGGTCAGTGACAGTGGCATTCTCCCCAATGATCAGGCAGCAGCACCGTTCGGGGACAGTGGCATTCTCCCCAATGATTAGGCAGCAGCACCGGTCGGGGACAGTGGCATTCTCCCCAATGATCAGGCAGCAGCACCGGTCAGTGACAGTGGCATTCTCCCCAATGATCAGGCAGCAGCACCGGTCAGTGACAGTGGTATTCTCCCCAATGATCAGGCAGCAGCACCGGTCGGGGACAGTGGCATTCTCCCCAATGATCAGGCAGCAGCACCGGTCAGTGACAGTGGCATTCTCCCCAATGATCAGGCAACAGCACCGGTCAGTGACAGTGGCATTCTCTCCAATGATCAGGCAGCAGCACCGGTCAGTGACAGTGGCTTTCTCTTCAATGATCAGGCAGCAGCACCGGTCAGTGACAGTGGCATTCTTCCCAATGATCAGGCAGCAGCACCGGTCAGTGACAGTGGCATTCTCCCCAATGATCATGCAGCAGCACCGGTCAGTGACAGTGGCATTCTCCCCAATGATCAGGCAGCAGAATCGGTCAGGGACAGTGGCATTCTCCCTAATGATCAGGCAGCAGCACCGGTCAGTGACAGTGGCATTCTCCCCAATGATTAGGCAGCAGCACCGGTCAGTGACAGTGACATTCTCCCCAATGATCAGGCAGCAGCACCGGTCAGTGACAGTGGCATTCTCCCCAATGATCAGGCAGCAGCACCGGTCGGGGACAGTGGCATTCTTCCCAATGATCAGGCAGCAGCACCGGATGGGGACAGTGGTATTCTCCCCATTGATCAGGCAGCAGCACCGGTCAGTGACAGTGGCATTCTCCCCAATGATCAGGCAGCAGTACCGGTAAGTGACAGTGGCATTCTCCCCAATGATCAGGCAGCAGCACCGGTCAGTGACAGTGACATTCTCCCCAATGATCAGGCAGCAGCACCGGTCAGTGACAGTGACATTCTCCCCAATGATCAGGCAGCAGTACCGGTCAGTGACAGTGGCATTCTCCCCAATGATCAGGCAGCAGTACCGGTCAGTGACAGTGGCATTCTCCCCAATGATCAGGCAGCAGCACCAGATAGTGTGCTTCTAACACAATAGGAGATCTCCTCTGCATTGTCTCTCACAATGTCCTCACCACATCTGCCTTAAGCTGAAAAGAGACCTTCCTTTTCCTCACCACGGAGCCCCGGTCATGCTGGGATGTGTAGTTCTATTGCCAATCTAATACACAGGCTCAGTCTATCTGGGAACTACATCTCACACAAAAAAGGACGTGGGGTATCCCCAAAATTTATACCAGACCCTAAACCTAGATAGGAGCCATACAAATGGCATAGAGCTCCCCAAAATCCACATCAAATAACAAAAAAGTGTGAGCTCCCACCTATAACTCATATTAAATAATTCTATGGGAGTTTGGGACTTTAAATGAAAACGCAGGTGCAATCTAGGGAATTTAATAAAAATGTATCCAGATATGTATATGCTGGTAAAAATGTGTATAAGATCATAGCATAATAAACCATAATATTTATAGATAAACAACATTTTATTCACATAAAGAATGTATAGTAAATAGTACAGTAATATTGGTAAACATGATCAAAACCACTGATACCACAAAATACATACCAAATGACATGATTGACACAAGTTAACATGATTGCACATATAAAATGACCCATATAGCTCTCAATAATACAAGAGAGAGCTATAATTGAGAGCTATATGGGTCATTTTATATGTGCAATCATGTTAACTTGTGTCAATCATGTCATTTGGTATGTATTTTGTGGTATCAGTGGTTTTGATCATGTTTACCAATATTACTGTACTATTTACTATACATTCTTTATGTGAATAAAATGTTGTTTATCTATAAATATTATGGTTTATTATGCTATGATCTTATACACATTTTTACCAGCATATACATATCTGGATACATTTTTATTAAATTCCCTAGATTGCACCTGCGTTTTCATTTAAAGTCCCAAACTCCCATAGAATTATTCAATTGATTTAGGGATGGAGGTATTGACCCTACCATGTCATATCCTCATTTAAAGTCCCAATTTTTGTCCCCCCGTTTGTCCTATAACTCATATTAGACCTTCATAGAATCATACAACATGGCGTGCCAAGAAAGGGGGGGGGGGGCAGTGAGTGTGTGGCCCCTTCTGAACCCTACCAGGTTACATGCCCTTAACATGAGAAGGGTACCTTGCCAGGGAGGACCCCTCAGGCAAAGCATCTTTTACCCATTTTGAAGGGGACAACGGCCTCTTCCCCACATCCCTAGCCTGGAGATGGGGGGTCAGAAGGGGGGACTTATCAGAATCTGGAAACTCTCTGGAAAATGACATTTTCCAGCTGCTTGTTTCTGTTTATAAATTGTCGGGAAATGTCATTTGGCAGCAATTTCAATTTCTTTGTAAATTGACGCTTTTGCTTGCGTCCATTGTCCAGATATGCCAAGCCGGTCTTCATGTGTTTTTCACGAAGAGTGACCCTGCGTTGTAATGCACACAACATGCGATAGTGTGACCAGGGACATTAGTGAGTTTCAGGAACATGTGGAAAACGCACGCTCTTCTGACACGCACAGAAATGTGCTGCAATTTAGAAACATGCGGCGGTGCCATAAATTGTAGATGGCATCCTGACACATCGGCAAACCCACCATGCGGCTCTGTGCGGTGCATTTCCAGAAGAGTCGGGGACCTCATTTCTGCATTTCTCATACATGAGGCAGCTCAATAAAATAAATGGGTGGCCCTACAGGATGGGCGGCCCTACAGGTGATGCATCTCGTACCCAATACCATACATTCATTTTACTATGGCATTGGAATCCAATGACAAGCATTTCGTTCTTCCAGTGCATGCCACTCCCACAAGAGTTCCTGCATGGAATTCATTGGGGAAATCACCCACAAGAGCCAAATTCTTGCTTTCTAGGTTGTTGAGCCGGTTACAAATGTAAGAGTGACTCTGATTACCGGCTATGACTAATATTCCACAAGCAGACCATTCTCATACTGGAAAACAAGGAGGAGTCGTCTTACCTGGCTCACAGCGAGAGCAGCACTTTCCCAATCTTCCATTCAAGTATTGCTGCTGATTGCAAGTCTGATTATTGCTCGATGTAACCTGAAAAAAATGAGCAAACGCCAATTCACCAACATTTCTCCGTATGCACACACATTTTAGCTACATGCAATTATTCCACTGAACTATAAAAAGGAAATTAATTTTAAAGTTTTACTCTAAATATTTATTTGTTTCTATGTGCGTGTTCACATGCCATTCATAAATCTTAGTCTGTATCACTTTCATGTACTCCTTCCATCGGAAGTATCTGGTTATTCCCAGCGGTCACCTTTCTTCATTGTTTTAAACTGACCACACAAAGTACAAAAGCTGATCTGTGTTAGTGTGGTCAGTTTTCCTTCATTTGGCTGCCCATTTAGAGTTACAGGACACTGTGCAGACACACAGCATGTCTGTGTTAGGTAGTTTGTTTAGCCACAACTTTCCCTGACCAATCATAGCCTGCCTGTGGTACACACCCCCTCCCAATCACAGCCTGCTTCTAGTACACACCCCCTGCCAATCACAGCCTGTCTCTGGCACACACCCCCTGCCTCTGGCTCACACCCCCTGCCAATCACAGCCTGCCTCTGGCACACACCCCCTGCCAATCACAGCCTGCCTCTGGCACACACACCCTCCCAATCACAGCCTGCCTCTGGCACACACCCCCTGCCTCTGGCACACACCCCCTGCCTCTGGCACACACACCCTCCCAATCACAGCCTGCCTCTGGCACACACCCCCTCCCAATCACAGCCTGCCTCTGGCACACACCCCCTGCCAATCACAGCCTGCCTCTGGCACACACACCCTCCCAATCACAGCCTGCCTCTGGCACACACCCCCTCCCAATCACAGCCTGCCTCTGGCACACACCCCCTGCCAATCACAGCCTGCCTCTGGCACACACCCCCTCCCAATCACAGCCTGCCTCTGGCACACACCCCCTGCCAATCACAGCCTGCCTCTGGCACACACCCCCTCCCAATCACAGCCTGCCTCTGGCACACACCCCCTGCCAATCACAGCCTGCCTCTGGCACACACCCCCTGCCAATCACAGCCTGCCTCTGGCTCACACCCCCTGCCAATCACAGCCTGCCTCTGGCTCACACCCCCTGCCAATCACAGCCTGCCTCTGGCACACACCCCCTGCCAATCACAGCCTGCCTCTGGCACACACACCCTCCCAATCACAGTCTGCCTCTGGCACACACCCCCTGCCAATCATAGCCTGCCTCTAGCACACACCCCCTCCCAATCACAGCCTGCCACTGGCACACACCCCCTCCCAATCACAGCCTGCCTCTGGCACACACCCCCTCCCAATCACAGCCTGCCTCTGGCACACACCCCCTGCCAATCATAGCCTGCCTCTAGCACACACCCCCTCCCAATCACAGCCTGCCACTGGCACACACCCCCTCCCAATCACAGCCTGCCACTGGCACACACCCCCTCCCAATCACAGCCTGCCTCTGGCACACACCCCCTGCCAATCATAGCCTGCCTCTAGCACACACCCCCTCCCAATCACAGCCTGCCACTGGCACACACCCCCTCCCAATCACAGCCTGCCTCTAGCACACACCCCCTCCCAATCACAGCCTGCCACTGGCACACACCCCCTCCCAATCACAGCCTGCCTCTGGCACACACCCCCTCCCAATCACAGCCTGCCTCTAGCACACACCCCCTCCCAATCACAGCCTGCCACTGGCACACACTCCCTCCCAATCACAGCCTGCCACTGGCACACACTCCCTGCCAATCATAGCCTGCCTCTAGCACACACCCCCTGCCAATCATAGCCTGCCTCTAGCACACACCCCCTCCCAATCACAGCCTGCCACTGGCACACACTCCCTCCCAATCACAGCCTGCCTCTGGCACACACCCCCTCCCAATCACAGCCTGCCTCTGGCACACACCCCCTCCCAATCACAGCCTGCCTCTGGCACACACCCCCTCCCAATCACAGCCTGCCTCTGGCACACACTCCCTGCTCCAGCACAGCCTACATTTTGCCTTAGTCTGAACAGACTATGGAATACAAGCATGCTGTGTGTCTGCACAGTGTCCTGGAACACCAATTATCAGGAAGAAGAAGAGATGCATGGTCACATAACAGAACGTTTCAACCTTGTAAAAAGGTAAGAAAGATCATTTCTGAAACAAGGCAAAAGCAGTTATAGTGCCGGCAGAGTTAGAGAAAGTGTCTATATTATTGGATGTTCACAGTTACTGTAATCCCCCGTCAGTCAAAGCATTCCAGCATTAGAAATGCTTTCTAAAAGTCATAACAGTTTAAAATGGAACTAAAGACAAAAAAATGGCAATGGTAAAATTAACACAAATCCAACACAAATGAATGGTAAGCCAACATGTTTGTAACTCCGCCCCCTTCATCAGGGCTAACATAAAAATGATTGCACAGCTACAGAACTTCGGAAATCAGCGAGAAGATCACATGACTTTCATCTTCTTATAGTTAATATTTGTGAATTGGTATTGGTCTTATTCACCAATTAAGCCCCGAAAGATTTTACCCCCTTCCTGACCAGGCCCTATTTTGCGATTCGGCACTGCGTGACTTTAACTGACAATTGCATGGTCGTGCGACGCTGCACCCAAATAAAATTGATGTCCTTTTTTTCCCACAAACAGAGATTTCTTTTGGTGGTATTTCATCACCTCTGCGATTTTTATTTTTTGCGCTATAAACAAAAAAAGAGCGACAATTCTGAAAAAATAACAATATTTTTCACATATTTTTATATGAATTTCCTCCAAAAAAATTTAAAAATCAAAATTTTAAAATTTTAGGCCAATTTGATTTCTGCTACATATTTTTGGTAAAAGAAATCGCAATAAGCGTATTCTGATTGGTTTGTGCAAAAGTTATTACGTTTACTAACAAAGGGAAAGATTTTTGTCATTTTTATTGTTTTTTTTTTAACGAGTAATGGCGGCGATCTGCGATTTTTTTTAGTGGGACTGTGACATTGCGGCGGACAGATCGGACCCCTGACTGACATTTCTGACACTTTTGGGGGTACCAGTGACATTACTACAGTAATCAGTGCTATACATATGCACTGTTACTGCAAAAATGACACTGGCAGGGAAGGGGTTAACTTTATTAGAGCTCAAGGGGTTAAGTGTGTCCCTAGGGGCGTGATTCTAACTGTAAAGGGGCGTGGCTAGTGATATAACCACAGAGACATACGATCCTACATAGCAGGATCGTATGATCTCTGCAGTTACACCAGGGAGAAGCACAGATGGCTTTCTTTACATCAGCCGCCTGCTTTTCTCCCTCTCCTGCGGGAGATCGCGAGTGGCCATGTTAGGGAACGAGCAAGGGGTGGGAGCGTGCCTCTGACTGCGCGCACTCGCCCCCTAGAGGCTCTTAGACAAGCGACGTAGCCCTACCTCACTTTGCCTGAACGGGGCTGACCGCCGCAGTAAATAGTCGTGCGGCGGTCGGCAAGTGGTTAATCACTTCTGGACCAGAAGTTTTTACCCCCTTAACCGCTTTCGGACCGCCCACCACAGAAATACTGCTACATCGGTCACGTGCCTTCAGCTAGGGGGCGAGCGCGCACCGCCGGTGGCGAGCTCCCGCCCCCACTTGGCAGCGGGGATTCAGATACAGGGGGCTGGTGGCTCCGATTGCTGCCAGACACCCGCGATCGCTCCCCGCTGAGAGAGAAGGACGGTCGGATGTTGTAATCACAGCTGATCGTTCTTCTCCCTGGAATGATCACAGAGCGCCTGTGATCCTTCTATGTGATCATTTCAAAAGCCCATCCCCCATACAGTTAGAAACATGCCCCTAGGTACACATTCAACCCTTTGATCGCCCCTGGGTTAACCCCTTCCCTGCCAGTGTCATTAGTACAGTGACAGTGCATATTTTTAGCCGATCTGCCCAATCTGTCCGCCGCAATGTCGCAGTCTCGCAAAAAAACGCTGATCGCCGCCATTACTAATAAAACAATAAAAATTACATAAATCTTTCAAACAGTTAGTAGACACAATAACTTTTGCTCAAACCAATCAAAATACGCTTATTGCAATTTTTTTTGGGAATGTTATATAGCAGAATGTGAAAAATATATATATTTTTTTCAGAATTGTCGCTCTTTTTTTGTTTATAGTGCAAAAAATAAAAATCGCAGAGGTGATCAAATACCACCAAAAGAAAGCTCTGTTTGTGGGAAAAAAAAAAAATTTTATTTGGGTACAGCGTTGCACAACCGCGCAATTGTTCGTTAAAATAGCACAGTGCCGAAGTTTAAAAAAAATGGCCTGGTCATTAAGGGGGAAAATCCTTCCGGTCCAGAACTGGTTAATGACCAGACCATTATTTGCGATTCGGCACTGCCTGTGGCCATGGTAGTAGTGGACGGCTGTCCGTGCTGGGGAAGGTGGTCCTGCTCGAAGCCATGAATCGTGGTTCCTTCTCTGGTCACAGTTTCTCTGGTAGTGTCGGAACTGTTTGCACCGATGGCACTGTACCTGGCTTTGCTGTTGGAAGCGTGGTGGTGGACGATTGCAGGTACCTGGGCTTCGGGTTGGTGCCACTGGTCCTGGAGCAGGTCTTACGGAAGGTTGCTCCGTTTTTCTGGAGTCAATATACTCATCAGCCCGATGAGCTGCTTCGGGTAAGGTGAGCGGTCGCAGATCCCGAATCCATACCTGTATCTCCGGCTGCAGGGTGTTGAAAAAATGTTCCAATAGAAACAGCTGTAACACATCCTCTCCTGATATGGCTTGACAACCGGTAATCCAGAGGGAGGCTGTTCTGTAAAGACGGCAGGCCCACTCTGTGTAGGAATCCCCGCTGTGCTTTTTGGACTCCCGGAACCGTCTCCTATACGCCTCGGGGGTGACTGAGTACCGGGCAAGCAAAGCCTCCTTGACTGTTGGGTAGAGGTGAATCTCCTCATCAGGTATAGCTCTAAAGGCTTCGGCAGCTCTACCTGTTAATTTCCCGGCCAGGATGGTGACCCATTCGTCTGTGAGTACTTTGTGTAAGGCACATTGTCTTTCAAAATCGGCTAAGTAGCCATCTATTTCCCCCTCCGATTCCTGGAAGCTCTTAAAGGCTGCGAAGGGTACCTTTTTCCGTTCTGTTGGGGCTGGAGCATTTTCCACAGTTGGGCTCACTGGTCTCTGGATCTCCGCCATGCGCAACTGGTATTGTGACTTCTCCCGATTCTCAGCGGCGTTCATCACCTGGGAAATTATTTCTGCAGGAGGATTGGGTCCATACAACGCCAACCGCATACGCACAGTCCGCATCAACTCATCCTCCAGGTTCGAGGTTACTGCTCCAGTCACACCGTCGTTTCGGTCCATTTCCATCAGCTCGGCCAGTAGTTCCTTTTTGGTACGGTTATTTGTTGGTCGGCCACGGTTCTCCAACAAATCTTTCAAGGTTGACCGCTTCAAGTTTCCGTAGCGATTCTCCATCTACTCATTCCATTCTCGGAACCAGTTGTAGCATCTCCTCTAGGGGAAAAGAACCATCCCACCGCTTGCCACCAGTTGTAGCGGCCGCCCCCATGGAAAGAGGGGTTTCACCGCCAGAGATGTTCTCTTCCCCCTAGTGGGAGGGATGTTGTAGAGTAGAGCAGGAACCGCTCTTACCAGAGCTAGGGATTTAGCGCGATCCAAGCTGAAGAGAGATAGAGCTGGTATAGCTTTCTCCCACAAACATGAGATGACACTCTATGCTGTGAGTCTAAGCTAGAACTGTTTATTGAACCCGCACACACACATTATATACACTATCAGGTCAGATGTGATCGCATTAACCTATGCAGATAGATTTGAATACAGAAACAGAATAACCATAAACTAATTATCCAGCCATCTGGCCAGAACAATGCAAGGTCATTAACATGTAACAATGGAACAGGAATACTTAGCACAATACACATCCATCTCAAAACACAGACAGTATTAGCAGTCTAGAACAGTCTAACTCTCCCAGTGTAGGATTAAAAACCTTCACATCTCTATATGAAGACATGGCTGACATTGCAGTACAATACACGTTAGCATCACTTGTAAATACAGGCCCCATTGGAAGCAATCCAAACCACCAAGTATCTGATTTTTAAAATCATAGTGACGGTTAGTACCGTCACAGTGAGTCATTGTTCTCGATCCACCAAGTATAAGTGAGTCATTGTTCTGGGTCCACCAAGTATAAGTGAGTCATTGTTCTGGATCCACCAAGTATAAGTGAGTCATTGTTCTGGATCCACCAAGTATAAGTGAATCATTGTTCTGGATCCACCAAGTATAAGTGAGTCATTGTTCTGGATCCACCAAGTATAAGTGAGTCATTGTTCTGGATCCACCAAGTATAAGTGAGTCATTGTTCTGGATCAACCAAGTATAAGTGAGTCATTGTTCTGGATCCACCAAGTATAAGTGAGTCATTGTTCTGGATCCACCAAGTATAAGTGAGTCATTGTTCTGGATCCACCAAGTATAAGTGAGTCATTGTTCTGGATCCACCAAGTATAAGTGAGTCATTGTTCTGGATCCACCAAGTATAAGTGAGTCATTGTTCTGGATCCACCAAGTATAAGTGAGTCATTGTTCTGGATCCACCAAGTATAAGTGAGTCATTGTTCTGGATCCACCAAGTATAAGTGAGTCATTGTTCTGGATCAACCAAGTATAAGTGAGTCATTGTTCTGGATCTGCCAATGATCAATGTGTCATCGCCCTTCATCCACCAAGAATTGGTGTTGGTGTTCTGGATCCATCATTGATCATTGTTTTGGATTTACCAAGAACCAGTGTCAATGTTCTTGATCCACCAAAAATCAGCGTGCCATTGTTCTTGATCAACCAAGAAATTGTGTTGGTGTTCTTGACCCATCAATGATTACTGTGTCAATGTTCTAGATCTACCAATGATCACTCTTCTAGTGTTCTTGACCAACCAATGATCAGTGTGCCATTGTTCTTGATCCAGCAAGCATTGTTGTTGGTGTTTTGGATCCATCAATGATCAGTGTGCCATTGTTCTTAATCCACCAAGAATTGGTGTTGGTGTCCTGGACCCATCAGTGATCAGTTTGTCATTGTTCTGGATTTACCAAGAATCAGTGTCAATGTTCTTGATCCACCAAGAATTGGATGCGATCCTGAAAATGTAAATTCACTATTGCTTCGTGCCGTAAATACCGCATAAAACGAAACCCTTGGTAAATACGGCATAATACATAAACACTCGGTAAATACGGCATAAAACATAAACACTCGGTAAATACCACATAATACATAAACACTCGGTAAATACCGCATAAAACATAAACACTCGGTAAATACCGCATAAAACATAAACACTCGGTAAATACCGCATAAAACATAAACACTCGGTAAATACGGTATAATACATAAACACTCGGTAAATACGGCATAAAACATAAACACTCGGTAAATACCGCATAATACATAAACACTCGATAAATACCGCATAATACATAAACACTCGGTAAATACGGCATAAAACATAAACAATCGGTAAATACCGCATAATACAAAAACACTCGGTAAATACCGCATAATACATAAACACTCGATAAATACCGCATAATACATAAACACTCGGTAAATACGGCATAAAACATAAACAATCGGTAAATACCGCATAATACAAAAACACTCGGTAAATATCGCATAAAACCAAACCCTCGGTAAATACCGCATAATACATAAACACTCGGTAAATACCGCATAATACATAAACACTCGGTAAATACCGCATAATACATAAACACTCTGTAAATACCGCATAAAACATAAACACTCGGTAAATACGGCATAATACATAAACACTCGGTAAATACCGCATAAAACATAAACAATCGGTAAATACCGCATAATACAAAAACACTCGGTAAATACGGCATAAAACCAAACCCTCGGTAAATACCGCATAATACATAAACACTCGGTAAATACCGCATAATACATAAACACTCGGTAAATACGGCATAAAACATAAACACTCGGTAAATACCGCATAATACATAAACACTCGGTAAATACCGCATAATACATAAACACTCGGTAAATACGGCATAATACATAAACACTCGGTAAATACGGCATAATACATAAACACTCGGTAAATACGGCATAATACATAAACACTCGGTAAATACCGCATAATACATAAACACTCGGTAAATACGGCATAATACATAAACACTCGGTAAATACCGCATAAAACATAAACACTCGGTAAATACGGCATAATACATAAACACTCGGTAAATACCGCATAAAACATAAACACTCGGTAAATACGGCATAATACATAAACACTCGGTAAATACGGCATAATACATAAACACTCGGTAAATACGGCATAATACATAAACACTCGGTAAATACCGCATAATACATAAACACTCGGTAAATACCGCATAATACATAAACACTCGGTAAATACCGCATAATACATAAACACTCGGTAAATACCGCATAAAACAGGAGTGAAAGTAAATTCAGAAAAGAAAATAAATATATACAATGGATGCGGTAAATAGGTAGTGGTCCCAGCATGCGATATTTAAGGAACCAGCAGCCTCCGGCCTCCCTAATAACCGGTAAACAGCATGGATGTCAAGGAGTGGGCGGCCACTTCCTTAACAACCAATGAGTCATCAGCTGTCAGCGGGGTTCCCCTCTGACAACTGAGTGTAAAAGAAATAATTAGGAGAAACAAATGGCATGGGGTCCCCCCCCCCCAAAATCCATACTGGACCCTTATCTGAGCATGCAGCCCAGCAGGTAAGGAAGGGGGGAACGAGGGAAAGCCCCCTCCTGAACCATACCAGGCCAGATGCCCTAAACATGGGGGGGTCCTTTAGGGCAGGGTGGGCTCTGCTCATGTTGATGGGGACAAGGACCTCTACCCCACAAACCAGGCTGTTGGTTGTGGGGGTCTAAGGGCGTTATTGGAATCTAGAAAACCCTGTTTCCAAGGGGGCCCCCAGATCCCAGCCCCCGTCATGTGAATGAGTATGCGGTACAAAGTACCTCTACCTATAAAATGTACAGAGAAGGCAGGATGTATTATGTACAATGTAAACTAGTGTTCACCTTTTCCCTATGAGTAGTCATGCCCAAATGTAACTCTGTGTACTTACATTGCTGTATTCTGTGTTGTTGTTTGTTTTGTTATGATATACATTATATATACAGTATATATATATATAAAAAGACAGGATGCATGGCTTTTATAAAAAAAAAGTCCCCCCCGGTGTAGATCCATCGACAGTCACAACACCCACCACACCGCCGACCCGAACAAAAGAAAAAAAGCTCAGCTCCAGACAAAGGCTCCCACTCCCCATCCCAGTGCACCCCCAACCCCCCATGTTTAGGGCATGTTGCCTGGTATGGTTAAGGAGGAGGGGGTCGCTCGCTCATCCAACCCCTTTCCTGACCTGCATGCTCGAATAAGGGTTTCATATGGATTTTGGGGGGGGGGAACCCCAAGCCATTTTTTGTACATTTTGGCTTGGGGGTTCCCCTCAAACTCCCTACCAGACCCAAAGGGGCCTGGATATATTGGGGGGCCCTATGCCTTTTTTTTTTTTCTTAATTATTTTTTCCAGCAAATCTTTTTTTTTCACATTCAGCTGTCAGCGGGAAGCCTGCTGACAGCTGATGACTCAATGGCTGTTAAGGGCACCAGCGGCTCCTTTGCAACCAGCTATTTACAGCCTGTGTTAAGGACATCGGCTACCTCCGGAGGTAAATTACCGCAGGCCTTCACTTCCAAAATACTGCATGACTTCATAAAATAACTCCTGTGGTATTTTAGTGGTTTTTAGTGAATGCAAAAAAACTTTTTGAAAAACGCTGTGGCATCTTAGCGCCCACTCAGGTGCAGTAAGATACCGCTTTGTGAATGGAGCCCAATGTCATTGTTCTGGATCTGCCAAAATCCAATGTACCATCGTCCTGGATCCACCAAGAATCGGCGTTCTGCATCCACCAATGATCTTTGTGCCCTTGTTCTGGATCCACCAATGATCTTTGTGTCCTTGTTCTGGATGCACCAATGATCTTTGTGTGCTTGTTCTGGATCCACCAATGATCTTTGTGTCCTTGTTCTGGATGCACCAATAATCCACCAACAATCGGCATTCTGCCGGTCTGTGACCACCCAAGTTCTACTCATTAACATAAAACCATAAAAAGTCTGCGTACGATCGGTACACTTAGTAAGTCCATTTCTTTCTCTTGTAAATATAAAGGAAATGAATCATAAGTTTAAAAAATAATCCCATATAAATATGTCTGAGCTATTTGGCTTTTCAATAAATATTTCACAAGGAAAAACCATTCGTCTCAAATGATATAAATAAAGGGAATAATTCTTCATCTCACTGAACATCAGACAAGACGTTACCTTCTAACGCGAATGTAACCAAAGTTCTCCCATTTTACTTATCTTGGGATTTTGCTCTCAAAAAGAAAATACACATGAATGTTTATTCACCTGGAAACAGTGACATCACTGAGAATGCAGCCTATCCAATCACTAGAGAGCGATGACATCACTGAGAATGCAGCCTATCCAATCACTAGAGAGTGGTGACATCACGGAGAATGCAGCCTATCCAAACACTAGAGAGCGGTGACATCACTGAGAATGCAGCCTATCCAATCACTAGAGAGCGGTGACATCACTGAGAATGCAGCCTATCCAATCACTAGAGAGCGATGACATCACTGAGAATGCAGCCTATCCAATCACTAGAGAGCGATGACATCACTGAGAATGCAGCCTATCCAAACACTAGAGAGCGGTGACATCACTGAGAATGCAGCCTATCCATTCACTAGAGAGCGATGACATCACTGAGAATGCAGCCTATCCAATCACTAGAGAGCGGTGACATCACTGAGAATGCAGCCTATCCAATCACTAGAGAGCGGTGACATCACTGAGAATGCAGCCTATCCAATCACTAGAGAGCGGTGACATCACTGAGAATGCAGCCTATCCAATCACTAGAGAGCGATGACATCACTGAGAATGCAGCCTATCCAATCACTAGAGAGCGGTGACATCACTGAGAATGCAGCCTATCCAATCACTAGAGAGCGATGACATCACTGAGAATGCAGCCTATCCAAACACTAGAGAGCGGTGACATCACTGAGAATGCAGCCAATCCAATCACTAGAGAGCGGTGACATCACTGAGAATGCAGCCTATCCAATCACTAGAGAGTGATGACATCACTGAGAATGCAGCCTATCCAATCACTAGACAGCGATGACATCACTGAAAATGCAGCCTATCCAATCACTAGACAGCGATGACATCACTGAAAATGCAGCCTATCCAATCACTAGAGAGCGATGACATCACTGAGAATGCAGCCTATCCAAACACTAGAGAGCGGTGACATCACTGAGAATGCAGCCTATCCATTCACTAGAGAGCGGTGACATCACGGAGAATGCAGCCTATCCAATCACTAGAGAGCGGTGACATCACGGAGAATGCAGCCTATCCAATCACTAGACAGCGATGACATCACTGAAAATGCAGCCTATCCAATCACTAGAGAGCGATGACATCACTGAGAATGCAGCCTATCCAATCACTAGAGAGCGATGACATCACTGAGAATGCAGCCTATCCAATCACTAGAGAGCGGTGACATCACTGAGAATGCAGCCTATCCAATCACTAGAGAGCGGTGACATCACTGAGAATGCAGCCTATCCAATCACTAGACAGCGATGACATCACTGAAAATGCAGCCTATCCAATCACTAGAGAGCGGTGACATCACTGAGAATGCAGCCTATCCAATCACTAGAGAGTGATGACATCACTGAGAATGCAGCCTATCCAATCACTAGAGAGCGATGACATCACTGAGAATGCAGCCTATCCAATCACTAGAGAGCAGTGACATCACTGAGAATGCAGCCTATCCAATCACTAGAGAGCAGTGACATCACTGAGAATGCAGCCTATCTATTCACTAGAGAGGGATGACATCACTGAGAATGCAGCCTATCCAATCACTAGAGAGTGGTGACATCACTGAGAATGCAGCCTATCCATTCACTAGAGAGCGGTGACATCACGGAGAATGCAGCCTATCCAATCACTAGAGAGCGGTGACATCACTGAGAATGCAGCCTATCCAATCACTAGAGAGCAGTGACATCACTGAGAACGCAGCCTATCCAATCACTAGAGAGCGGTGACATCACTGAAAATACAGCCTATCCAATCACTAGAGAGCGGTGACATCACTGAGAATGCAGCCTATCCAATCACTAGAGAGCGATGACATCACTGAGAATGCAGCCTATCCAATCACTAGAGAGCGGTGACATCACTGAGAATGCAGCCTATCCAATCACTAGAGAGCAGTGACATCACTGAGAACGCAGCCTATCCAATCACTAGAGAGCGGTGACATCACTGAAAATACAGCCTATCCAATCACTAGAGAGCGGTGACATCACTGAGAATGCAGCCTATCCAATCACTAGAGAGCGGTGACATCACTGAGAATGCAGCCTATCCAATCACTAGAGAGCGATGACATCACTGAGAATGCAGCCTATCCAATCACTAGAGAGTGGTGACATCACTGAGAATGCAGCCTATCCAATCACTAGAGAGCGATGACATCACTGAGAATGCAGCCTATCCAATCACTAGAGAGCGGTGACATCACTGAGAATGCAGCCTATCCAATCACTAGAGAGCAGTGACATCACTGAGAACGCAGCCTATCCAATCACTAGAGAGCGATGACATCACTGAGAATGCAGCCTATCCAATCACTAGAGAGCGGTGACATCACTGAAAATACAGCCTATCCAATCACTAGAGAGGGGTGACATCACTGAGAATGCAGCCTATCCAATCACTAGAGAGTGGTGACATCACTGAGAATGCAGCCTATCCAAACACTAGAGAGTGGTGACATCACTGAGAACGCAGCCTATCCAATCACTAGAGAGCGATGACATCACTGAGAATGCAGCCTATCCAATCACTAGAGAGCGGTGACATCACTGAAAATACAGCCTATCCAATCACTAGAGAGGGGTGACATCACTGAGAATGCAGCCTATCCAATCACTAGAGAGTGGTGACATCACGGAGAATGCAGCCTATCCAAACACTAGAGAGTGGTGACATCACGGAGAATGCAGCCTATCCAATCACTAGAGAGTGATGACATCACTGAGAATGCAGCCTATCCAATCACTAGAGAGTGGTGACATCACGGAGAATGCAGCCTATCCAATCACTAGAGAGCGGTGACATCACTGAGAATTCACTCTGTACTTTCCTGCTGGCCCATCTGAGAATTTTGTTGGCTGTAGAGTTGTCACAGAAGTCATGCCCCGCCTCTTTTCTGATGTACGGTGACGCTGGGTACAGATTGACTTCTCTTACATTCTGTAACAAATCGATTCTATAGCTTGAAGGAATTTTACATTCTTTACACATTTTGTCATGTTTGTGTCACAAAATTTCCCAAGAACAACCAATTTCCGTGTAAAGTGAGGAGATTGGTGCCAAGTCCCACTTCCCCGTCATCTGCTGAGCATGCGCGGCTGTGAGTCGCAGGGATCCAACAAAAAACAGGAAGCACCGCGTTTCATCAACGAACTTCTTGGTGAAGAACATTTAGACATCCATTCGGATTACTCACATTTCGGTTATAAAACCACCAGTCCATGAAATGGCCGTCCTTTTGGTAGAGTATGACTCTGTCCATCGGAAACAGGCGAGGGATGATACTCACCTCCTGGCAGCTTGCATCTCCTACCTCTAGAATCCCAATGATGCATCAATTTCTTCAGCATTCAACACTTCCGGGAGTGTCTGACCCGGTGACGTAACACGTAGGGAAGGGGCTTGCTGACGTCACGGCACACTGGGAGACGAGGAGAGTTTGGTAATCAAACACTGCGTATAGTTTATTGTTCCTGCTGGAAATTCTCATATATTTATGCTGATATTGGATGGTGCACTAAAAGCACCAGGAACATGTGAGTCTTTTTAATCTAAGCGTTGTTTTAACCACTTAAGCCCCAGAAGATTTTACCCCCTTCCTGACCAGGGGGTTTTTTGCGATTTTTTACTGCGTGACTTTAACGTACAATTGCGCGGTCGTGCGACACTGTACCTAAACGAATTTGACGTCCTTTTTTTCCCACAAACAGAGCTTTCTTTTGGCGGTATTTGATCACCTGTGTGATTTTTTGATCATGCGCTATAAACAAAAAAAGAGCGTAATTTTGCAAAAATAACAATATTTTTCACTTTTTTTTATATGAAATTCCCCCCCAAAAAAATGTAAAAATCAAAATTTTTTAACATTTTCGGCCAATTTGTTTTCTGCTACATATGTTTGGTAAAAAAAAATCACAATAAGCGTATTTTGATTGGTTTGTGCAAAAGTTATTGCGTTTACTAACTAAGGGAAAGATTTTTGTAATTTTTGGTGGTTTTTTATTTAACGAGTAATGGCGGCGATCTGCGATTTTTTTTGTGGGACTGCGACATTGCGGCGGACAGATCGGACGATTGACTGACATTTTTGACACTTTTGGGGGTACCAGTGACATTACTACAGTAATCAGTGCTATACATATGCACTGTCACTGTACTAATGACACTGGCAGGGAAGGGGTTAACTGTATTGGAGAAGGAGGGGTTAAGTGTGTCCTAGGGGCGTGTTTATAACTGTGATTGGACATGTCTCCTATTGTTAAAACAGAGATCAATGATCCTACATAGTAGAACCGTCTGATCTCCATTTTTACACAGGGGAGAATGACAGGTGACTTGTTTACATCAGCCGCCCGCCTTTCTCCCGCTCTACCGACGATTGTAGAGTCCGCCAGTCACACGCGCAGACTCCTCCGTGAACGAGCCTCAGCGGGCGCGCGCTCGCCCGCTATTGGCTAAAAAGCCGGTCACAGGCAAGCGACATAGATCTACGTCACTCTGCCTGGCCGGGGCTGACCGCCGCAGTATATATACAGTGCGCAGTCGGCAAGCGGTTAAAGATAGCGCACTGTGTAGAGCATTATTTTCCTATGTTTCCTTGGCTGAGCGGAGGAGGGCTGAAGGAGGAAGTTTGTATACCCTGCAAATTCCAGCTATTTGGAAAATCAAAGAGGATCCCCTTGTGTGGCTCAGGGGCACAATGAGGCCATATCAGTGGTCATATATTCCAGGTGAGGACAAATCGGGGGAAGGGTAAAACGCTGCATGGTAGAAGTCATTGCACATGGTGGTAGAACATGAAGAAGAGTATTAATATTGTGGATACAGTGAGAGGAAAAAGTATTTGAACCCCTGCGTTTGCACACTGACAAAGAAATGATCAGTCTATAATTTTATTGGTCGGTTTATTTTACCAGTGAGAGACGGAATAACAACAAAAATATCCAGAAAAAACGCATTTCAAAAAAGTTATAAATTGATTTGCATTTTAATGAGTGAAATAAGTATTTGATCCCCGACCAATCAGCAGATTTCTGGCTCCCAGGTGTCTTCTATACAGGTAATGAGCTGAGATTAGGAGGATTCTCTTATAGGGAGTGCTCCTAATCTCAGCTTGTTACCTGTATAGAAGACTCCTGTCCACAGAATCAACCAATCAGATTCCAATCTCTCCACCATGGCCAAGACCAAAGAGCTGTCCAAGGATGTCAGGGAGAAGATTGGAGACCTACACAAGGCTGGAATGGCTACAAGACCATCGCCAAGCAGCTTGGTGAGAGGTGACAACAGAAAATAACTGTCAGTCTCCCTCAGTCTGGGGCTCCATGGAAGATCTCACCTCATGGAGGTTCAATGATGATGGAGAACGGTGAGGAATCAGCCCAGAACTACACGGGAGAATCTTCTCAATGATCTCAGCTGGGACCATCGTCACCAAGAAAACCATTGGTAACACACTACCCCATGGAGGACTGAAATCCTGCAGCACCCGCAAGGTCCCCCTGCTCAGGAAATCACATGGTACAGCCCATCTGATGTCTGCTGATGAACATCTGAATGATTCAGAGGAGAACTGGGGGAAAGTGTTGTGGTCAGATGAGACCAAAAATCAACTCAACTCACCGTGATTGAAGGAGGAGGAGGAATGCTGCCTATGACCCCAAGAACCCCATCCCCCACCGTCACACATGGAGGGGGAAACTTTATGCTAAGGGGTTATTTTTCTGCTAAAGGGACAACTTCACCGCATCAAAGGGATGATGGGCGGGGCCATGTACCATCAAATCTTGGGTGAGAACCTCCTTCCCTCGGCCAGGGCATTGAAGATGGGTCATGGATGGGAATTCCAGCATGACAATGACCCAAAACACACGGCCAAGGCAACAAAGGAGTGGCTCAAGAAGAAGCACATTAAGGTCCTGGAATGGCCTAGCCAGTCTACAGACCTCAATCCCATAGAAAATAGGTGGAGGGAGCTGAAAGTTTGAGTTACCTAATGTCAGCTTCCAAACCTTAATGACTTGGAGAGGAGTGGGACAAAATCCCTCCTGAGATGTGTGCGAACCTGGAGGCCAACTAGAACAAACGTCTGACCTCTGTGACTGCTAACAAAGGTTTCTCCACCAACTACTAAGGGGTCAAACACTTATTTCACTCATTAAAATGCAAATCAATTTATAACTTTTTTGAAATGCATTTTTCTGGATATTTTTGTTATTCTGTCCAGGGCTTTTCTTCTCAGAGAATAGGTGCAGGAACCCCTCCCTTCTGAGTAATTTCTGCCCCCTACCCACCTCTGAGCACCATCCCTTGGTTCCACTCCCTATCCACCGCCCTGTACCGCCCCTTTTCGATAACAAGTATAATTTTGTGCTACTAGGTAATTTGTATGGAATTTAATAGACCCCCACCCCAGCAACAATAGATCCCCCAGCAACAATATATTCCCCAGCAACAATGGATCCGCAGCAACAAAGTACCACCCCAGCAACAATAAACCCCCAGCAGCAACATCAGATCTCCCAGCAGCCAGCATAAATAAACCCTCCAGCAGTAATAGACCTCTCCCTTTACAGTAGATCCCTTCCAGCAACAATTGATCCACCAGTATTATAAGACCCCCTGCCAACAACAATAGATACCCCCCACACAAAAATAAATCTCTAGCAGCGACAATAGATCCCCCAGCAGGCAGCATCATTAGACCCTCCAGCACACCCCAGCACTCCTTGCCATAAAATAGATTCAGTTCTGGAGGTGCCGGAACTGCGTTCCCCCTGGTAAAATAAACCGACCAATAAAATTACAGACTGATCATTTCGTTGTCAGTGGGCAAAAGTACAAAATCAGAAGGGGGGTCAAATACTTTTTTTTCCCCCTCACTGTATATGTGGGGGTTTCCCTCACGTTTTTTCACTTACTGAGGTGAAAATGTTCACCAGTGGAAAGGGAAACCTTCCAGACTGAACAGCCCCTGGTTGAGTTATTTCATTGTGATAAAGTTAGTTAATCATTCATAAAAGATTTGCTAAGAGTTTATATTTCCTGAGTAAACCTGGGAATGCGATAATGAATTGTCCTCCGGGTCAATAGACTGACATTTGCATTCTCAGTACAGGTGTGAGGGTTTCTATGGATTCTCGGGGGTACGGGAAACCTTTCATGTGACACAACTCCAAGAAGCTGTGAAAGTTCAGAGCCCATCAATGACTTTAATCCATTTAAAGACAATGCAAGGCGAAAAAACCCATTGGAATCCATGCGTCCGGCACTCTGCATGTAGATTAGGGGGCCGGACACATAGATGGGGGGGGCGGATGCATAGATGGGGGGGGGGGGCACTGTCCAGTCCGCTTGGTGGCTCCAGTGGGTTGGGAATTAGGAAGTTGCATTTTCTTCCTTAGCCCATTGCCAGACGCAGTTCCGAGTTCTATGCGTAGATAATAACTACACCTCCCATGAGCCCTGACTGCCAGGAAGTAGAATATATGAAAAGGAATCTCTGTAACGCTCTTTACAAAGTATTATTATGTCTGCGCTTGTAAGCAAAAACATTCAATAATCGGATTCGGTGAATGAAATATGAAATAATATCGACTTTTCTGCCCCATAATCTCAGATCACCCATTGAAATAAAACAAATATTAAATATGTTTATTCCGTATTTATGAGACATAAATATAAAATATTTTACACACTGTGAGCAGACGATTGTATCTGTAACTATAGAGCTCCAATGAAATGGAATAGAAACGTATTCAGCAATCCAAATCCATGAACCAATGGCGGCACGGGGGTGCAATGATTGGTCGGCACTTCCGAGCAGCAAAAGGGTCGCTGGTTCAAATCCCGACCACAAATCTACCTGCATGGAGTTTGCATGTTCTCCCTGTGCCTGCGTGGGTTTCCTCCCACACTCCAAATACATTCCGGGGGGGGGGGGGGGGGTTCGTTGGATCCTGTATGTATGAATGTGAGTTAGGGACCTTAGATTGTAAGCTCCTTGGCATAGTTGCCAACATTTGAAAAACATTTCCAGGGACACTTTGCAGCACAGCTATCAATTACTTACCACACCCACTTCCCTGAAGCTACACCCACTCCCCATAACTAATCTCCGCCTACTTATCATCAAATTATAGGGCAGTGATGGCGAACCTTGGCACCCCAGATGTTTTGGAACTACTTTTCCCATGATACTCATCCACTCTGCAGTGCAGTTGAGCATCATGGGAAATGTAGTTCCAAAACATCTGGGGTGCCAAGGTTCGCCATCACTGTTATAGGGTCTATAGAGAGAATTACAGGAAATTGAAAAGGGAATTTCAAACTTAAGGCCAAAGTAGCAGAGTAGGAATAATTCTCCCATTCAGCTGCACTACTTCTGCCTAAAGTATAGAATTCTCATCACAATTCCCTGCAATTCTAAGACTCGGTTCACACTGGGGCGGCACAACTCTGTACTACTTTGGGGGTGACTTGTGCATTCCCATGCACCACGACTTCGGAGCGACTTACATGGACTTCACATAATGGAAGTCTATGCAAGTCGCTCCGAGGTCGCCCCCCCGAAGTAGTACAGGACCCTTTTTCTAAGTTGGAGCGACTTGTGTCACTCCTATTAGAACGAGTCCTGTACTACTCAATGGACCGTGAGGGACCGCGACTTGTCAGGCTGACAAATCGCCTGAGAAGTCGCGCTAGTGTGAACCGAGACTAAAGTGTGAAATGTGCTCAGGGGGGACCATAAAAAAATGTAACATGGAAATATAAATAAAGTGCGAGGTGTAAATAAACACGGTAAAACCTAATTATAATATCTGGTAAAATTAGGTTTTAATGGCGCCAGGTGGAGCCATTACGTAACTGCGCATGCGTCTATTATGCAGAGGGAAAGCGGGGGAACGCAGTTCCGGCACCTCCAGCACTGAATGTATATAATGGTAAGGTGTGCTGGAGATAATGCTGGCTGTTAGGGATCTATTGTTGCTAGAGGGGATCTATTTTTGTGCGGGGGTCTATTATTGCCAGAGAGGTCTATTGTTGCTGGTGGTGGATCTATTGTTGCTTGGGGGTCAATAGTTGCTGGAAGAGATCTACTGTTGGGGGAGGGGGTATTTTTTTGATAGCTCCTGAGAGATTTTTTGTTTCTGCTGGGGTGTGTTGTTTTTTGGGGGGTCCTTTGTTGCTGGGAGGTCTATTGTTTCTTGTTGAATATATTGTTGCTGGCTGTGGGGATCTATTTTACTACTTTTCTCTTATCATGTAAAGGCAGAAGGTATATTCTATGCATTAAGATAAAAAGCCTTCTGTGTGTAGCAGCCCCCCCCCCTCAACCCCCCCAATACTTACCTGAGGCCCCTCTCCATCCAGCGATGTCCATGAGTCCCTCAGCCATCTGCTACTCTACCTCCTGATTGGCTTAGACACAGTCATGGCATCATTGGCTCCCACGGCTGTTAATCAAAATCAGTTAGCCAATCAGAAGAGAGAGGGGGCAGGGCAGAACCACTCTGCTTGAGTGCCCCCATAGCAAGTTGCTTGCTGTGGGGACCCTCAACAGGAGGGAGGGGCTAGAAGTAGCGTAAAGAGGGACCCCAGAAGAGGAGGATCGGGCTGTTCTGTGCAAAACCACTACAGAGCCGGTAAGTATAACATGTTTGTAATTTAAGACTTTACAATCACTTTAACAAATTCCATACAAATTACTGAGCACCACTAAATATTACTCGGCTCTGAATTTTCTAAAAGGGGCGGTACTGGGAGGTGGGTAGGGGGTGGGATCAAAGAACGGTGCTTGGAGGTGGGTAGGGGATGGAACCAAAGAACGGTGCTTGGAGGTGGGTAAGGGGTGGAACCAAAGAACGGTGCTTGGAGATGGGTAGGGGGGGGAACCAAAGAACGGTGCTTGGAGATGGGTAGGGGGGGGAACCAAAGAACGGTGCTTGGAGGTGGGTAGGGGGTGGAACCAAAGAACAGTGCTTGGAGGTGGGTAGGGGGTGGAACCAAGGAACGGTGCTTGGAGGTGGGTAGGGGGTGGAACCAAAGAACAGTGCTTGGAGGTGGGTAGGGGGTGGAACCAAGGAACGGTGCTTGGAGGTGGGTAGGGGGTGGAACCAAACAACAGTGCTTGGAGATGGGTAGGGGGGGGAACCAAGGGACAGTGCTTGGAGGTGGGTAGGGGGTGGAACCAAGGAACGGTGCTTGGAGATGGGTAGGGGGGGGAACCAAAGAACGGTGCTTGGAGATGGGTAGGGGGGGGAACCAAAGAATGGTGCTTGGAGGTGGGTAGGGGGTGGAACCAAAGAACGGTGCTTGGAGGTGGGTAAGGGGTGGAACCAAAGAACGGTGCTTGGAGATGGGTAGGGGGGGGGAACCAAGGGACAGTGCTTGGAGGTGGGTAGGGGTTGGAACCAAAGAACGGTGCTTGGAGGTGGGTAGGGGGTGGAACCAAAGAACAGTGCTTGGAGGTGGGTAGGGGGTGGAACCAAAGAACGGTGCTTGGAGGTGGGTAGGGGGGGGAACCAAGGGACAGTGCTTGGAGGTGGGTAGGGGTTGGAACCAAAGAACGGTGCTTGGAGGTGGGTAGGGGGTGGAACCAAGGGACAGTGCTTGGAGGTGGGTAGGGGGTGGAACCAAGGGACAGTGCTTGGAGGTGGGTAGGGGGTGGAACCAAGGGACAGTGCTTGGAGGTGGGTAGGGGGTGGAACCAAGGGACAGTGCTTGGAGGTGGGTAGGGGGTGGAACCAAGGGACGGTGCTTGGAGGTGGGTAGGGGGTGGAACCAAGGGACAGTGCTTGGAGGTGGGTAGGGGGTGGAACCAAGGGACAGTGCTTGGAGGTGGGTAGGGGGTGGAACCAAGGGACAGTGCTTGGAGGTGGGTAGGGGGTGGAACCAAGGGACAGTGCTTGGAGGTGGGTAGGGGGTGGAACCAAGGGACGGTGCTTGGAGGTGGGTAGGGGGTGGAACCAAGGGACAGTGCTTGGAGGTGGGTAGGGGGTGGAACCAAGGGACGGTGCTTGGAGGTGGGTAGGGGGTGGAACCAAGGGACGGTGCTTGGAGGTGGGTAGGGGATGGACACAATCAGTAACTCAGAAGTTGGTGTTCTTGCACCGATTCTCGGATTATACACAATGTGGCTCCTTCAGAAACGCGTTCTTCCCAGTGTTTATAATGCCATTGACCTCTTGTACTTTCTACATTGTATAAATACTTCTTCTACACAACATCTATCAGGAATTTCCGTCTGTAGAATATCTATGAACTGTGTAATAAGCATCCATGTTATCCAACCATAAGACAAGTGGTCCAAATTCCACAACACTATTACAGCCTATAAAACGCTATTGAGCAGACAGACAGACAGACGGACGGACGGACGGACGGACGGACGGACGGACGGACGGACGGACGGACGGACGGACGGACAGACAAGTCAACCAATGGAGATGACAAAACCGATTCCTCTGTAGGGTGGTTTACGTTCTTCACACATATATTTAGGTTTCTTCTAGAGACCGGCAATGAAGCCGATGTCCGTTTACTAGGACAGCCCTCAACCTTTTGTACCCTCGGAACTCCTGATAAAAACTGGTCATACCCAAAGATCAAAGACATCGGCGTGATGAGAAACCTTGAAATCAGAGAATAAAGAATGCCTTGCATTGTTTTTAACCACTTAAGCCCCGGAGGATTTGGCTGCTCAAAGACCAGGCCCTATTTTGCGATTCGGCACTGCGTGACATTTAATGGACAATTGCGCGGTCGTGCGACGCTGTACCTAAATGAAATTGATGTCATTTTTCCCCACAAACAGAGCTTTTTTTTTGGTGGTGTGCGATTTTTACTTTTTGCGCTATAAACAAAAAAAGAGCGACAATTTTGAAAAAATAACAATATTTTTCACATTTTTTTATATGAAATTGCCCCCCCCCCCCAAAAATGTAAAAATCTAAATTTTTTAACATTTTAGGCCAATTTGTTTTCTGCTACATATGTTTGGTAAAAAAAATTGCAATAAGCGTATTTTGATTGGTTTGTGCAAAAGTTATTGCGTTTACTAACAAAGGGAAAGATTTTTGTCATTTTTATTGTTTTTTTTTTACTAGTAATGGCGGCGATCTGCGATTTTTTTGCGGGACTGCGACATTGCGGCGGACAGATCGGACCCTTGACTGACATTTTTGACACTTTTGGGGGGACCAGTGACATCACTACAGTAATCAGTGCTAAACATATGCACTGTCACTGTACTAATGACACTGGCAGGGAAGGGGTTAACTTTATTGGTGATCAGTGGTTTAAATGTATCCCTAGGGGCGTGATTCTAACTGCCAAGGGGCGTGGCTAGTGATGTAACCACAGAGACATACGATCCTACATAGCAGGATCGTATGATCTCTGCAGTTACATCAGGGAGAATGACAGGCGGCTTTGTTTACATCATCCGCCTGCCTTTCTCCCTCTCCAGTGGGAGATCGCGAGTGACCGGGGGACATCGGAACCTCCGGTCACTCGCACGGGGATGTCAGGGAACGAGCGGGGGCGGGAGCCCATGACGTACCGGTACGTCACTTTGCCCAGGAGGGGCTGACCGCCACCATATATAGTCGCGCGGCGGTCAGCAAGTGGTTAAATGGATTCTAATAAAAAATGTTGTTGTGTTTTATATTCCGTCTCTGCTGATCAATTTGTGGTTTTAAGTAACTGTTGGTGGGAATCCTGGGAGATACTCGGAGCCTCGGAGCCTCGGAGCCTCATATGAGGTCCCCACTGCCCCAAAATACTGCCATTATAATGAGGCCAAAAGAGAACCCCAAACAAACGATAATTTCTGCCCACGTTTCTGTTATGCCCAGAGGGGAATGGAGTGTAAGCCTTTCAGATTAGCTTTTATTTGCTACATCTAAGTATTAGTGCCAGTTCCAAGGAGGAACATCATGCACCGTGATAAAATGCCTTGAAAAGTATTCATACCCCTTGCAATTTTTCTACAGGGTTTCCTTTTTTTCACATTTGATGATGTTACAGCCGAATTCTACAAACCCCTCCCCCATAATGACAACGTGAGAGAAGTTTGTTGGAAATCTTTACAAATTTATTAAAAAAAAAAAACGCCTGGAAACGATACGCTCAGCTGTGGGTGGAGCCTTGCAGTGACACGCCTGTCTAAACAGTAGTCCAGGTTTTGGGTATTGGGCGATGGAAGCTCAGCTCCCCTGGTGCTCCCTCTTGGTTGGGGCACCTGGCAGAGCCCCGCTGGGTTCCCCACCAATCCTTTATTTGTATTTTCACTTTTACTTTTGCTGGGTGGTGTAGTTCCCTTTTCTATACATAGCTGAAGATCACGCGCTGGAAACCACAAACCAATCAGCACAACCGGTAGAATAAAACAAATATTTTTTTTCATTCCCATTGAAAACAACGCCTTGCATTGGATTCTAATAAAAGGTTTTGATTTTTATTCCGGCTCTGCTGATCAGTATGTTCCTGGTGTTGGGTAACCCGGTAGATGCTCACTGAGGTTCCCATAATCCTTCCCTTGTGGTTGTTCTGAAAAGTCAGTGAAGGAATTTTGGGTACCCAAAATATCTGACTCCCAGGACGGATCGTTTCCCTACACTGCCAGCTGCATACAACGAATATTCAGTAATTGTTCTAAAATACAATAAATCATTGAATGATGAAAAGAAATGCAGACAGTGAAAACTGTGGTGCCCCCCAAAATGAGTCATCAGTGGAGAAACCACCCCTTATAATGGTAGTCAGTGGAAACCCCCCCTGTAATGGTGGTTAGTGAAGGTGGGGGATTAATTCACTACACTTCTCAGGAAACCCCTAGAAACCAAAAGAAGAACCCGAGGGTTCCCTAGAAATCTGACTGAAAAAGGCAGCACTACGGACATCGCTATCCAATCATTAGAGAAATTACAGGAAAAAGCCTATCCAATCACTAGAGAGCGTTGACATCACTGAGAATGCAGCCTATCCAATCACTAGAGAGCGTTGACATCACTGAGAATGCAGCCTATCCAATCACTAGAGAGCGGTGACATCACTGAGAATGCAGCCTATCCAATCACTAGAGAGCGGTGACATCACTGAGAATGCAGCCTATCCAATCACTAGAGAGCGGTGACATCACTGAGAATGCAGCCTATCCAATCACTAGAGAGCGATGACATCACTGAGAATGCAGCCTATCCAATCACTAGAGAGCGATGACATCACTGAGAATGCAGCCTATCCATATACTAGAGAGCGATGACATCACTGAGAATGCAGCCTATCCAATCACTAGAGAGCGTTGACATCACTGAGAATGCAGCCTATCCAATCACTAGAGAGCGGTGACATCACTGAGAATGCAGCCTATCCAATCACTAGAGAGCGATGACATCACTGAGAATGCAGCCCATCCAATCACTAGAGAGCGATGACATCACTGAGAATGCAGCCTATCCAATCACTAGAGAGCGGTGACATCATTGAGAATGCAGCCTATCCAATCACTAGAGAGCGGTGACATCACTGAGAATGCAGCCTATCCAATCACTAGAGAGCGATGACATCACTGAGAATGCAGCCTATCCAATCACTAGAGAGCAGTGACATCACTGAGAATGCAGCCTATCCAATCACTAGAGAGCGGTGACATCACTGAGAATGCAGCCTATCCAATCACTAGAGAGCGGTGACATCACTGAGAATGCAGCCTATCCATATACTAGAGAGCGATGACATCACTGAGAATGCAGCCTATCCAATCACTAGAGAGCGATGACATCACTGAGAATGCAGCCTATCCAATCACTAGAGAGCGTTGACATCACTGAGAATGCAGCCTATCCATATACTAGAGAGCGATGACATCACTGAGAATGCAGCCTATCCAATCACTAGAGAGCGATGACATCACTGAGAATGCAGCCTATCCAATCACTAGAGAGCGGTGACATCACTGAGAATGCAGCCTATCCAATCACTAGAGAGCGGTGACATCACTGAGAATGCAGCCTATCCAATCACTAGAGAGCGGTGACATCACTGAGAATGCAGCCTATCCAATCACTAGAGAGCGATGACATCACTGAGAATGCAGCCTATCCATATACTAGAGAGCGATGACATCACTGAGAATGCAGCCCATCCAATCACTAGAGAGCGATGACATCACTGAGAATGCAGCCTATCCAATCACTAGAGAGCGATGACATCACTGAGAATGCAGCCTATCCAATCACTAGAGAGCGGTGACATCATTGAGAATGCAGCCTATCCAATCACTAGAGAGCGGTGACATCACTGAGAATGCAGCCTATCCAATCACTAGAGAGCGGTGACATCACTGAGAATGCAGCCTATCCAATCACTAGAGAGCGGTGACATCACTGAGAATGCAGCCTATCCAATCACTAGAGAGCGATGACATCACTGAGAATGCAGCCTATCCAATCACTAGAGAGCGGTGACATCACTGAGAATGCAGCCTATTCAATCACTAGAGAGCGATGACATCACTGAGAACGCAGCCTATCCAATCACTAGAGAGTGATGACATCACTGTGATGGTCAGAGATCCACACACATTTTGGCCATAAAATGTAATCAGTATAACAACAAACAATTACAGCAGATGGGTGACAGTGAGAGATCCTCCATGACGTTCTTTAAAGCCTGAGCCCCCCCCCCCCCTGCTTTCATTTCCACTGAATCCCATAAAGAGATCTGATTGGATGTGTTTTCGGGGACTATGAAAGGGGCGGGGAGGTGACAGCATGGAAGGGCGGGGAGGTGACAGCGTGGAAGGGCAGGGAGGTGACAGCATGGAAGGGCAGGGGCAAGGAGAGGTGACAGCATGGAAGGGCAGGGAGGTGACAGCATGGAAGGGCAGGGAGGTGACAGCATGGAAGGGCAGGGAGGTGACAGCATGGAAGGGCAGGGGCAAGGAGAGGTGACAGCATGGAAGGGCAGGGAGGTGACAGCATGGAAGGGCAGGGAGGTGACAGCATGGAAGAACAGGCAGGGAGGTGACAGCATGGAAGAACAGGCAGGTGACATAATGGAAGGGCAGGGAGGTGACAGCATGGAAGGGCAGGGAGGTGACAGCATGGAAGCGCAGGGAGGTGACAGCATGGAAGGGCAGGGAGGTGACAGCATGGAAGGGCAGGGGCAAGGAGAGGTGACAGCATGGAAGGGCAGGGAGGTGACAGCATGGAAGGGCAGGGAGGTGACAGCATGGAAGGGCAGGGAGGTGACAGCATGGAAGGGCAGGGAGGAGACTGCATGGAAGGGCAGGGAGGTGACAGCATGGAAGGGCAGGGGCAAGGAGAGGTGACAGCATGGAAGGGCAGGGAGGTGACTGCATGGAAGGGCAGGGAGGTGACTGCATGGAAGGGCAGGCAGGTGACAGCATGGAAGGGCAGGGAGGTGACAGCATGGAAGGGCAGGCAGGTGACAGCATGGAAGGGCAGGGAGGTGACAGCATGGAAGGGCAGGCAGGTGACAGCATGAAAGGGCAGGGAGGTGACAGCATGGAAGGGCAGGCAGGTGACAGCATGGAAGGGCAGGGAGGTGACAGCATGGAAGGGCAGGGAGGTGACAGCATGGAAGGGCAGGGAGGTGACTGCATGGAAGGGCAGGGAGGTGACTGCATGGAAGGGCAGGCAGGTGACAGCATGGAAGGGCAGGGAGGTGACTGCATGGAAGGGCAGGCAGGTGACAGCATGGAAGGGCAGGGAGGTGAGAGCATGGAAGGGCAGGCAGGTGACAGCATGGAAGGGCAGGGAGGTGACTGCATGGAAGGGCAGGCAGGTGACAGCATGGAAGGGCAGGGAGGTGACTGCATGGAAGGGCAGGCAGGTGACAGCATGGAAGGGCAAGGAGGTGACAGCATGGAAGGGCAGGGAGGTGACAGAATGGAAGGGCAGGGAGGTGACAGCATGGAAGGGCAGGCAGGTGACAGCATGGAAGGGCAGGGAGGTGACTGCATGGAAGGGCAGGGAGGTGACTGCATGGAAGGGCAGGCAGGTGACAGCATGGAAGGGCAGGGAGGTGACTGCATGGAAGGGCAGGCAGGTGACAGCATGGAAGGGCAGGGAGGTGACTGCATGGAAGGGCAGGCAGGTGACAGCATGGAAGGGCAAGGAGGTGACAGCATGGAAGGGCAGGGAGGTGACAGAATGGAAGGGCAGGGAGGTGACAGCATGGAAGGGCAGGCAGGTGACAGCATGGAAGGGCAGGGAGGTGACTGCATGGAAGGGCAGGGAGGTGACTGCATGGAAGGGCAGGCAGGTGACAGCATGGAAGGGCAGGGAGGTGACTGCATGGAAGGGCAGGCAGGTGACAGCATGGAAGGGCAGGGAGGTGACTGCATGGAAGGGCAGGCAGGTGACAGCATGGAAGGGCAGGGAGGTGACTGCATGGAAGGGCAGGCAGGTGACAGCATGGAAGGGCAAGGAGGTGACAGCATGGAAGGGCAGGGAGGTGACAGAATGGAAGGGCAGGGAGGTGACAGCATGGAAGGGCAGGGAGGTGACAGCATGGAAGAACCTTTGGAATCAGGACAATAAATTGTCACATTATCTCGTCTGGTGGACAGTAAACCTCTGAATGACATTTATGAAGTCATATTGTGTTTCCTAACAAGAAATTCCAAACATGTGTGAAAGCGAAAGAGAAAATCGGATTTTCGGATTGTGTCTCAGCGCACCACATGCAGTTCTTATTTCAGAGATTGCAAAACAGAAACAATAGAGAGGAACCCCCCCCTCCCCCCATGGGGTTTTTGAATACTCTATCCTGTTACTCCGGTGTTATACACAATCCACAAATCATCCACCTCGATATCCAGATCCGCCGAGCTGCTGCAAGACTCCGGGTCCAGGTCAATATATTAGAGTGTAAGTTCTCCTTCTCACTAATAAATAAAAGGTGAAATAACCCCCTGCACCCTCCTGACCCCCCTGGTCCCTGTTGCACTCCATGGATGATCGGCATTCACTGCCCAAGCAACCAATGCAGCCGTCCAGGATTTGAAACTTGTGGTCTTCTTCTTACCTTAGGGACATAGGAACAGATCACAGGGATCCTGATTGGTCACAGCATCTTCTGATTTGTCCCAGAAGAAGACCATAGCTGACCTTTTAGGAGTTTTTTATGTACAGAGTGCAGGGTTCAGTAGTGTGCTACATACAGAGTGCAGGGTTCAGTAGTGTGCTACATACAGAATGCAGGGTTCAGGAGGGGGATACATACAGAATGCAGGGTTCAGGAGGGGGATACATACAGAGTGCAGGGTTCAGGAGGGGGATACATACAGAATGCAGGGTTCAGGAGGGGGATACATACAGAATGCAGGGTTCAGGAGGGGGATACATACAGAATGCAGGGTTCAGTAGTGTGCTACATACAGAATGCAGGGTTCAGGAGGGGGATACATACAGAATGCAGGGTTCAGGAGGGGGATACATACAGAGTGCAGGGTTCAGGAGGGGGATACATACAGAATGCAGGGTTCAGGAGGGGGATACATACAGAATGCAGGGTTCAGGAGGGGGATACATACAGAGTGCAGGGTTCAAGAGGGGGATACATACAGAATGCAGGGTTCAGGAGGGGGATACATACAGAATGCAGGGTTCAGGAGGGGGATACATACAGAGTGCAGGGTTCAGGAGGGGGATACATACAGAATGCAGGGTTCAGGAGGGGGATACATACAGAGTGCAGGGTTCAGGAGGGGGATACATACAGAATGCAGGGTTCAGGAGGGGGATACATACAGAGTGCAGGGTTCAAGAGGGGGATACATACAGAATGCAGGGTTCAGGAGGGGGATACATACAGAATGCAGGGTTCAGGAGGGGGATACATACAGAATGCAGGGTTCAGGAGGGGGATACATACAGAATGCAGGGTTCAGGAGGGGGATACATACAGAGTGCAGGGTTCAGGAGGGGGATACATACAGAATGCAGGGTTCAGGAGGGGGATACATACAGAGTGCAGGGTTCAGGAGGGGGATACATACAGAGTGCAGGGTTCAGGAGGGGGATACATACAGAATGCAGGGTTCAGGAGGGGGATACATACAGAGTGCAGGGTTCAGGAGGGGGATACATACAGAATGCAGGGTTCAGGAGGGGGATACATACAGAGTGCAGGGTTCAGGAGGGGGATACATACAGAGTGCAGGGTTCAGGAGGGGGATACATACAGAATGCAGGGTTCAGGAGGGGGATACATACAGAGTGCAGGGTTCAGGAGGGGGATACATACAGAATGCAGGGTTCAGGAGGGGGGTACATACAGAGTGCAGGGTTCAGGAGGGGGATACATACAGAGTGCAGGGTTCAGGAGGGGGATACATACAGAATGCAGGGTTCAGGAGGGGGATACATACAGAATGCAGGGTTCAGGAGGGGGATACATACAGAGTGCAGGGTTCAGGAGGGGGATACATACAGAGTGCAGGGTTCAGGAGGGGGATACATACAGAATGCAGGGTTCAGGAGGGGGATACATACAGAGTGCAGGGTTCAGGAGGGGGATACATACAGAATGCAGGGTTCAGGAGGGGGATACATACAGAATGCAGGGTTCAGGAGGGGGATACATACAGAGTGCAGGGTTCAGGAGGGGGATACATACAGAATGCAGGGTTCAGGAGGGGGATACATACAGAGTGCAGGGTTCAGGAGGGGGATACATACAGAATGCAGGGTTCAGGAGGGGGATACATACAGAGTGCAGGGTTCAGGACTGTGCTACATACAGAATGCAGGGTTCAGGAGGGGGATACATACAGAGTGCAGGGTTCAGGACTGTGCTACATACAGAGTGCAGGGTTCAGGAGGGGGATACATACAGAGTGCAGGGTTCAGGACTGTGCTACATACAGAATGCAGGGTTCAGGAGGGGGATACATACAGAGTGCAGGGTTCAGGACTGTGCTACATACAGAATGCAGGGTTCAGGAGGGGGATACATACAGAGTGCAGGGTTCAGGAGTGCATTACGTACAGCGTAAGGGTTCAGGAGTGTGCTACATACAGAGTGCAGGGTTTAGCTGTGTGCTATCCACAGTGTGGAACCCAAACCTCCCCCAAAGATTTCTCACATCTCTCTCTCTCCTACCTGGCCTGGCTCTAGTATCTCCCTGTGTAGGCAGATCTCGTAGTACCTTCCTGTGCCTCGCCTTGCAGGGAGATCTGTCCCCACCATGCCAGAGTTCAGGAGTGTGCTACATAGAGAGTGCAGGGTTCAGGCGTGCGCTACGTTCAAAGTTCAAGGTTCAGGAGTGCTATATGTACAGAGTGCAGGGTTCAGGAGTGCTCTACGGACAGAGTGCAGAATTCAGGAGTGTGCTACGTACAGAGTGCAGGGTTCAGGAGTGCCCTAAGTACAGAGTTCAGGAGTATGCTACATATAGAGTGCCGGGTTCAGGAGTGCATTGCATACAGAGTGCAGGGTTTAGGAGTGTGCTATATACAGAGTGCAGGGTTCAAAATAGTGCTACATACAGAGTGCAAAGTTCAGGAGTGCGCTATGTACAGACTGCAGGGTTCATTAGTGCGATGCGTACACAGTGCAGGGTTCAGGAATGGACTACATACAGAGTGCAGGGTCCAGGAGTGCGCTATGTACAGAGTGCAGGGTTCAGGAGTGCGCTACATACAGAGCACAGGGTTCAGGAGTGCGCTACATACAGAGCACAGGGTTCAGGAGTGCGCTAGGTACAGAGTGCAGGGTTCAGAAGTGCGCCACATACAGAGTGCAAGGTTCAGGAGTGTGCTACATACAGAGTACAGGATTCAGGAGTGTGCTAGGTACAGAGTGCAGGGTTCAGGAGTGCGCTAGGTACAGAGTGCAGGGTTCAGAAGTGCGCCACATACAGAGTGCAAGGTTCAGGAGTTTGCTACATACAGAATACAGGGTTCAGAAGTGTGCTACATACAGAGTGCAGGGTTCAGTAGGGGGATGCATACAGAGTGCAGGGTTTAGCTGTGTGTTATCCACAGTGTGCAACCCTAACCATTTCTCACATCTCTCTCTCCTACCTGGCCTGGCTCTATACCTCCCTGTGTAGGCAGATCTCATAGTTCCTCCCTGTGCCTCACCTTGCAGGGAGATCTGTCCCCACCATGCCCCGCCCTCAGTGCATGAAGGGATCTGTTACTTCCGGGATCCGCTTAGAGCAAAGCTGAAGGCTTCTATGTTTACCAGTGACCGCAGGAGAGGGGGCGAGAGCTGGAGGGGGCGGAATGGAGTATCACCCCTTTCCGGCTGCAAAACTGGGTGTTGGGGCTATCCAGTTGTTATCTGAAAAGTCAATAAAATGAAGGAGAAATCCAATGAATGAAAGGGGTTGGGCCAGGGACAGTCAGGCTGTGGTGGAAAGGGCTAGAAGATGTTTGATATTCTCCAGCCAAGAAATGAGGGGGGGGGGGGGGTTATTTGACCTGTTGCAGCTTCTAATGCACATTGTGAGAATCTCACAGTGTGCGATGAAATCAGAGAAAGCAATCTCTGCACAGGAGAGGAGCCGATACACCTGTGCAATAATGAAGGGGATACCGGGGGGGGGGTGGGGGATATACATTGCAGAGACTCTTCCAGCATAATGCATGGTCCTGCGCCTGGACTATTCTACTATAAGAAGTGTCATGTACCTCCCCCCTCCTCTACGGGGACAGCGCTCTGTGTATTCTGGAGGGATGATTTGTAGGGAATTTACAGACGCATGCCAACAGAATAAACACGTCAGATCCAAGAAAAATGTTTCTGCATTCTGAGGAAAACCCCTCCAAGGTTCTGAGGAAACCGTACGTTTTGTTAGTTGTTAGGCGTCTATGGAGGAACCAGCCAAGCTTAGAGCTCCTGGGCACCAAACCTAGCCCAGACTCCCACCTGGCACCAGAACCAGCCCAGACCCCCGCCTGGCACCAAAACTAGCCCAGACTCCCACCTGGCACCAAAACCAGCCCAGACCCCCGCCTGGCACCATAACTAGCCCAGACTCCCACCTGGCACCAAAACCAGCCCAGACCCCCGCCTGGCACCAAAACTAGCCCTGACCCCCGCCTGGCACCAAAACTAGCCCTGACCCCTGCCTGGCACCATAACTAGCCCAGACTCCCGCCTGGCAACAAATCTAGCCCAGACCCCCGCCTGGCACCATAACTAGCCCAGACTCCCGCCTGGCACCATAACTAGCCCAGACTCCCGCCTGGCACCAAAACTAGCCTAGACTCCCGCCTGGCAACAAATCTAGCCCAGACCCCCGCCTGGCACCAAAACCAGCCCAGACTCCCACCCGGCACCAAAACCAGCCCAGACTCCCACCTGGCACCAAAACCAGCCCAGACTCCCACCTGGCACCAAAACCAGCCCAGACTCCCGTCTGGCACCAAAACCAGCCCAGACTCCCACCTGGCACCAAAACCAGCCCAGACTCCTGCCTGGCACCAAAACCAGCCCAGACTCCCACCTGGCACCAAAACCAGCCCAGACTCCTGTCTGGCACCAAAACCAGCCCAGACTCCCACCTGGCACCAAAACCAGCCCAGACTCCCGCCTGGCACCAAAACCAGCCCAGACTCCCACCTGGTACCAAAACCAGCCCAGACTCCCGCCTGGTGCCAAAGCCAGCCCAGACTCCCACCTGGCACCAATACCAGCCCAGACCCCCGCCTGGCACCAAAACTAGCCCAGACTCCCGCCTGGCAAGAAATCTAGCCCAGACCCCCACCTGGCACCATAACTAGCCCAGACTCCAACCTGGCACCAAAACCAGCCCAGACCCCCGCCTGGCACCAAAACTAGCCCAGACTCCCGCCTGGCAACAAATCTAGCCCAGACCCCCGCCTGGCACCATAACTAGCCCAGACTCCCGCCTGGCACCAAAACTAGCCTAGACTCCCGCCTGGCAACAAATCTAGCCCAGACCCCCGCCTGGCACCAAAACCAGCCCAGACTCCCACCCGGCACCAAAACCAGCCCAGACTCCCACCTGGCACCAAAACCAGCCCAGACTCCCACCTGGCACCAAAACCAGCCCAGACTCCCGTCTGGCACCAAAACCAGCCCAGACTCCCACCTGGCACCAAAACCAGCCCAGACTCCTGCCTGGTGCCAAAACCAGCCCAGACTCCCACCTGGCACCAAAACCAGCCCAGACTCCCACCTGGCACCAAAACCAGCCCAGACTCCCGTCTGGCACCAAAACCAGCCCAGACTCCCACCTGGCACCAAAACCAGCCCAGACTCCTGTCTGGCACCAAAACCAGCCCAGACTCCCACCTGGCACCAAAACCAGCCCAGACTCCTGTCTGGCACCAAAACCAGCCCAGACTCCCACCTGGCACCAAAACCAGCCCAGACTCCCGCCTGGCACCAAAACCAGCCCAGACTCCCACCTGGTACCAAAACCAGCCCAGACTCCCGCCTGGTGCCAAAGCCAGCCCAGACTCCCACCTGGCACCAAAACCAGCCCAGACTCCCACCTGGCACCAAAACCAGCCCAGACTCCCGCCTGGTGCCAAAGCCATCTCAGACTCCCGCCTGGTGCCAAAGCCAGCCCAGACTCCCACCTGGCACCAAAACCAGCCCAGACTCCCACCTGGCACCAAAACCAGCCCAGACTCCCACCTGGCACCAAAACTAGCCCAGACTCCCGCCTGGTGCCAAAGCCATCTCAGACTCCCCCCTGGCACCAAAACTAGCCCAGACTCCCGCCTGGTACCAAAACCAGCCCAGACTCCCGCCTGGTACCAAAACCAGCCCAGACACCCGCCTGGTACCAAAACCAGCCCAGACTCCCACCTGGCACCAAAACTAGCCCAGACTCCCGCCTGGTGCCAAAGCCATCTCAGACTCCCCCCTGGCTGGTTTGCATGCCGGGAAATGTTTGTATTGTGAGCACTTCAATGTTTATCATACTTTAACCCCTTAATGACCGCCCAATAGCACATTAACTGCTACAGGGTGGCCCTCCTGTGCGAAAATGTGTATATATAGTGTACATGATTCTGTACTTCTGTCTAGGGGGCGCACATGCGCTGCCAACCTGCTTCTGCTGTGATTACTCTCAGCAGAAGCTGATCTGCGGGTGACAGGCACTGGATGTCTGCCGACACCTGCCAATAGTCAGGCAAAAACACAGAAAGGGGATCTGCCAAAGTAAACAAGGAAGATCACTGTTCTGACAGGGGGGGAGGGATGGATCCTGTGTTCCTGCAAAGCAGGAAATAAAATCCATCTCTTCCCTTAGTAAAAGCAGCACACATTATACACATAAACACCGGCTAGGCACACAGTACAAATAAACACCAGCTAGGCACACAGTACACATAAACACCAGCTAGGCACACACTACACATAAACACTGACTAGGTACACAGTACAAATAAACACTGGCTAGGCCCACAGTACACATAAACACTTGCTAGGCACACAGTACACGTAAGCACCGGCTAGGCACACAGTACACATAAACACTGGTTGGGCACACAGTACACATAAACACTGGCTAGGCACACAGTACACATAAACACTGGCTAGGCACACACTACACATAAACACTGGCTGGGCACACAGTACACATAAACACTGGCTGGGCACACAGTACACATAAACACCGGCTAGGCACACAGTACACATAAACACTGGCTAGGCACACACTACACATAAACACTGGCTGGGCACACAGTACACATAAACACCGGCTAGGCACACACTACACATAAACACTGGCTGGGCACACAGTACACATAAACACCGGCTAGGCACACACTACACATAAACACTGGCTAGGCACACACTACACATAAACACCGGCTAGGCACACACTACACATAAACACCGGCTAGGCACACAGTTAACTCTTTGATCCCCCTAGATGTTAACCCCTTCCCTGCCAGTGTCATTACTACAGTGACAGTGCATATTTTTAGCACCGATCACTGTATTGGTGTCACTGGTTCCCGCAAAGTGTCACTGATTTGTCCACCACAATATCGCAGTCCTGCTATAAGTTGCTGATCGCCGCCATTACTAGTATAAAAAAATATATACATATAAATAAAATAAATAATAAATAAATAAATAAAAATTCCCTAAATCTATCCCATTGTTTGTAAACAATATATATAACTTTTGTGCAAACCAATCAATATCCAATTATTGGGATTTGTAGCAGAATACGGATTGGAAAATTGATTTTTTAAATTTTGTTATTGGATGTTTTATAGCAGAAAGTAAAAAATATTGTTTTTAAATTGTCAATATTTTTTTGTTTATAGCGCAAGAAATAATAACCGCAGAGGTAATCAAATACCACCCAAAAAACCTCTATCTGTGGGGAAAAAAGGATATACATTTTATTTGGGCACAGAGTCACAATTGTCAGTTAAAGTAACGCAGTGCTGAATCTGTTTTAGAAAATGTTATTAGGATTGGACATTTTTCTGGATGTGTTTTATTTAGATTGTCATTATGGCTCCTGTTGTCGGTTGTCTCTCATTAGAGCGTGTACGGGGGAACCAGCATTGAGGAAAGACTACTGCCAGTGAAAACCTTCCCTTAGCTGTGTAGATGTGTTCACTCTACATAGACATCTCTACTGGTGAACACTCCATGCATTATGCGCGGGTCTGGTTGCCGGTATAGATCTATGTGTATTGGGGTGCGGAGTTCAAGGATATGACCGCCAGCGGGAGCCCCTATATAATGTGCAGATTTGTTCGCTCAGCGGGGATATGTTTGCTCTGTGAAGTCAATATAATTTTGATCTCTATCTGCCTCTATGAAGGGATACACGCTCATGTCTTTCATCTGTACCTGATCACCATAGTGGAAACAGCATGGCTCTTTCCCTGCAGATAGCCTCACGTCTATGGGAACAGTAGTATAATCCTATTAGGCATTGTTCTCTAAGCTTTGCTGAATGGGAGTCACACCAGTAGTAGTGGCGGGAATACACACACATTAATCAGAGCAGGGTTCACGGTTCTTCACGCTGATTTCATTGTGTAGTGTTAGGCAGGAATACATGCACAGGTTTTATCAGAGCAGCGTTCACGGTTCTTCACACTGGTTTCATTGTGTAGTGTTAGGCGGGAATACATGCACGGGTTTGATCAGAGCAGCGTTCACGGTTCTTCATGCTGGTTTCATTGTGTAGTGTTAGGCAGGAATACATGCACAGGTTTTATCAGAGCAGTGTTCACGGTTCTTCACGCTGGTTTCATTGTGTAGTGTTAGGCAGGAATACATGCACAGGTTTTATCAGAGCAGCGTTCACGGTTCTTCACGCTGGTTTCATTGTGTAGTGTTAGGCGGGAATACATGCACGGGTTTTATCAGAGCAGCGTTCACGGTTCTTCACGCTGGTTTCATTGTGTAGTGTTAGGCAGGAATACATGCACGGGTTTTATCAGAGCAGCGTTCACGGTTCTTCACGCTGGTTTTATTGTGTAGTGTTAGGCAGGAATACATGCACGGGTTTGATCAGAGCAGCATTCACGGTTCTTCACGCTGGTTTCATTGTGTAGTGTTAGGCGGGAATACATGCACGGGTTTGATCAGAGCAGCGTTCACGGTTCTTCACGCTGGTTTCATTGTGCAGTGTTAGGCGGGAATACATGCACGGGTTTGATCAGAGCAGCGTTCATGGTTCTTCACGCTGGTTTCATTGTGTAGTGTTAGGCGGGAATACATGCACGGGTTTGATCAGAGCAGTGTTCACGGTTCTTCACGCTGGTTTCATTGTGTAGTGTTAGGCAGGAATACATGCACGGGTTTGATCAGAGCAGCGTTCATGGTTCTTCACGCTGGTTTCATTGTGTATTGTTAGGCGGGAATACATGCACAGGTTTTATCAGAGCAGCGTTCACGGTTCTTCACGCTGGTTTTATTGTGCAGTGTTAGGCGGGAATACATGCACGGGTTTTATCAGAGCAGCGTTCATGGTTCTTCACGCTGGTTTCATTGTGTATTGTTAGGCGGGAATACATGCACAGGTTTTATCAGAGCAGCGTTCACGGTTCTTCACGCTGGTTTTATTGTGCAGTGTTAGGCGGGAATACATGCACGGGTTTTATCAGAGCAGCGTTCACGGTTCTTCACGCTGGTTTCATTGTGCAGTGTTAGGCGGGAATACATGCACAGGATTTATCAGAGCAGCGTTCATGGTTCTTCACGCTGGTTTCATTGTGTAGTGTTAGGCGGGAATACATGCACAGGTTTTATCAGAGCAGCGTTCACGGTTCTTCACGCTGGTTTTATTGTGTAGTGTTAGGCAGGAATACATGCACGGGTTTGATCAGAGCAGCGTTCACGGTTCTTCACGCTGGTTTCATTGTGTAGTGTTAGGCGGGAATACATGCACGGGTTTGATCAGAGCAGTGTTCACGGTTCTTCACGCTGGTTTCATTGTGTAGTGTTAGGCAGGAATACATGCACGGGTTTGATCAGAGCAGCGTTCACGGTTCTTCACGCTGGTTTTATTGTGCAGTGTTAGGCAGGAATACATGCACGGGTTTGATCAGAGCAGCGTTCACGGTTCTTCACGCTGGTTTCATTGTGTAGTGTTATGCGGGAATACATGCACGGGTTTGATCAGAGCAGTGTTCACGGTTCTTCGCGCTGGTTTCATTGTGTAGTGTTAGGCGGGAATACATGCACGGGTTTGATCAGAGCAGTGTTCACAGTTCTTCATGCTGGTTTCATTGTGTAGTGTTAGGCGGGAATACATGCACAGGTTTGATCAGAGCAGTGTTCACGGTTCTTCACGCTGGTTTCATTGTGTAGTGTTATGCGGGAATACATGCACGGGTTTGATCAGAGCAGTGTTCACGGTTCTTCATGCTGGTTTCATTGTGTAGTGTTAGGCGGGAATACATGCACGGGTTTGATCAGAGCAGTGTTCACGGTTCTTCATGCTGGTTTCATTGTGTAGTGTTAGGCGGGAATACATGCACGGGTTTGATCAGAGCAGCGTTCACGGTTCTTCACGCTGGTTTCATTGTGTAGTGTTAGGCGGGAATACATGCACGGGTTTGATCAGAGCAGTGTTCACGGTTCTTCATGCTGGTTTCATTGTGTAGTGTTAGGCGGGAATACATGCACGGGTTTGATCAGAGCAGCATTCATGGTTCTTCACGCTGGTTTCATTGTGTAGTGTTATGCGGGAATACATGCACGGGTTTGATCAGAGCAGCGTTCACGGTTCTTCACGCTGGTTTCATTGTGTAGTGTTAGGCGGGAATACATGCACGGGTTTGATCAGAGCAGCGTTCACGGTTCTTCACGCTGGTTTCATTGTGTAGTGTTATGCGGGAATACATGCACGGGTTTGATCAGAGCAGTGTTCACGGTTCTTCACGCTGGTTTCATTGTGTAGTGTTAGGCGGGAATACATGCATGGGTTTGATCAGAGCAGCGTTCGCGGTTCTTCACGCTGGTTTCATTGTGTAGTGTTAGGCGGGAATACATGCACAGGATTTATCAGAGCAGCGTTCACGGTTCTTCACGCTGGTTTCATTGTGTAGTGTTAGGCGGGAATACATGCACGGGTTTGATCAGAGCAGCGTTCACGGTTCTTCACGCTGGTTTCATTGTGTATTGTTAGGCGGGAATACATGCACGGGTTTGATCAGAGCAGTGTTCACGGTTCTTCACACTGGTTTCATTGTGTAGTGTTATGCGGGAATACATGCACGGGTTTGATCAGAGCAGTGTTCAAGGTTCTTCACGCTGGTTTCATTGTGTATTGTTAGGCGGGAATACATGCACGGGTTTGATCAGAGCAGTGTTCACGGTTCTTCACGCTGGTTTCATTGTGTATTGTTAGGCGGGAATACATGCACGGGTTTGATCAGAGCAGCGTTCATGGTTCTTCATGCTGGTTTCATTGTGTAGTGTTAGACACGAATTCCGCTACATGTGGGTTTCATTAATAACTACGGTGTGCGGATTTCCACAAACCAACTACAGGAAGCTGTGCACGCTGTTCTGCTCGTTCACGATCGTGTACTCATCCTTTCTATTGTACATTTGAATGTATACAAGTGTGTCATTGGCTGATTCTATGCAACTTGTGTCATGTGACTGCACATTGGAACTGATTGGGTGATGTTGTATCGTCATCACTGCCTGTTGTTGTCCCAGAAAATAAATGGAGCTCCATGCCTTAGGCAGGACGTTCTATGGATCATCCAATGAGATAGCAGCCTGTGTGTCTGTATTACTGGGTACTGCTGAGCACTCCATTACCTTATACACAGAGTGGAGAACTTTATCACAACGGGATAATTTGCGTTTGGCGAATATTAATATCCAAAAGTGCACTTATTAGCGCAACGGAGTTATTTGCGCATCAAGCGTACATTAATGGCACTTTTCCACTGCAAGTACCGGCTCGGCTCCACTCGGCCCTGCTTGGCTTGGTTTGGTTTTCCACTGCATGGTACGGTGTTGGAACGGTTCGGTACGGTTTGGTACGGTTTGCTTTTCCACTAAAGTAGTAAGTGGGTGGAAATAACAACGATTCTCTGACCTATCAGTGGCTAGTAGTGACAAACAGTCAAGGCTGCATGCAAAGGATTGTGGGATATGGTACCAGTACGGCCCTCTTGGAACCACAACTGAGGCGGTACTGTTTAAACGAGCCGTACCGTTCGGTTCCATGTAGTGGAAAAGCTCCATAAGATCCAAGACATATCGCACAAAAAATGTGCTGGTCATGAAGAGGGGTAAATCCTCCGGAGGTCAGGGGGTCAAATAGCTATATATGAATTGATTGGAGCGTTACCAGTCCTGCTCAGATTATTCGGCTGCCCCACCCAGAGCTCTTGGCAAATATGTTTGTTTAAAAAGATAATCGAGGTGATGTGTTGGTTACTAAGTCATGCATAGAATATAAATAGCAGATTTTGTCCTGACCTCACCCCCCTGTCATCCTCTGTGAAGCCCCCAGACCAGAAGATAGAGGGCCAGCTGTAGAAACCGTAGCCAGCTGATTGGCTAGGAATGGAGAGTGAGAGAGACACTGGCTGCAGCTGCTCTCTGTATCTGCTGCCCTGCAGTGCTGAACTGGTTAACAGCTAGATCAGCCAGAGGAGGGCGCTGCTGAGCAGGAAGAGTTCAATAGACTGAGTTAGGCAGCACTGCACTGATGGAACTTTAGTCCAGAGGAAAGAGACTCTGCTGTGGGAGATTTTCCCAGAGGGAGATTGGCAGGAGGAGGGGGAGGAGCTGCATGTTCTCAGGCTTTAGAGCACACAGCTTTCTTTTGCCAGGAGGGTTTCTGGAGAATACATAAGGATGTCCCATGTGCACCAACACTGCTGGATAGTGGCAGCCTGAGCAGGATCTGAAGTGCTGAGAACAGATGTGCCGATAGCCAGAGACACCTGGGTGCAGCAAGTGGACTAATCCTTGTCTGTGACCAGAGCTGCAATATCGCTGGGACCGGAGGGCTGCTGCTGATGAAAAATACTTTCTGCTGCTAGAGAGAGAGACTGAGCCCTTTAGGAACAGATCAATACAGCTTTATTGCTGTCTGCCGGCTTGACTGGAATTTTTCTTATGTATACCAACGGTACAACTGGGCCCCAACGCTAGCCGGCTAAAGAGTTAGGACTAAAGACTGTCCCTTTACAGCTGCTACACAGAGACCTTCACCTATTGCTTATGCTAAGAGGTGCCTCTCATGGGACATTGCACCGTATCCCAGCCATCCTCCTAGAGTATTTGTAGTATTATTACTTAGATTGCAGGTAATGCTGAAATTACTCTTTATTGTGATAATTCCAATCCATTGGTACAGAACTCTTTTCCCAGCCTTGGCTTGGTGATGAGACCGTCTACTGGACTGTGTCCCCACCTCCCTTCTGTGAGTTCATTTATCCTCATATCACCATTTATTCTAACCCGTGCCAGGTGTCTCAGATGGGTGTTCTTGGAATTGCAGAACAGAGAACCCAAATTACTAAGTGACTCCTTCGGGAGCAGAACCAATCGGGCCCTGCTGATTGCGCATGTGCTACCGTGAATATTCTGACAACTGTAAGCAAAACGTTCATTCCCATCAGTGTGCTGCCCCTGATTCCGTCCAGTCTGCAGTCTGACGCTGTGTTCCTGGCCAAGGCCTGGCTGCACTCTCTGCTAGGGCCGCATGAATAATGAAACTCACTTGCTTAAAATGACAAAAATTTTGACAAATAAAACAGTATTAGAGGCTGAACTCCAGGAATTCAGCGGCTTTGGGTTACTCAGGGTTTAGGTCTAATCAGGTACTTGTTTGTAAGATTCTGGTACCTCTGGTACCCTAATTTTCCATTTTCTTTTCAAATATGCGTCCCACCTTTCTAATTAGGTGGTACGCATACACCTTTAAGACGGATGACGTCATCGCCGAGCGCCGCAGAGCGGCTATTTCAACCGCCGGCGTTCTCTCTCACGTTGTTCGTTCAACCTGCCTGTGTGTCCACATGCTTACAAGCTTGTCTTGCTACCGGAACCTCCAGCCATTCTCTTTTACTTGGAAACAGACCGGAACCTCGCTACCGATCCCTGTATCTCGCTACTGGATCACTCCCTTACTACTGGACCCCTCTACTAACTTACTAGTGATAAGTACCCCACAGGGGAATCCTCCATAACTAACTTACACTATCTACCTCTGCACATTAAGGACTGTTACTATCTATGCATACTAATTCTATCATCTGCACTGTTACATAGATTGCTAGCTCTTGAGTCTACTACCATCTATCCTTGCACTGGGTTAGTCTATCCTGTATTTTTCATCTGCTGTCCTCACCACCTGTTACCATACTCGATTACTAACCTATCTGCATTCTACCTATTACCATCTAATACTCTCCTGAACATTTCTATCAAGTGCTTACCATCTCTGTCACACCTGTCCCTTCAGCACATCATCTTCATACTATCACATACATCCTATCACTCCAGGAACATCTTATTGAGTGTGTATATCTGTATGTTGAAGCTGACAGGCCCACAGTGATGAGTCTGGAGAGTTGGATCTGGTATTCAACACATCTCTACATGACTACTGAGTGGAGATTCTGCAGCTGCAAATCCAGCCTATATACAAAAAGCAGGAGCGTTACATTGTTACCTTGTGGACTTTTCCCTTTCATTTACAGGTGACATTTTTATGGAGCACCAGGAGCATAGCTATCGTTATACTTCCAGGCTCTGGAGCATAGCTATTGTTATACTTCCAGGCTCTGGAGCATAGCTATCGTTATACTTCCAGGCTCCTGAGCATAGCTATCGTTATACTTCCAGGCTCCTGAGCATAGCTATCGTTATACTTCCAGGCTCCTGAGCATAGCTATCGTTATACTTCCAGGCTCTGGAGCATAGCTATCGTTATACTTCCAGGCTCTGGAGCATAGCTATCGTTATACTTCCAGGCTCTGGAGCATAGCTATCGTTATACTTCCAGGCTCTGGAGCATAGCTATCGTTATACTTCCGGGCTCTGGAGCATAGCTATCATACTTCCAGGCTCCTGAGCATAGCTATCGTTATACTTCCAGGCTCCTGAGCATAGCTATCGTTATACTTCCAGGCTCTGGAGCATAGCTATCGTTATACTTCCAGGCTCTGGAGCATAGCTATCGTTATACTTCCAGGCTCTGGAGCATAGCTATCGTTATACTTCCAGGCTCTGGAGCATAGCTATCGTTATACTTCCGGGCTCTGGAGCATAGCTATCATACTTCCAGGCTCCTGAGCATAGCTATTGTTATACTTCCAGGCTCTGGAGAATAGCTATCGTTATACTTCCAGGCTCTGGAGAATAGCTATCGTTATACTTCCAGGCTCTCGAGAATAGCTATCGTTATACTTCCAGGCTCGGACATGCTAGAAATCATTACTATAACAGGGCAATAGGGGAACACAGATACGTGTGTGGAAGGGATGGGAGGGCAGTAATAAGAGAAGCCACCATTGGTGGTCTCTCCTCCTGGAGACGCTGGTTGCTGTCCTGCTGATTCTCTGTCCTCACACTTCAAGTCAACAACTAGAAGCAAGATTGCAGATAACGTCTTCTGACTTTTCTCTGACTTTCTGGATCTGCAAACTTATTTCAAGTCAGTGAGGAGTCCAGAAACAACCAATCACATGGCAGAAAGTCACCAATCTTCCAGAAATTTGCTTTAATGATTCACCAAAGAGAAACAAAACATGACAGTGCGACCTGAGCGGCCGATTCTACCCAACTGTAATACCAATCCCGTGTGATTGGACCCTTTAATTTCCCGTGTGATTGGACCCTTTAATTTCCCGTGTGATTGGACCCTTTCATTTCCCGTGTGATTGGACCCTTTCATTTCCCGTGTGATTGGACCCTTTCATTTCCCGTGTGATTGGACCCTTTCATTTCCCGTGTGATTGGACCCTTTCATTTGCTGTCTCCTAATTCTTATCTCTTTCCCTGTAGGAACCGTTATCCTTCCTGCTAAACACCCCCCATACATTGTAACAAGATCCATTTCTAGGCCCCCCCCCAACCTGCTGGGCTTTCTCCCCTCCCACCTCACCTGCTGGGTTTTCTCCCCCCCCCCTCACCTTACCTGCTAGGTTTCCCTTCCCCCACCTAACCTGCTGGGCTTTCTCCCCCTCCCTCCTCACCTGCTGGGCTTTCTTCCTCCTCCCTCCTTACCTGCTGGGCTTTCTTCCCCCTCCCTCCTCACCTGCTGGGCTTTCTTCCCCCTCCCTCCTTACCTGCTGGGTTTTCTCTCCCTCCCTCCTTACCTGCTGGGCTTTCTCCCCCTCCCTCCTTACCTGCTGAGCTTTCTCCCCCCTCCCACCTTACCTGCTGGGCTTTCTCCCCCCTCCCACCTTACCTGCTGGGCTTTCTCCCCCTCCCTCCTTACCTGCTGAGCTTTCTCCCCCCTGCCTCCTTACCTGCTGGGCTTTCTCCCCCTCCCTCCTTACACCCTGGGCTTTCTCCCCCTCCCTCCTTACCTGCTGGGCTTTCTCCCCCTCCCTCCTTACCTGCTGGGCTTTCTCCCCCCTCCCTCCTTACCTGATGTGCTTTCTCCCACTCCCCCCTTACCTGCTGAGCTTTCTCCCCCCCTCCCTCCTTACCTGCTCAGCTTTCTCCCCCCTCCCTCCTTACCTGCTGAGCTTTCTCCCCCCTCCCTCCTTACCTGCTGAGCTTTCTCCCCCCCTCCCTCCTTACCTGCTGAGCTTTCTCCCCCCTCCCCCTTACCTGCTGGGCTTTCTGTAGGAGAGTGATGAGAAGCAGGAGACAGAGCTGGATTGGTGGGATCTTCATGATTCCAGGTTCCCTTAGATCACATATTAGTTCCGGGAATTTAAAGATCCATTAAAGGGACTTCAGCCTCGGGTCTCCTTCATGAGCAGATTCACCCCCCACTATGGAAGCTTCTGGAAGAGTTTCAGTCCAATCTCTTCTATTTCGGGTTCAAGGTTTCCTATCCGAGGCACGCCGACTTTCTGTGAAGTGGATTTGTTTTTCTGACGCTCTCGTTTCCCATTGGCGAAAAAAAAGCGACTGCTCTTCCTGCTATTCCAGTAATACATGCTGGGGGGGGGGGAGGGGGGGAGTAATACATGCTGGGGGGGAGGGGGGGGGAATGCGGAAGATGGCGGTAGAAGTTGTCATTTCAAGGAAAAGGGAGAGGCTTTGGAGGAGGAACTTCTATAATGAAGGAAGAGTTACCATCTGCTACATATTCTCACCTCTGTATACAATGTAACAAATCCTTTCCCAACAAATCAGCAACAAGAGAGCCGAGTATTCTATTCTCACCTCTGTATACAATGTAACAAAACTATTCCCAACAAATCAGCAACATGAGAGCCGAATATTCTATTCTCACCTCTGTATACAATGTAACAAAACTATTCCCAACAAATCAGCAACACGAGAGCCGAATATTCTATTCTCACCTCTGTATACAATGTAACAAAACTATTCCCAACAAATCAGCAACATGAGAGCCGAATATTCTATTCTCACCTCTGTATACAATGTAACAAAACTATTCCCAACAAATCAGCAACACGAGAGCCGAATATTCTATTCTCACCTCTGTATACAATGTAACAAAACTATTCCCAACAATATCCGCAACATGAGAGCCGAGTATTCTATTCTCACCTCTGTATACAATGTAACAAAACCTTTCCCAACAAATCAGCAACATGAGAGCCGAGTATTCTATTCACACCTCTGTATACAATGTAACAAATCATTTCCCAACAAATCTGCAACATGAGAGCCGAGTATTCTATTCTCACCTCTGTATACAATGTAACAAATCATTTCCCAACAAATCAGCAACAAGAGAGCCGAGTATTCTATTCTCACCTCTGTATACAATGTAACAAATCATTTCCCAACAAATCTGCAACATGAGAGCCGAGTATTCTATTCTCACCTCTGTATACAATGTAACAAATCCTTTCCCAACAAATCAGCAACACGAGAGCCGAGTATTCTATTCTCACCTCTGTATACAATGTAACAAATCCTTTCCACACAAATCAGCAACATGAGAGCCGAGTATTCTATTCTCACCTCTGTATACAATGTAACAAATCCTTTCCCAACAAATCAGCAACACGAGAGCCGAGTATTCTATTCTCACCTCTGTATACAATGTAACAAATCCTTTCCACACAAATCAGCAACACGAGAGCCGAGTATTCTATTCTCACCTCTGTATACAATGTAACAAATCCTTTCCCAACAAATCAGCAACACGAGAGCCGAGTATTCTATTCTCACCTCTGTATACAATGTAACAAATCATTTCCCAACAAATCAGCAACACGAGAGCCGAGTATTCTATTCTCACCTCTGTATACAATGTAACAAAACCATTCTCAACAAATCCGCAACACGAGAACCGAGTATTCTATTCTCACCTCTGTATACAATGTAACAAATCATTTCCCAACAAATCTTCAACAAGGGAGCCGAGTATTCTATTCTCCCCTCTGTATACAATGTAACAAAACTATTCCCAACAAATCAGCAACATGAGAGCCGAGTATTCTATTCTCACCTCTGTATACAATGTAACAAATCCTTTCCCAACAAATCAGCAACATGAGAGCCGAGTATTCTATTCTCACCTCTGTATACAATGTAACAAAACCATTCTCAACAAATCCGCAACACGAGAACCGAGTATTCTATTCTCACCTCTGTATACAATGTAACAAATCCTTTCCCAACAAATCAGCAACAAGGGAGCCGAGTATTCTATTCTCACCTCTGTATACAATGTAACAAATCATTTCCCAACAAATCTTCAACAAGGGAGCCGAGTATTCTATTCTCCCCTCTGTATACAATGTAACAAAACTATTCCCAACAAATCAGCAACATGAGAGCCGAGTATTCTATTCTCACCTCTGTATACAATGTAACAAATCCTTTCCCAACAAATCAGCAACATGAGAGCCGAGTATTCTATTCTCACCTCTGTATACAATGTAACAAATCCTTTCCCAACAAATCAGCAATAAGAGAGCTGAGTATTCTATTCTCCCCTCTGTATACAATGTAACAAATCCTTTCCACACAAATCTGCAACATGAGAGCCGAGTATTCTATTCTCACCTCTGTATACAATGTAACAAATCATTTCCCAACAAATCTTCAACAAGGGAGCCGAGTATTCTATTCTCACCTCTGTATACAATGTAACAAATCCTTTCCACACAAATCTGCAACATGAGAGCCGAGTATTCTATTCTCACCTCTGTATACAATGTAACAAATCCTTTCCCAACAAATCAGCAACAAGGGAGCCGAGTATTCTATTCTCACCTCTGTATACAATGTAACAAATCCTTTCCCAACAAATCAGCAACAAGGGAGCCGAGTATTCTATTCTCACCTCTGTATACAATGTAACAAAACTATTCCCAACAAATCAGCAACATGAGAGCCGAGTATTCTATTCTCACCTCTGTATACAATGTAACAAATCCTTTCCCAACAAATCAGCAACATGAGAGCCGAGTATTCTATTCTCACCTCTGTATACAATGTAACAAATCCTTTCCCAACAAATCAGCAATAAGAGAGCTGAGTATTCTATTCTCCCCTCTGTATACAATGTAACAAAACTATTCCCAACAAATCTTCAACACGAGAACCGAGTATTCTATTCTCACCTCTGTATACAATGTAACAAATCATTTCCCAACAAATCTTCAACAAGGGAGCCGAGTATTCTATTCTCACCTCTGTATACAATGTAACAAATCATTTCCCCACAAATCAGCAACATGAGAGCCGAGTATTCTATTCTCACCTCTGTATACAATGTAACAAATCATTTCCACACAAATCAGCAACATGAGAGCCGAGTATTCTATTCTCACCTCTGTATACAATGTAACAAATCATTTCCACACAAATCAGCAACATGAGAGCCGAGTATTCTATTCTCACCTCTGTATACAATGTAACAAATCCTTTCCCAACAAATCAGCAACATGAGAGCCGAGTATTCTATTCTCACCTCTGTATACAATGTAACAAATCATTTCCCCACAAATCAGCAACACGAGAGCCGAGTATTCTATTCTCACCTCTGTATACAATGTAACAAAACCTTTCCCAACAAATCTGCAACACGAGAGCCAAGTTTTCTATTCTCACCTCTGTATACAATGTAACAAATCATTTCCCAACAAATCTGCAACACGAGAGCCAAGTTTTCTATTCTCACCTCTGTATACAATGTAACAAATCCTTTCCACACAAATCTGCAACATGAGAGCCGAGTATTCTATTCTCACCTCTGTATACAATGTAACAAATCATTTCCCAACAAATCTTCAACAAGAGAGCTGAGTATTCTATTCTCACCTCTGTATACAATGTAACAAATCATTTCCCAACAAATCTGCAACATGAGAGCCGAGTATTCTATTCTCACCTCTGTATACAATGTAACAAATCATTTCCCAACAAATCAGCAACAAGAGAGCCGAGTATTCTATTCTCACCTCTGTATACAATGTAACAAATCATTTCCCAACAAATCTGCAACATGAGAGCCGAGTATTCTATTCTCACCTCTGTATACAATGTAACAAATCCTTTCCCAACAAATCAGCAACACGAGAGCCGAGTATTCTATTCTCACCTCTGTATACAATGTAACAAATCCTTTCCACACAAATCAGCAACATGAGAGCCGAGTATTCTATTCTCACCTCTGTATACAATGTAACAAATCCTTTCCCAACAAATCAGCAACACGAGAGCCGAGTATTCTATTCTCACCTCTGTATACAATGTAACAAATCCTTTCCACACAAATCAGCAACACGAGAGCCGAGTATTCTATTCTCACCTCTGTATACAATGTAACAAATCCTTTCCCAACAAATCAGCAACACGAGAGCCGAGTATTCTATTCTCACCTCTGTATACAATGTAACAAAACCATTCTCAACAAATCCGCAACACGAGAACCGAGTATTCTATTCTCACCTCTGTATACAATGTAACAAATCATTTCCCAACAAATCTTCAACAAGGGAGCCGAGTATTCTATTCTCCCCTCTGTATACAATGTAACAAAACTATTCCCAACAAATCAGCAACATGAGAGCCGAGTATTCTATTCTCACCTCTGTATACAATGTAACAAATCCTTTCCCAACAAATCAGCAACATGAGAGCCGAGTATTCTATTCTCACCTCTGTATACAATGTAACAAAACCATTCTCAACAAATCCGCAACACGAGAACCGAGTATTCTATTCTCACCTCTGTATACAATGTAACAAATCCTTTCCCAACAAATCAGCAACAAGGGAGCCGAGTATTCTATTCTCACCTCTGTATACAATGTAACAAATCATTTCCCAACAAATCTTCAACAAGGGAGCCGAGTATTCTATTCTCCCCTCTGTATACAATGTAACAAAACTATTCCCAACAAATCAGCAACATGAGAGCCGAGTATTCTATTCTCACCTCTGTATACAATGTAACAAATCCTTTCCCAACAAATCAGCAACATGAGAGCCGAGTATTCTATTCTCACCTCTGTATACAATGTAACAAATCCTTTCCCAACAAATCAGCAATAAGAGAGCTGAGTATTCTATTCTCCCCTCTGTATACAATGTAACAAATCCTTTCCACACAAATCTGCAACATGAGAGCCGAGTATTCTATTCTCACCTCTGTATACAATGTAACAAATCATTTCCCAACAAATCTTCAACAAGGGAGCCGAGTATTCTATTCTCACCTCTGTATACAATGTAACAAATCATTTCCCAACAAATCAGCAACATGAGAGCCGAGTATTCTATTCTCACCTCTGTATACAATGTAACAAATCCTTTCCCAACAAATCAGCAACAAGGGAGCCGAGTATTCTATTCTCACCTCTGTATACAATGTAACAAATCCTTTCCCAACAAATCAGCAACAAGGGAGCCGAGTATTCTATTCTCACCTCTGTATACAATGTAACAAAACTATTCCCAACAAATCAGCAACATGAGAGCCGAGTATTCTATTCTCACCTCTGTATACAATGTAACAAATCCTTTCCCAACAAATCAGCAACATGAGAGCCGAGTATTCTATTCTCACCTCTGTATACAATGTAACAAATCCTTTCCCAACAAATCAGCAATAAGAGAGCTGAGTATTCTATTCTCCCCTCTGTATACAATGTAACAAAACTATTCCCAACAAATCTTCAACACGAGAACCGAGTATTCTATTCTCACCTCTGTATACAATGTAACAAATCATTTCCCAACAAATCTTCAACAAGGGAGCCGAGTATTCTATTCTCACCTCTGTATACAATGTAACAAATCCTTTCCACACAAATCTGCAACATGAGAGCCGAGTATTCTATTCTCACCTCTGTATACAATGTAACAAATCATTTCCCAACAAATCTGCAACACGAGAGCCGAGTATTCTATTCTCACCTCTGTATACAATGTAACAAATCATTTCCCAACAAATCTGCAACATGAGAGCCGAGTATTCTATTCTCACCTCTGTATACAATGTAACAAATCATTTCCCAACAAATCTGCAACACGAGAGCCGAGTATTCTATTCTCACCTCTGTATACAATGTAACAAAACCTTTCCCCACAAATCAGCAACATGAGAGCCGAGTATTCTATTCTCACCTCTGTATACAATGTAACAAATCATTTCCCAACAAATCAGCAACACGAGAGCCGAGTATTCTATTCTCACCTCTGTATACAATGTAACAAATCATTTCCCAACAAATCAGCAACATGAGAGCCGAGTATTCTATTCTCACCTCTGTATACAATGTAACAAATCCTTTCCCAACAAATCAGCAACACGAGAGCCGAGTATTCTATTCTCACCTCTGTATACAATGTAACAAATCCTTTCCCAACAAATCAGCAACACGAGAGCCGAGTATTCTATTCTCACCTCTGTATACAATGTAACAAATCCTTTCCCAACAAATCAGCAACACGAGAGCCGAGTATTCTATTCTCACCTCTGTATACAATGTAACAAATCATTTCCCAACAAATCTGCAACACGAGAGCCGAGTATTCTATTCTCACCTCTGTATACAATGTAACAAAACCATTCTCAACAAATCCGCAACACGAGAACCGAGTATTCTATTCTCACCTCTGTATACAATGTAACAAATCATTTCCCAACAAATCTTCAACAAGGGAGCCGAGTATTCTATTCTCACCTCTGTATACAATGTAACAAAACTATTCCCAACAAATCAGCAACATGAGAGCCGAGTATTCTATTCTCACCTCTGTATACAATGTAACAAATCATTTCCCAACAAATCAGCAACACGAGAGCCGAGTATTCTATTCTCACCTCTGTATACAATGTAACAAATCCTTTCCCAACAAATCAGCAACACGAGAGCCGAGTATTCTATTCTCACCTCTGTATACAATGTAACAAAACCTTTCCCCACAAATCCGCAACACGAGAGCCGAGTATTCTATTCTCACCTCTGTATACAATGTAACAAATCATTTCCCAACAAATCAGCAACATGAGAGCCGAGTATTCTATTCTCACCTCTGTATACAATGTAACAAAACTATTCCCAACAAATCAGCAACAAGGGAGCCGAGTATTCTATCCTCACCTCTGTATACAATGTAACAAAACCATTCTCAACAAATCCGCAACACGAGAACCGAGTATTCTATTCTCACCTCTGTATACAATGTAACAAAACCTTTCCCAACAAATCAGCAACATGAGAGCCGAGTATTCTATTCTCACCTCTGTATACAATGTAACAAATCATTTCCCAACAAATCTGCAACAAGAGAGCCGAGTATTCTATTCTCACCTCTGTATACAATGTAACAAATCATTTCCCAACAAATCTTCAACAAGGGAGCCGAGTATTCTATTCTCACCTCTGTATACAATGTAACAAATCCTTTCCCAACAAATCAGCAACAAGGGAGCCGAGTATTCTATCCTCACCTCTGTATACAATGTAACAAATCATTTCCCAACAAATCAGCAACATGAGAGCCGAGTATTCTATTCTCACCTCTGTATACAATGTAACAAAACCATTCCCAACAAATCAGCAACAAGAGAGCCGAGTATTCTATTCTCACCTCTGTATACAATGTAACAAATCATTTCCCAACAAATCTTCAACAAGAGAGCCGAGTATTCTATTCTCACCTCTGTATACAATGTAACAAATCCTTTCCCAACAAATCAGCAACAAGGGAGCCGAGTATTCTATCCTCACCTCTGTATACAATGTAACAAATCATTTCCCAACAAATCAGCAACATGAGAGCCGAGTATTCTATTCTCACCTCTGTATACAATGTAACAAAACCATTCCCAACAAATCAGCAACATGAGAGCCGAGTATTCTATTCTCACCTCTGTATACAATGTAACAAAACTATTCCCAACAATGTAATCACGTCACAACGCTGCGACCCCCTCTATAACGATGCGATTTGATGTCACATGATTGGTGAAGGTTTCCCGCACTTCTTTACATCCTAAAATCAGATTTTATGTGCTAGAAACTTACTTAACCACTTCAGCCCCGAAAGATTTACCCCCTTAATGACCAGGCCCTATTTTGTGATTCGGCACTGCGTTACTTTAACGGACAATTGCGCGGTCGTGCGACGCTGTACCCAAATTAAATTGAAGTCCTTTTTTCCCCACAAACAGAGATTTCTTTTGGTATTTGATCGCCTGTGCGATTTTTTTCTATTTTTTGCGCTATAAACAAAAAAAGAGCGACAATTCTAAACAAAAAGAAAAACAATAATTTTTTACTTTCTGCTTTAAAAAATCCAATAAAAAATGAATTCATCAATTTATTCCAATCGGTATTCTGCTGCAAATCCCGATAATTGGATATTGATCGGCTTGCGCAATAAATAAAGCGTCTACAAACAATGGGATATTTTTATGTTTTTTATTTATTTGTTTACTAGTAATGGCAGCGATCAGCGACTTATAGCAGGACTGCGACTTATGGCGGGACTGCGACTTATGGCGGGACTGCGACTTATAGCGGGACAGCGACTTATAGCGGGACTGCTACTTATAGTGGGACTGCGACTTATGGCGGGACTGCGACTTATAGCAGGACTGCGACTTATGGCAGGACTGCGATTTATAGCGGGACAGCGACTTATAGCGGGACTGCGACTCATAGCGGGACTGCGATTTATGGCAGGACTGGGACTTATAGCAGGACTGCGACTTATAGCGGGACTGCGACTCATATCGGGACTGCGACTTATGGCGGGACTGCAACTTATAGCGGGACTGCGACTCATATCGGGACTGCGACTTATGGCGGGACTGCGACTTATAGCGGGACTGCAATTTATAGCAGGACTGAGACTTATGGCGGGACTGTGACTTATGGCGGGTCTGCGACTTGTAGCGGGACTGCGACTTATAGCGGGACTGCGACATATAGCAGGACTGCGACTTATAGCAGGACTGCGAATTATAGCGGGACTGCGACTTATAGCAGGACTGCGACTTATAGCGGGACTGCGACTTATAGCGGGACTGCGACTTATGACAGGACTGCGACTTATTGCGGGACTGCGACTCATAGCGGGACTGCGACTTATGGCGGGACTGCGACTTATAGCGGGACTGCAATTTATAGCAGGACTGCGACTTATAGCGGGACTGGGACTTATGGCGGGACTGCGACCTATAGCGGGACTGCGACTTATAGCGGGACAGCGACTTATAGCGGGACTGCGACTTATAGCAGGACTGCGACTTATGGCAGGACTGCGACTTATAGCAGGACTGCGACTTATAGCGGGACTGCGACTCATAGCGGGACTGCGACTTATAGCGGGACAGCGACTTATAGCAGGACTGCAACTTATGGCGGGACTGTGACTCATAGCGGGACTGCGACTTATAGCGGGACTGCGACTTATAGCAGGACTGCGACTTATAGCGGGACTGCGACTCATAGCGGGACTGCGACTTATAGCGGGACTGCGACTCATAGCAGGACTGTGACTTATAGCGGGACTGGGACTTATGGCGGGACTGCGACTTATAGCAGGACTGCGACTTATAGCGGGACTGCGACTCATAGCGGGACTGCGACTTATAGCGGGACTGCGACTCATAGCAGGACTGTGACTTATAGCGGGACTGGGACTTATAGCGGGACTGCGACTTATAGCGGGACAGCGACTTATAGCGGGACTGCGACTTATAGCGGGACTGCGACTTATAGCGGGACAGCGACTTATAGCAGGACAGCGACTTATAGCAGGACTGCGACTTATAGCAGGACTGCGACTTATAGCGGGACTGCGACTCATAGCAGGACTGCGATTTATAGCGGGACTGCAATTTATAGCGGGACTGCAATTTATAGCGGGACTGCGACTTATGGCAGGACTGCGACTTATAGCGGGACTGCAATTTATAGCGGGACTGCAATTTATAGCGGGACTGCAATTTATAGCGGGACTGCTGACTTATAGTGGGACTGCGACATTGCAGCAGACAAATCAGACACCTAACTGACACTTTCTACACTTTTTGGGAACCAGTGACACCAATACAGAGATTTGTGCTAAAAATATGCACTGTCACTGTACTAATGACCCTGGCAGGGAAGGGGTTAACATCAGGGGTTATCATAGGGTTATCTGTGTGCCTAGGGAGTGCTTACTTACTGTGGGGGCGGAGCTCTGACTGGGGGAAGACAGAGATCTGTGTTCCTGCTTAGTAGACAGACGAGATCTCCATCTCCTCCCCTGTCAGAACGCTGTTCTGTCTCTCTAAGGAACGATCGCGGAGGGCCGGCAGATGTTGGGACCACCGGACCCACTGATTGGCATCCCCTGTGTCCAATCAGAACGCGCCCCCCAGTGGCTATTGCACAAAATGTACATTTCATTCTATGCATTAGGGTGAAAACCTTCTGTGCTGCAGCTTCCCCCAGGACCCCCTCCCCCCTTTGTTCTTAGCTGAGCCCGGTCTGATCCAGTGATGTGCACGAGTGCAGTGGCTCCAGCCGCTGTCTCTCTCCTCATTGGACAGATTAATAGCAGCGGGAACCATTGGCTGTCAATCAAATCCAGTGACCCGGTAGTGGGGGGCGGGGCCAAGTCCCACTGTCTGTGTCAATGGACGCAGCAGCGAGACTCAGGAGTGAGCCTGCATGGGTGCCCCCATGGAAATCTGCTTTTTGTGGGGGCACCCGATGAAGAGGAGGAGCCTGGAGAGCTGGCAGAGGACCCTGGAAAAGGAGGATTGGGGCCGCTCTGTGCAGAATGATTACACAGAGCCCGGAAATATAACATTTGTTAGTTTTCTGGAAAAAACAAAACACAAGACTTTACCTTTGGAACCCCAAAAATTAAATATATATTTAAGCAGAGGCCCTGGAGAATAAAATGGCGGGTTTCTCAATTTTTTTTTATCACACGTGAGCTGCGCAGCAGTTTTTCAAACATACAACACATCAAGACCGCCCGCCCCCACGCCCCCTTCCCCCACCCGTCCTCAATGCACGAAGGGTGGCCTGCACAGGCAAAGCGACAAACCCATCGCTGCCTGCTTCCGGCCTTAGGACATGCGCATCTCCGGCCGGCACACAGACATGGAACAAAGCACATCCCTCTATAATGTGTACTTATCTCAGTCCAGAGCACTAAGTGTCTGTCTGCTGATCCTTCCTCTGCTATCTGCATGAGACTCCTCCCCCTCTCCTCCCCTTCCTCTGCTATCTGCATGAGACTCCTCCCCCTCTCCTCCTTCCTCTGCCATCTGCATGAGACTCCTCCCCCTCTCCTCCCCTTCCCCTCCTTCCTCTGCTATCTGCACGAGACTCCTCCCCCTCTCCTCCCCATTCTTCTCCTTCCTCTGCCATCTGCATGAGACTCCTCCCCCTCTCCTCCCCTTCCTCTACTATCTGCATGAGACTCCTCCCCCTCTCCTCCCCTTCCCCTCCTTCCTCTGCTATCTGCATGAGACTCCTCCCCCTCTCCTCTTTCCTCTGCCATCTGCATGAGACTCCTCCCCCTCTCCTCCCCTTCCCCTCCTTCCTCTACTATCTGCATGAGACTCCTTCCCCTCTCCTCCCCTTCCCCTCCTTCCTCTGCTATCTGCATGAGACTCCTCCCCCTCTCCTCCCCTTCCCCTCCTTCCTCTGCCATCTGCATGAGACTCCTCCCCCTCTCCTCCTTCCTCTGCTATCTGCATGAGACTCCTCCCCCTCTCCTCCCCTTCCCCTCCTTCCTCTGCCATCTGCATGAGACTCCTCCCCCTCTCCTCCTTCCTCTGCTATCTGAATGAGACTCCTCCCCCTCTCCTCCCTCTGCCATCTGCATGAGACTCCTCCCCCTCTCCTCCCCTTCCTCTACTATCTGCATGAGACTCCTCCCCCTCTCCTCCCCTTCCCCTCCTTCCTCTGCCATCTGCATGAGACTCCTCCCCCTCTCCTCCTTCCTCTGCTATCTGCATGAGACTCCTCCCCCTCTCCTCCCCTTCCCCTCCTTCCTCTGCTATCTGCATGAGACTCCTCCCCCTCTCCTCCCCTTCCCCTCCTTCCTCTGCCATCTGCATGAGACTCCTCCCCCTCTCCTCCTTCCTCTGCTATCTGCATGAGACTCCTCCCCCTCTCCTCCCCTTCCCCTCCTTCCTCTGCCATCTGCATGAGACTCCTCCCCCTCTCCTCCTTCCTCTGCTATCTGCATGAGACTCCTCCCCCTCTCCTCCCTCTGCTATCTGCATGAGACTCCTCCCCCTCTCCTCCCCTTCCTCTACTATCTGCATGAGACTCCTCCCCCTCTCCTCCCCTTCCCCTCCTTCCTCTGCCATCTGCATGAGACTCCTCCCCCTCTCCTCCTTCCTCTGCTATCTGCATGAGACTCCTCCCCCTCTCCTCCTCTTCCCCTCCTACCTCTGCTATCTGCATGAGACTCCTCCCCTTCTTCTCCTTCCTCTGCCATCTGCATGAGACTCCTCCCCCTCTCCTCCCCTTCCTCTACTATCTGCATGAGACTCCTCCCCCTCTCCTCCCCTTCCCCTCCTTCCTCTGCTATCTGCATGAGACTCCTCCCCCTCTCCTCTTTCCTCTGCCATCTGCATGAGACTCCTCCCCCTCTCCTCCTTCCTCTGCTATCTGCATGAGACTCCTCCCCCTCTCCTCCCCTTCCCCTCCTTCCTCTGCTATCTGCATGAGACTCCTCCCCCTCTCCTCCCCTTCTTTTCCTTCCTCTGCTATCTGCATGAGACTCCTCCTCCTCTCCTCCCCTTCCCCTCCTTCCTCTGCTATCTGCATGAGACTCCTCCCCCTCTCCTCCACTTCCCCTCCTTCCTCTGCTATCTGCATGAGACTCCTCCCCCTCTCCTCTTTCCTCTGCCATCTGCATGAGACTCCTCCCCCTCTCCTCCTTCCTCTGCTATCTGCATGAGACTCCTCCCCCTCTCCTCCCCTTCCCCTCCTTCCTCTGCTATCTGCATGAGACTCCTCCCCCTCTCCTCCCCTTCTTTTACTTCCTCTGCTATCTGCATGAGACTCCTCCCCTTCCCCTCCTACCTCTACTATCTGCATGAGACTCCTCCACCTCTCCTCCTCTTCCCCTCCTTCCTATGCTATCTGTATGAGACTCCTCCTCCTCTCCTCCCCTTCCCCTCCTTCCTCTACTATCTGCATGAGACTCCTCCCCTTCCCCTCCTACCTCTGCTATCTGCATGAGACTCCTCCACCTCTCCTCCTCTTCCCCTCCTTCCTATGCTATCTGTATGAGACTCCTCCCACTCTCCTCCCCTTCCCCTCCTTCCTCTGCTATCTGCATGAGACTCCTCCCCCTCTCCTCCCCTTCCCCTCCTTCCTCTGCTATCTGCATGAGACTCCTCCCCTTCCCCTCCTTCCTCTACTATCTGCATGAGACTCCTCCCCCTCTCCTCCCCTTCCCCTCCTTCCTCTGCTATCTGCATGAGACTCCTCCCCCTCTCCTCCCCTTCCCCTCCTTCCTCTGCTATCTGCATGAGACTCCTCCCCTTCCCCTCCTTCCTCTGCTATCTGCATGAAACTCCTCCCCCTCTCCTCCCCTTCCCCTCCTTCCTCTGCCATCTGCATGAGACTCCTCCCCCTCTCCTCCTTCCTCTGCCATCTGCATGAGACTCCTCCCTCTCCCCTCCCCTTCCCCTCCTTCCTCTGCTATCTGCATGAGACTCCTCCCCCTCTCCTCCCCTTCCCCTCCTTCCTCTACAATCTGCATTAGTCTCCTCCTCCTCCTCATCCCCTCCCCCTCCTCCTGGAAATCATTGTAATCATT